>NW_028145642.1:1445000-1757500 GCF_977016875.1 Pavona decussata
TTCTGTGTTCCATTCGCGATGAGTGTTGGATTTATTCTCCCCGGTTGAGCGCGTACGTCACGTGAGCCGAAAGAGCCGCAAACAAAATGGCTACGGAAGTGTATCAATGTTCTGCTTGTGGTTTTTTGTGAGAGATTTTTGACGTTTTCTTAAACCACGAATGTCACCTACCTATGACCGGTAGGTTTAAAGTTAATCCAGGCCACGCGTGAACAGTATTTCCAAGAATGAAATGAACATTCGAATTTCTCTTTGTAATGTCCGACGAGTGAATGGAATGTTGGACATTTCTCTGGAAATCGTTCCGAAAAAGACGCATTTACTGAAAAAAAGATTCAAAATACTTGGGATACAATGTTATTCTTGCAACGTCAAGAAAAATTCATAGGTTTATACCGTCAATAAGCCAGGGAAATTTATACGGGAACTCTGAAATCTCGTTGCCGATTTTCAAAACTGACATGTAAATTTCAAAAATATTGTTCATGCGTGACCTGGGTTGACTGTAAGCCTCCTCACGTGATTCACAAGTTGAGGGATCCGTTCCATTTGACCAGCAAAAATTCCAAAATCTTGAACCGCTCTTTTTTGTTAAATGGAAAGCGCCCAAGAAGCTACAAGGCTACCTGGAATCTCATGATATCGAGTGGAAATTTAACCTCAGTCATGCCCCTTATGGGGCAGGCAGTTTGAAAGGCTCATCAGAGTAGTCAAGAAGGCTATGTACAAGGTCATCGGGGTAGGTTCTCTGTTCTGGAACGAGCTGACCGACACACTTCTCAACCTGGAAACCCAAGTGATCCAGCACCTGCTCTATTACGTTGAAGATGATCCAGATCTACCAATCCCTACACCAGCAACCTTCCTGAAGAGCAGACCTGGCACATCCCAGACAAGGACCTACGCAGACAAGCATGATTCCTTCAGACCTGGAAGGATGACATGTGGACAAGATGTATCTGACAGCCCTGAGAGAGTGTCTCAACCTACCCACAAGACATCAAACCACAAGGTATAAGTTGGCGATGCAGTGATCGTGCGAACAGACAAGAAGAACCGTGGCAAGTGGCCCCAAATCTTCCTGGGGTGTAAGAGTAACACATGTGCGTTGCAGTTGAGGACCACCAGGACCTCTAGATGTGCAGTGCGAGACCCGTGACCAGTGGTGGCTCAGCAGCTAAAGCATCACGCAGCAACAGCAACTTTCAGACCCAAGCAAAAGGCAGCATCAGTAGGACATTGCAGAGAATGAAGAGAAAGACGAATTTTAGACTAGGGATTAGCAATTGAAAATGAACTTTTTTGCATTATTGACTTTGTTGAATTATTTCAGTCTCCTTAGTGGCATATCAATTGCATACAAAGACGCATGGGGGAGTGTGTTGGAGACTGCGTAATTACTCTCGTGACGTTAATGTTTGTCAACAACATCATGGAGATTATAATTTGTACATGATTGAGGCAACCTTGAATAACCTCTTTGCTAGTGCTTAGCAACGACCAATCACAATGTAAAGCATGAAGCATATTAGGATTTTGCTTCAAGTTTTCAGAGTAGCTCTTTACACACCAGCTGTAACTGAATGAATACGCAAGAACGATTAAACAGTTAAACTCAGTTGAGTCTTTTGATTGAGTCCAGTACGTTGGGGGACCGACTATCCCTAGTAAATGGGGCAACGCTTACGAAAATGTTTGAATCCAATCTTTACACAAATTAACTTGCAACTGGCACTGTGTATCATCTCTTTGTCCTTTATTTTAGATGACAGTGTTAGTGACAACACAGTTCTGGTCGACTCAGTAATTACTTCGTAAACCAGCTGTAGAATGTAGATTGAAAGAATCCGCTACCACCAGAGTCACCAGAATCATACAACACTAAAGATGCTGCTGTTTAGAACGGAAGGAGTTAAGGAGGATAATCAGGATAATCACCACAGATCAACAACATGCATAACCTAATCAGTCATTGAACATAATATTTACAAAAGGGTTCCAGGCAAACTAATTACCTACAGTGAAATACAAAGAAATTAAATGACATTAAACCTTTAATTCTTTTTATTAAAAAAATTCAGCAAATATTTGCAAAATCATTTTAAAACTGATGAACAAACATGTGAATATCAATCATACATTTATAGGTTTCACTGAATAAACAGTTACTTTTCCCAAATCTGGATTGCAAACCGAATACTTGAAGAAAGTCCAGCCATGCGCTGCAGCTCCTACAAGAATGATCAAACGAAAATAAGCAAGAAACATTCAAATGCCAACCTGTCTGTCCTTGATGTCCAATACAACATCACTAGAGGGTATACAAGCAACAATTTCTGCTGTCCCATTGACTTTGGGCACTCAAATTTGTCTCAAAAAAGGGGAAATAACAAAGCGGTGAATGACAATGGGACAACATTTTTTTATTCAAAACCTAACACCAAGCCTGATCTATTCTCCTCTCTGCACCTTCTGCCATTCTTTGGTAGAAATATGTCACATCTTTTTCAATTGCCCAGTGGTATCACGTTTTTGACAAGCGTAGTTTGGGAAACTATGAACTTACCAAAAGGGAGGTTATTCTTGAAATCACTAAACCAATTAAAAATGCCCAACCTAAAAAAACATCTAATGCTACTTTGCAAGCAGTACATTTTCAGGTGCACAACTCTCCTCCTAGAACAGCTGATCTTACACAAAGTGCGAAAGCAATTTATGAAGTAGAATGTAGAACATTCGTCTCCACTCCCCAACGAGGCAGATTGTCAATTGCTCCTAATCTCTGAGTTGAACCCTCAGCTACTTGGAATAATAATAAAGTGTTCCAAGAACTAACCAAACTCTCCCTGCTTGTTGACTGCTACCAGACCCCCATTGTATTTTGGGTAATATTTTGCAATTTTCTCAAGGGCAAGTGATGCAGCTTCTGTAGGACTCTTGCCTTGACGCATAAATTCAACAGCCTGAAAACTAACAATATGGTTGTAAAAGTCAGCTGTGTTTTGGTCATGGTATCTGATTTTTTAAAGTCCGAATTTCTACATGAGAGTGCTGCACAAAAATGAGAAACCATTATGCCTGCAAAGCTTTCACATGAAAATAGTGAAACGCTAAACTGGCAGTGGATGAGCAGAACCATATGTATTATAATTATTTTCTTTAGCTTTTTTCTACGTAACTTCCAAACTAACAATTAACTTAGTGTGAATCATTTATCACAGAAAATGAATAGTTCACGTCAGGGAGGGTTGTATTGTTTCATTGCTCCAAGAAAAGTCAGGTTACTTTTATCAACGGTACATGGTAATTTGAGGTACTAGCTTCAATGTAAAGACAGAAGAGTCTGTTTACTGTTAGGGAAAGTATGGTAATACCTGGGAAGAAACCGCATCATTATATCACCATCTCCAGTAGCAGCTGCACCTCCAACATCATTATCAACATAGGCTCCTGCCCCAGCAACAGGTGAGTCTCCAACACGACTATAGTGAAAGAAACAGATTAGCCTCTGCTATTTACGTGATCCCAAGTCACTCCATAACTAGATGTTGTAACCTTTATCCTTTTTTATAACGTACTATTTGTATATTGTTATTTGTAATCTGCATCCTCTGTAAAGCTTAGTTGAGTTAAATAAATTACTTGAAATTACGGCTTATTACATTTATGCAAGACAAACCTAACTGTTGAGTTACAATCAAGTTTTCAGGTTGGACTAATAGTAACACTCAACTATTTATTGTGGCTTGGAAGGGTTTCTCGTTTTATGAGTGATAGTGAAATCTTCAAAGATTAAAATATATGGTAAAGGGACTTATATTTCTATTGTTCCAGCCACTGTTAAAACGCTTTAAGTCTCTCTACAATGTAATAGCTGTTACTGTGGAAATAAATGAGGACCAAAGCAGGACCCATTTATTTCAGATTTTAATTTCTATATATACAACTTTTCCGTGGCAGACCATTTTAATAATGTTCTTCAAAGTTCATAACATTTAGATGTCGGGGAATGAACACAGAAATTCTCCAATCTGTAATTAAAAATGCAACATTCAAGTTCAAGTTTCAGGTTCGTTTTTTGCCACAATAAATAGAATTACCCAACACAAAGTATTCATGCTAAACGGGAAAACAACAACTTTTGAGTTCAATTTGCTTGCCACTCACAAGCATACACATATCAAGCAAACGATGTGGTACCAATTATGTGACTACACAGCCATACCAAGAAAAAGCTCAAAAGCAACATGCCCAACACAGTGTCAGTGACCTAGTCCTCAAAATGTGGTATCAATTGTGGGATTTCTTGTAGGGGACTAATAATTCTTTAGAGCCTTTAAGGCCTTTTAATGCTGAAGCGACAATTACTGGATCAATTCACATAGTCGCTTGTTTCTTTACAAAGTCAGCAATGTCTTTTAGTCAAGCTGACCTCCCACGTTTAATGATCTCATAATTTTGGTGTTGCCACTTGACTATCAACTCTTTTGGCAGACACGTGACGATATGCTTAAGATTTGCATGACAGGCTTCACATTCAACATTGCCTTGAAGTATTATCACTATTTTTTTTCACAGCCTTTGGAGGAAATAACTCAACAAGGATTGCAAACAAGCAGTGGAGTTGACATAATTTTCTTTATGTATGTTACAAAGTTTTTTTAACAGTGGCTTTTGCTATAGTACTTTGAGAATCAGGCTGATAGTTTGTTTTGTCATGAGTCGAGACAATCCTTTAATGACTTATACATTACGCCTTATCACTGGAATATTAAATACATTTGCGGTTGTCTTACTTAACTGAATAATCGGGACTTCATTTGTAGCTATTTGTCTTGGGATTTGTTTGTTTTGTTTTGTGGTGTATGGCGTGTTCTCTTCAGGAGTTAAAACTCTATATTAGAATGAACGAAGGAAAATGACAACATCTATGATGGAACTTCATTAACTTCTTTCCGTGTGGCATTGATTTTCACACGTCTCCTGTTTTCCACAAGTGTTAACATAATATTTTCAATCAAAAGGAATTGCAGCGTTGAGTACAAGACTATTCTAAAGGATCCAGGATTGCGAAACGGATTTTTATCGGCAGATTTTAGAAGGCAGGGTTCTGTTCAGAATAAGGTTGTTTCATGTTTGCTTCGTGAATGGTCAAAATGCCAGGAAGTATATTTCAGGTTTCCCGTCTCTAGACAGGACACTCTTGCTGGGCCACATTAGAAATTTTTATAGAGCAAATTATAAAGAAGCTTAAGATCATACTAGTTTGGACTTCGAATTACAAGTACCAGTGGACTTTCTTTGCTGTTAAAGTTAGCTAAAATTAGCTTGTTGCTCAGGCGCCACAACTAGGGTAATTGTAAAGGCCGAAAACAAGCGGTTATTAGCAGCTTTCCCAAAATAATTTAGTGTTTTAGAGAGAGCAAGAGATATATTATGATTTTACGAAAGTACATCGATAGATGTTATTGCGTTGATCTAAATGGGCGAAAAGAGAATGCCTCATTTTACTCTATTTTCAACAAAATGGCGTTTATCGAACTTTCTTAAATTTCAACAAAAATAAAGTGCTTCAGGACCTTTGTATAGTATTTTCAAAAATAACTCAATAAAGAGCTTATCTATGCAAAATATGAAGAAATTGAAAAGTTCACGACTGATGCCGGGTGCCTCGATTTTTACAGTCATTGACTCTTAAAAAAACAATTGTTCATCTACCCAGGAATCTTGTGGTTTGCCCCGTTGGTAGTTGTCCCTGCAGCAAGGTTCCCATCATCATCAACAACGACCATCCCTGAAATATAAGGTGAAGACGTGAAATGGATGTTTTAACTTGACCAACTACTGTTTGGAGTTACTTTTGCTTTGAGGTTATGACCATGAACCATAAGTATCACCTTTGGAGCTACACACCTCATGGTTTTCTCTTCTATTTCTGAATGCATGTGATGCCATCTTTTTTAATTAATTAAAGAGAAGACACATTGTTTTTCCACCAACTAGAAGGGCTGAAGCATGCTTTTATCCAGTATTTTTTCCACATAAGAGCTCTGTTTTAAGTTCACTGGCATCGTAAAACTAGACCTTTGATCATAAACAAAGCTGACCCTAGTTGGCCACTATCATTTCTTTAGCTTACTAAATACAAGAGTGATATTTACCAATTGTATCGTGATTGTGTCTACCAATGCCTGAATGTGACTCATGCCTTGAATGTCTTTGATTTCTGTAAAGGGCAACAAATGTTGTCTTAATATATGACGTTGATTGATATCACTCATGTCAGATCACGGGATAAGTCCTTTTTTCAGAGACTATGCAAACAGAGTTGTGCAAGCTAGTGACTTTTTGTTACAACTGAATCAAGCCTATTCAGTAGTGGTTCTGTTTTTATAACTTTATAAACTACAATGTAATCACTACATGACAGTGCAATACACTGTAACCACCGTATTTCAGAACCATGGCTTTCGAAAAGAAATAGGGAAAATACAGTTTTCTCCACCAGTTGATGTTAATTGCTGGTTACTCCTGTGTCTGAGAAATTTGAAAGACTTATTCCACTCACTCTCATAATAAATGAACTTTTAACCACTGCAACATTGGCTATTAAGCAGCTTTGAAGCCCAATAGCACTTGATAAGATCTCTTCCCAGATAGTCATAAACTGTGCAAAAAATGTCCTTGTATAAGGCGGCACTGTCCTTAAGGTCAACAAGTTGCCTTCTGTTACAACCATTATGACAAGACTGTTCAAGGACATGTAAACATTCATGATTATTATAAACTAAATTCGATTTTGAGACAGCATTACGGCTTTATAATGACGGCTAGTTGGGAGAAAATATATTCCGTATTGGGTGGAGTCGCGAAGTGAATATATTTTCTCCCAACGCTGTCATTATAAAGCCGTAATACCGTCTCAAGATTGAATTTAGTTTTTTATCGCGATACTAACATTTCGTTGGAGAGAGTAAATGGATAAAGTACAAATCGTGTGCTGATTTTGAAAGAGAAATTCTTACTTCAGTCAAACTGTAGCCATGGCAATATCCGTGCGCGAATTTTTTTCTCGGGGTGGGTTATTTGAATTTTCGGCTTTAATTTTTACATCAAAACAAAGAAAAGGCAAAAATTTGCATTGATGAAATAGACGAGCTAGTAGGTTAAAACATTTTACTAGCAAATTTTATTGAAAATTTGTTACTGCTGCAAGATAAACAACAACATGAAAACAGTGATGAATAAACCTCACATCCAGTAACAAGAATAAAAAGAGCAACCATACTAGTACCCAAAAACGGAAACAGAGCATTGTTATCCTTGCTTAGATGCCATGGAAATTTAAAAATTTGAGAGAAACCAAGCGGCGAAGAATACTGTTAAAATTATTACTGAGTCTGCCTTTCGGCGCTATAACGACAAGAAGATCAAATTGACAGACCTGAACCATGAAAGAGAATGCAGCAGAGCTCTTGAAGCAATTTTTTCTAGCGATAAGAGACATCAGAAAAGAAACAGATCCTTTTGCTTTGAAAATGCCCATAATTTATTGGAATTTAAGCTCATTGTTATTTACCGTGGCCATTTTTAAACTCAAGAAAGTCTTTTAAGTAAATTTCTCTTCATTGAATTTATAATCACTCTTTTTCGCTTACCTTCAAGAAAAAAGTTGTATCCGCTGTATATGGTACATGTTCACCACAAAAAAATATTATAAGTGGTCGTTGAACAGTGTCAGAAGCTTTGTGAACTCAAATAAAAAGAAATAAACAACACCATCCAATGTTGCATGTTCATTCACAGAAGTAAAATTTTGATCTGTGCACACCGAACCCATTTAAGTGCCATGCTGTCATGCTTACATGACAGTTTTTGAGCCAATCAGAAACCATCATTTTGAGATGACATTATCGCAAAATAGCGTCGTCTCAGTGCAACGAGAAGATCCCCAAAGATCGCGATAACAAGAGTTGTTTCAAATTCTACTTCTATTATGAAAAAGGGAATAATCAAGCTATGACAAAATGCAACATGAATATTCCCCTGAAAAAGGCTTTCACACTTCACTGGCTACATTTGCGTGATAAATGACCAGAGTCCTAAGAACTTACTCAAAGCGAAGTTTGGGTTTGTATGGTCCACATGACAGAAGAGGATCTGGAATCACATCCTAAATATGACAGAAAATATGAAAAATACATTTTTTAAATGCTTTCCTGGGCAGCAATGGCTGTGTTCCCACTGACACTTGACACTGCTGTTTCGACCTGTACTCCATAGCTGGTGTTAACACCAGCATAACACTAGATCAATTTCTGGTTGGTTACACTTGTCATTATTGACACCAGTTGTTGACAACTAAAATAACCGCTGATTTGCGTCACATTGTCAAATAATTTTCATTTTAGCACACTTCCATTCCCAGTTTATGCTTACTTACTCACTTACTGCCCATTGTGCCTAGTGGCACACAGGGAAGCAAAGCCTTTTCTCTACCGCTGCCCGTCTTTAGTAAGTGTCTCAATGAAGTTCCAGTTGCAGTTTAATTCCCTTAGCTCCATCTCTACCATTCTAAGCCAGGTTGTTTTTGGACACCCCCTCTTCCTTGTGCCCTCATTTAATGTTTTCACATTAATGTTGGTTTCTTCTGCACAAAGCATAAGGACTTTTCAAAATGGTTTCTAAAGGCACTTATTCATTTGCGGAAGGACGTTATGTATTCTGGCTAAGTTGAGAAGGTTTCAAACAGTGCTATTAAATCATCACTAAATGAGAGTTTACTCTTGTCTTCAAAACTGGTTAGATGTGATACTTAACAACACCATCCTGAAAAATTTAAATATCCTAGACACGTTTGAGGAACATGTTTTTTGCTGAGTTATTTTTGTTCTTTTGGTCATTTCTTAAGGCTTGTTTCCACTGGCGATGGAGTCAGAGTCAACCTAATGGAAATTGGAAATCGTAGTCGTAAGCTCGACAGAATCTGAGTCAGAAGAATCTAATTTGGCTTATGACTCAGACGCTTAAGCATGTTTACACAATTGTAAACATGCTTTGATTTTGTGGCATAATGTATGCAATAACATCGACATTCATCTCAGGAAAGTAACTGTTTGAAAGTTATGTTTTCCAGAACGTCTTGGAAAACATCAAGATTATCAAAGAAAGAAAAATACAATAACCACATGCAACATTGGAGGGAACTTATATGGTACTTTTCTTCTATTTCTCTGTAGAATATAGGTCATGAGCATGAATTGTTGACAATTACCTTCCAAAAGTTTGGCTGACAATTGTTGTTTTTCCACTCTTTCCACATCTGCCTGCAATGAAAACAAAGTAAAAAAAAAATGACTTAAACAGAACAAGTTCGGAATTTGGCGGGCTGTGTTTTTATTGAGGCTATTTTGTCAACGTTTTAAACATGAAGTTTCATACCCTCTTAAAATGCTCTAAGCAGAGAAATATGCAGTGGCTTCTTGCATCTCTAACCTTAAATGGATTTTGTGTTGAGATTATGATTATACAGCACTTCGTGGAACAAGGTCTGTCTAAAATGGCAACATGGGTGTTGAGAGACCCAGACGAATCCTGAGTTGTACCCATTGTATGCTTCTAAGCCTTTCTGGTTTAGCTCACCAAGCATATCTTTGAGAGATTTTCCTCTTTTGTAAAGAGGTGAACTGAATGACAACTCGCTAGCTAATACAGTGCAGGATTTTGTGCATGTGATGTTCATGCCCGGCCCATATCTCCTCTAAAGGTGTTTGGAAAACCCCAAAGCCAAAATCTGGATTAGAAATCAGAGTGTTGGAGGCTGGAACCAGAATACCAGACACTAAAACTAGAATCAAGAATTGGTAATATATGAAACAGAAAATTAAAACCAAAAAAAATTCCAGTCTTTATCATCCACGATATCATCAACGAGTTTTTCAAAGCCTTGTAGGAGTGTAGTCATTAACAAGGCTCATTCAGTTTCCTTTACGGGTCAAGAAAAAAAAAAAACAGTTATCTCCCTGGGACACTATTGAGTATCACTAACTGGAGGCCTTTGAGGCACATTTATTTCCAACAGATACTAGTCTTAGCTTACAATTGCTATCATGGTCGACACCAAACCCAATTCAAGATTTGTCTTAAATGTGTGACCAAATATACCTTAAGACAACAATTGTGTCTTAACATTCCAATAGCAAAGTCAGATGTGGAAAAGAAGTCTGTTTAGAATTAAGCCGATTAAGTGCTGGAACGTGACAAAAGGTACGGAACTCACACCAATTAATATATTTACGACCATAAACGTACATAGTCCCATCTTGTAAGCTTTTTTGCCATAAAACCCATGGCCACTCGTTTTAAGTGTGTTCCTTTCTTCGGTTTTGGCTCAAGTTCCCATTCTTCCAGTGCCACAGCCACAAGCTCAACCAGCCCAACAACCTCAACAAGTAGCCCCTCAGCTACAGCAACAAGCTCTATAAGCTCAGCCTCAAGGAGCAAACATAGAGGTTAATATAGTATTTTCCGACATTTAGTTTGTGGTCACATCGACTGGTTTTAGTCTGTTGGGTTCTGGTGTCAATTAGATGTCTGGCAATGGCGGAACTCAGCATCAGTGGAAATTTATTTTTGGTTTTGGCCTCTCTGGTCGGGCACGAATCCTGAACTAGGCTCAGGTGTCACCTAGGTATGTTTGGCTATTTGGTGGAAATTTACTTAATTTTGGGCCCCTGGTGCCCGTTTCTCAAAAGTCCTGAATACTAAATTTTAAAATCTTATAATTCTATGAAAATGTTTGCCAAGTACCATGTCTGTAATCACTGTGTAATCAGCAAAAAACATTTCAAAATATATACTAATAGGGTCCGGTAAGTTACTAGGACTTTTGAGAAATGGGCCCCAGGCCAGGCACAAATGCTAAACTAGGTTCACATGTCAACTTGTGTTTGGCAATAGCTGAGCTGTGTATGGTGGAAATTTATTTTATTTAACTTTGGGCCCGGTTTGGCGTGGCACAAATACTGAACTAGGTTCAGGTGGCAGTTAGGTGTGTTTGGCCATAGCTGTACTCAGTTTCAGAGGGAATTTATTTATGTTTGGGCCTTTTTGTTTGGGTGCAAGTACTACAGTACTATTCTTAGGTGCTGGATAGTTGTGTCTACTGATAGCTGACCTCGGTCAGTGGGGTTTATTTATGTTTGGTCCTGTCAGCCAGGCCACTGGTACTAAACTGGGTGTGCTCAAATGCCTGAAAGGTGTATTTCACCACAATTAAATCACGGAACTCAGTAGTACCCAGTGTTTGGATTTACTTAGCATTTATTGAATTGGGTTCAGGTTAGTGCTCAGTCTTTCATCTTCCTTGAACCTGGCCTTTCAATCACATTGTACAGTTTTCTAGTGCTATCTTTCACTTTTTGTTTAGCCCAGTCAGAAGGTCGAATAATTTTACCCTAGAATGAGCCCTTTTTGGTGTGCTTTTCACGATCCAATAAGGTACATTGCGTTTCAAGTCACTTTAGGTAGGTGAGTTTTGCTCCTCAGAACCACCCAGCTACCAGGGCTCGATTGGATTGGGATGGTGCGAAGATAAATGACTCTGACAATGGAGAGGAGCAGTGATGAGGGGAATTGTTAGAATGCCTTTTCACTTTGATTAGGATCAAGTAAGGCGGCTGCAATCCCAGTCATGCCCACCCAATGTATTCCATCCGTATGTATCAATTAGGGCATTAGAACATCTGAAAAATATCAGCCACTATGCCGATGACGTAGATGTAACCAAGTTCACTGCACTCCTCTCAAATTGCAAAATGCTCCTTCCTTGCCCGAGACTGGGTGATCTGATGACACATTCTTTCTTTTGACAATGACCAAGAAGTTGCCAAGATTGTAGAAAAGATGTACAGACCCTTTGCATTCTTGCCTCTGACTTCTGGAAATGGTGATGCAGGATATTTCAGACCCGCCTCCAGGGTTGGGGTAGCCCATCATCAACAGCTGGGAATATTAGATGTTTTAGGTGTTGCTAGACTCTTGCAGTTGTGCAGGGACTGTTGCCCTCTAGTGGTCCCCAGGGGATCCCAGTTCTCACCTGTCTTCTCTTCGGTTTCTTTTAGCTGCCATCCAAGTGTCAACATTGTCAGCAGTATCTAATGTCAATTTTAACCTGATGGTGGCAGTCACATTATTTCACAAATGGGCAATCCAGTGGACAACCCTCCTGGGGACCAGTGATGAGGCCTTAGTTTCAGATAATGACCATCTTGTGAGGGAACAACTCTATGCTGCATCAGGGCGTCTCCCCCCTTATGGGTACGTGACCCAGAGTGTTTTGTTCAGGGTGAAATTCACCAAAACCCCAATGTCTGGGGAATGTTGACCCGACGTCTACCCAACAGGGACGAGATAGCAGGTGGGATCAGTAAAAAAGTATGTTTACGACTTTGTCTAGCCATTAAAAGGATGGTTTTGATTCCAACTTCCCCACGTCTTGATTGTTTCCTAACATTAACTCATGCGAGCCTCTTGCTGAGTTCATTGTACAAACCATAATGGATCGCATTGCTCTCAGTAATGTTGGGGTGGTTGAAAAGGTGGGACAATGGGCACTCCCATCCATTGTTATGCCACAGACTGTGGTAGCCAGCAAGCATTGGCTGTCAGGACCAGCAATACCTTGGAGGAAGACCATTTTCAGACCAAGTTCGAGGCTAAGGCCACAGTCGGCTGGTGATGGGTTTTCAGTAGGGAGGTTGGTGATTTGTTAACCACATACTTCCATTCAGCTGGAACATTTTTCCCCATCAGTACCAGTTCCTTTGCATGATAGCAACCAAAGACATACGAAATCAAGGAATCCCCTGTTGTCAGTATATAGACGAACACCATTAGGGGCAGCTGAGGCTCCAGTCTGAGCAGTCTGTTGCTGTTTCTTTTAGGCCGGGTGATTTGACTGGCAGCAGCTAACAATGTAGCAGTTTGCATTTTAACCTCACTGGGATACTTCCTGTAGTGAATGTACTGAGACTGTGTGACAAATGTCATGCCTGTGGACTTCTCAATTTTATTTTGTTTTGTTACTAAGTGATTTAAGTTGCGTTGTCAACTCAGAATCACATGATTAAGCTGGTTCCGCTGCACGTGTGAATCTAGCTTTTCAATCAATTAGTTTTTGTACATCTTGGATCTATCAGGACGTATTAAAACATTGGGTACAAACTTTGTGCGTCTTCAGTGTTACAGGGAGTTAGGGCAACTAAAAGATTCCCCACACTGAAAGGTGGCGACCCTGCCAGGACATTCTAGGAGTCATTGGCCTACAATGTACAGGATTGCAAGGTTATTTCATCATAAATAAAAAACAACAACGAGCAGAAAATTACTTTAGAGGAGGATCAAACAGCATCTGTTGGACTTAAAATATGACACAAACAAAGGAACAGTTCAGATCTACCTAACTGAGGTGCACCTTGAACTGACCTAGCCAGTAGAGGCCGAAGGCAAAGTGCTAGGAGAGATGACACGGAGCAAGGCGGGGATGGAGACGCCAAACAGTGATGATAACGACCCTAACCGAAATGAATCAAACAACCTGACAAAAAGGCGTCTGTCTGCCTTTGAAGTGTCTTGAATTGTTTAGAGAAGGAGATTCAAAGTGTTTCAGAACTTCAGGCGATTCTTAGTGGACAAAAAAGTGAAGGAAAAACTGACTTGGCTGAATTTATTGTGAATAGAGTGCCACATGTAGTCTCCAATATCCTGAAGACTGACTGTGACATGGAGCATGTGAACGTTGTAAAAGAGCAGAATGCTGCTGGTAGAAGTGGCAGAAGGGGATAGTGTAGACGGATGCGATGGCCAGTGGCGACCTTGTGCCAAGGAGATCTTAGAAATCAATGGTATTGATGTGGAGCTTTTTTGCACTGCTGTAAAGAAGTTATTGTTGCGCGGCTGAGGTAAATCAGAAATTGGGAAATCGTTTCTATTAAATCCCCTGAGAGTCATCTACTGCACTTTCTGCAATCCACCAACAGGTACGTTTGCTTGGGTGGGCATTGAAAATGCGGAATGTATCCTCTTAAAAGACCCATTATTCTACAGACATCTGTTTGCAAAGAGACACTCCGATCTTTGCCACAAGGAAAGGCCCCCTAACCTATGTCAAGGACGGAGTAATTAATCAACAAGAAACGGATATATGTCCTCAAGGTGGAGAATTTTGAAGCTGCATGATCAAGTTCCGCCCAAGGAGCAGTGGGAAATACCACCCTGCCAAAAGTGCTTTTCTAAGCTTGTTGTGGGTCACCCTTAGAAACTGCGGAGGCACAAAGAATGAATTTAGCTGTTAAATTGTTATTATTGAAATGTTTTGTTGTTTTGCAACGGTTCACATAACATGGATAAAATATATTGTTCCTTTTCTTTTATTGGGCATGTGAACCGTCTAGAATCACTTAAAATAATGTAAACCACTTAAAGCGAACTTTCCAAATGTAATACCTTCGAATATGTCAAGTAAAGCCCTGCCAGTTACGTCACGTACACTACAATTTCATCCATGACCATGCACGTTCACTCACAAAGCCAAAAGGTCTTTTGTATTTGCTGTTATTTCTTTATTTTTGTTTGGCATGATTTTTTGGTTCGTTTGTTTGTTTTTCATTTTTTTTTTCTTTTTCTGGTTATTTTTGGTTCATCACCCCCCCCCCCCCCCCCTAACAAAAAGATGCCACTTCCACAGAGGCGAAAGAAAAAAGTGAATAAGAGAAAGGCTGGAAATGAGTACGAAAAATTCAGTGTACTCTACGTGTATATGATTAGATTTAGTGAACCCGCTTTTTCTAGGGAGGTACTTTTCCAAAATTTGCCATGCCTTTTCCGTTGGTTCATTACAATATAATAATATAATCCACTCTGTTGCATAAGATGGAAAACATGTTTACAATTAGAAGAGTAGTTTAAATGTCACGCACATTTCCAATGCTGTATCGTAGTGTCACGAAACCAATGCCAAATATTTAGAAAGTAACAAACATTACAAAGAGTATGCTAAGTAATAAACAAAAGCAGTTGTAAACAGTTTAGCGAAATAGCTTGAAATAAAATGATCATTATTCATTTTTACCGCCTTTCTTGCTTATTATTGAATCCATTCTTTTGTTCATACTTTTGATAATTTTATCAATTACAGCCTCATCCATACTCAATATTGTCTCTCTAACGTGTTTAAAAAAGTCCGGAAAACTTTCCCAAGTTACGTTGTTTGCGATGGGGTCCTTTGTCAAGCGATCTTTTACAAGCTTAAATAATGGTCTCAATTGGATTTATGTCTGGGCTCCTTGGAGGGATGGAAAGTAGTTCAGCTCCCAATGCTAGCCAGGAGCAACGTGCCAAAGTGCTGTTTAGGCTCGGATCTCCATCTTGAATTCAAAGCTTGGAGCTCCCTTTGTTTGCTTTTTCAAACATGTTGCCAAATTCTCTTTTGACAAGGTCTTTGAAGTAGTGCTAGTGCCCGTCCAATTTGTCATATTGTTCACAAAGGACTACTCCTTCTTGATAACTGATCATTTGGTTGAAAACTTCTGACCAATAACGAGTCATTTGTGACGTAATCATTTCACTCTAATGTGCATGACGGCCCTTTCCGTGGAAAAGTGTTGACGCTGAGTATACCGCACATTTTCTAGTTGAAATGAATATGCTTAAAATTCCTATCTTTCTTAAAAGCATCAAATGCAGACAATCATGGACAAAAGTTGTTGAGACAACTGAAAATTACCAACCTTTTTTCCTTAGGTGTAAATTCTCCTCTCTCCAATCGTGAAAGATAGCTTCCCCTTCCCCCTTTTTCACTGTTGGAAACAAATAAACATCCAGGAAGCGTTTTGCAACATTGTTTGAGGGGGAGGGGGTGACTACAGATGAAAAAGGTTTTTTCAGTTCAAAAGCGTTAGTTTTGGTAAATTGTCTCAACACTTTTGTCCATGATTGTAGTTCTGGGCTGTGTCATTTCTTGCATTCTCATTGTTTTATTCTTTTTTTTTTCTCAGCTCTCACTAGCACCATCTCAAAGTGTTCAGAATCTGGGTCTGGCAGTTGCTTGTCCACAGTGTTCCTACCCACACAATCAGCTGTTCAGAGAAACAAAGTGATCTATTTATTTATTAATGTCTGCCTCTCCCCTCAATCAAATTCGTTTCTCGGTGTGGAAGGACAAAACCAGGAAGACTTGGGTCCACTATGTTGGATGCCCTCGTCGGAGGTTGAAAGGCCCATTTCCCGGTGGCTGGCTCTGTTAGTTACAAAAATCATGTTGTGCTCACTTGGAATTATGGTCCAGCAAAACGATGTGCTCAAACAGAACTGCTCCTTTGATGCCCCATGATCTGAATGATTTGAGATCACAAATCCGTTTTTGGATTCTCCCAAAAAAATGCACCCCACGAGAGTTGGTCGTGCCAATGAGGGATGCAAGCAACATATGGTGTCATTATGTCCTAAAGAGTCCTGCCAGAACACTAACTGTAGATTCAATCATCAAAAGCATTCAACCTTTCTTCACCTAAAGAATGATGGATCAGACAGAGCAGAAGTTCCAGTTTGACAAGTCGACACTAGTTCCAGTAACACTGAAAACGAAGGATGATCTCTGCAAGCATAAAATTGCTTTAATTTGTTGAAATAGTGGAAGGCCTGTGTAGCATAAGTGGAGCCGGAGTGTCGGCAACAGGGTTAGCAATTGTTGTAGTCAAAGTAAGAGCCAGAGCAAAGGATAAAATGGTTGAAACTAACGCTTGACTAACGCTTGCAGTGATAAACTGACAGACCGTCTTGAGGCGACTGGTAAAAGAAAAACATTATCATTAACCACAATGGACACTGAGAATGTGTCAAGTCATAGCTTGGTAGTCAGTGCTGGTGGTCTGTGATTTACTTGAAAGTAATGCTGTTGAATAACTGAACGTGTCTTCAAGATCAAAGCTGCCAGCCACTGATGTCCATCTGCAAAGTGATGTACATAGATGGAGGTATTTGGAGGGAATCAACTTACCGTGATCTATGCTGAAATTCACCTGCTGATAGGCAAGAACAAGTAAATGGAATCATAGAGCAAAGTGACAATCATGTATTATTCTAGCAAGTGACACAGGCATACTTGGAAAAAAAGAATTCGGAGTGCTCCTATCAAGAGTCGAACCTAAGACCTTCCCATTACTAGTTCAGATGCTCTACCACTGAGCTACGGGAGACTCGTGGGAGCTAAGGCCATTAAACTAGTTTCATGGGACAAATATCCTGCATACTGCTAAGATTTGAATGCCGAACGTGTGGTATATGAGATAAATGTGATGGTATATTTCAAGCCTGGTGAGAGAATGAGAATGACGTATTATTCTAGGAAGTGACACAGGCATACTCAAAAAAACCAAATCTGGATTTCTTTTCCGATTATGCCTGTGTCACTTTCTAGAGTACATCATTCTCATTCATTCACCAGGCTTGAAATATACCATCACATTTATTTCATATAGCGCAAATTGTATCCATTCACAATGTCACAAGAAGACAGGAAATTAATGAAGATGATGGAAAGTCTTCCACCCAGATATATACCAAGCTGTGGTTTGGTTTGCTGATGGTGAAATTAGTCACAGAAATGCTCCAAAATAACCCATCCTTACAACAAGGTGCACAGAAGTGTGCAAGCTCTTAAATTTTGTCTCAAAACATTTAACACTGCTTCGCCTAAAATAGACAATAAACGAACCATTTTATGACTTAAACCCTCATGCTCAAACCTGTGCATGCTATTGTTTATTGACGGTGCATTTTAACCCCAGAACGTTATTAACAATTTACAAGGCAACACTTTACTTATCCTTTATTTTGCATAAAGATAATTATCACTGCTGCGTCTAAAACCTAACATGATGAACATATACGACTCAAACTTAGAGACACCTAAGCAGACACCTCATATCAAACTGTTTGCAACATAACCTGGTGTTGATAGCTAAATAGCTAATGTTACCTTGAATGGTTTGTGTGCAAGTCTTCACTTGTAAACCCCATCTGGAGTGCAAATCGTGTGGCTACAAAAATAAACCAAATTACTTGAGTGTTATAACCTTTAGATAAACGCAAATGTCACTATGAAAAATGATCTTATGTTCTTCATTTGCTACTATAAAACCTGACTGTGAGACTAAACACATTGATTATTTACCAAGTGGATGTGATAGCAAGCAACGTGGTAACTGAACTAGTAGGTAAGGTTAATGGAATTAAATTAACAGTGGTGGCGATTGAATTTGGCCATAGCTAAACAACCTTGCCCTTAGACCTTTGCCAATAAATGAATAAAACAAACTACTGAAAACAACAACAACAACAAAAAACAAAACAAACAAAAAAAAAAAACGGAAATGGGAGAAGAATGAACATGCTGGCCATTTTCCTCGTTTATGTTTGAAAAGCGATTTTGAGAAACATTTCAACAAGAAAATTAACGATAATAAAATGACGTTTCGACGACTTCATATCGTCATTGTCAAATGAGTAAAAATGGAAATAACGGAAACGCATATTTATAGGTATTGAAAGTGAGAAAATAAATTAGCATGAAAGCATTCAGGTAAAGAGTTTCGCGCGAATGGAATCCGCTTGCGTGTTCAGTTTCGGTCTTTTGTTCTTGATCCACAGCATTTCGTAGACCAAACATTCAAATTTGTCACGGCATTTCTTTATGACCTTAAAGTTCTTAATTAAGTTGTTAGGTGTTAAACCATGCGCGTCCCTGAGGTGTTTTCCGATCACAGAGTGTTTATGCTCCTCAACGCGTTGATGTAGGTGGCGGCAAGTGTACCCAATATAATTTGTATCACACAACTCACATGTGAATTCGTATACTACACTTTGCTGATTGATCAGGGGAGGCTTTTCTTCTGTGACTCTCAGATGATCAGCGATCTTTTTGCTCGTGAACACCGGCTGTAGTTCTTGATTAATTTTAGTTCCGAGGTCGCCAAGTTGCCTGCGAACCACGTCCGCCGATTTCTGATCTTTAAATGGCAACGTAATCCAAACAGGGCGGTCAGAAGGTGTTTGAACTGGGTCTATAGGATGCTGGAGGCGATTGATAGCTGAGTCGATGAGTTTTTCGGGATATTTTAATTTCAAAAATATCCCTTTTAAACCGAAACTGAACACGCAAGCGGATTCCATTCGCGCGAAACTCTTTACCTAAATGCTTTCATGCTAATTTATTTTCTCACTTTCAATACCTATAAATATGCGTTTCCGTTATTTCCATTTTTACTCATTTGACAATGACGATATGAAGTCGTCGAAACGTCATTTTATTATCGTTAATTTTCTTGTTGAAATGTTTCTCAAAATCGTTTCTCATCAGAAGTTTAAAACGATGCAACGAGCTTGACTTGTTCAGGCGACTTGAAAAGTTAAGCATCAAACAAATCAAGTGCGATGGAGCCATTGAATTCCTCCGTCTTTGCCAAAGTTTCGGTCTCACACCTACGTTTGCCAAGATCGACGAGACGAAGTCTAAAAAGTGGACACAATCCTCCGAACAATTTGCCGGTAATGTCATCGTGGAAGAGCTTCGTCACAAATCACAGCAGAACAACATCCTTAAGAAAGAGATCAGTGAAATCTACAGCGAAATTCGTCAGAAATGTTCCACTTTCCGCTTCTTGTGTATCCTGAAGACGATCGCGATGCTACGCAAGCAAGCCTATCAGAAAATGGAAGATGACCACTCATCAAAAATTGCCCGGCTACTCTACAGGGATGTGGACGTAGATGAACACATTCAGAACATTTCTTCTTTCAATCTTTCGTTCTTTGACAAACTTGTTCTCTGTCGCGGTCTGCAATTTTCCATTCCTGAACCTCGCATTTCTACCATCGATATCCAGGCAACATTTGAGAAAGCTTTTTGGAAATTTGAACCCATGCTTTCCGAGGACAAAAAAGAGCTAGCCACAGCGACCCTGCGTTCAATGGCTCTGAATTACATCAAGAGAAAAGGCCCTAAACCACCGAAGCCTCTTGTACGATCAATCCAAAAGCTGAAGAAACGAGATGACATAGTGATTACCAAGCCAGATAAGGGCTCAGGCGTTGTCGTTATGGACAAGTTGGAGTACATTCGATTGTTGAGTGAGGCATCTATCAACGATCTGACAAAATTCCGACCCGTTAGCCAACAAAAGCCAACCACAAGAGGAAGACCACCTAAATATTATCATCCGCTTCTGGCAAAAGAAAAACATCTTGAATCAGTCGTGCGTAAAATTCTGCTGAAAGAGATGGCAGACTCTGTCTGTAAGAAGGGATCTCGCCTGGCCCACTTATATGGCCTTCCCAAAACGCACAAAACAACACTCGCAATGCGGCCGATCCTCTCAGCAACTGGAACGTACAACTATGCGCTCGCGAAATGGCTAGATGAAAAGCTGAAACCTTTGTCGACTAACGAGTATACAATCTCTGATGTTTTCAATTTTGCCGAAGAATTCAAACACCTCAAACTCGACGGAAATGTTTTTCTTGTCTCCTATGATGTCACCGCTCTCTTCACAAATGTTCCTCTGGACGAAACCATCCATATTCTAGCCGATAAAGCCTTCAAAGATAATTGGTTCAACAAGACCTACAACATGAACATCAGCAAAGACGACCTGATCGAGCTGCTAAGTGTTGCCACAAAAAACCAACTATTTCAATTCAATGGAAACTTGTACGAACAGGTCGATGGGGTCGCGATGGGATCACCATTAGGTCCACTTATGGCAAACGCGTTCATGTGTTCAGTTGAAGATAAACTAGCAAGTGAGAACAAGCTTCCGAGCTTCTACAAGAGATACGTGGACGACACGCTGGCTCTGGTACGCGACCTCTCCGATGCCACCGATTTGCTTACATGTCTTAACGAAGCCCATCCCTCCATTCAATTTACGATGGAAGTAGCAACCAACGATCGATTACCATTCATTGGCTTGGAAATCATCAAAACCGACGGCAGCCTTGAAACCTGTGTTTACAGAAAGCAAACAAATAAAGGGCTCCTCCTACATTACCAAAGCCATGTTGACAGCCGGTATAAACGGTCACTTCTAAGAACAATGCTAGACCGCGCAAAACGCTTATCGTCTACACAAGACTTCCTTTGGCAGGAATGCAAGACCTTAAAAGGGATATTTTTGAAATTAAAATATCCCGAAAAACTCATCGACTCAGCTATCAATCGCCTCCAGCATCCTATAGACCCAGTTCAAACACCTTCTGACCGCCCTGTTCGGATTACGTTGCCATTTAAAGATCAGAAATCGGCGGACGTGGTTCGCAGGCAACTTGGCGACCTCGGAACTAAAATTAATCAAGAACTACAGCCGGTGTTCACGAGCAAAAAGATCGCTGATCATCTGAGAGTCACAGAAGAAAAGCCTCCCCTGATCAATCAGCAAAGTGTAGTATACGAATTCACATGTGAGTTGTGTGATACAAATTATATTGGGTACACTTGCCGCCACCTACATCAACGCGTTGAGGAGCATAAACACTCTGTGATCGGAAAACACCTCAGGGACGCGCATGGTTTAACACCTAACAACTTAATTAAGAACTTTAAGGTCATAAAGAAATGCCGTGACAAATTTGAATGTTTGGTCTACGAAATGCTGTGGATCAAGAACAAAAGACCGAAACTGAACACGCAAGCGGATTCCATTCGCGCGAAACTCTTTACCTGAATGCTTTCATGCTAATTTATTTTCTCACTTTCAATACCTATAAATATGCGTTTCCGTTATTTCCATATTTACTCATTTGACAATGACGATATGAAGTCGTCGAAACGTCATTTTATTATCGTTAATTTTCTTGTTGATATGTTTGAAAAGTGGGCAAAAAAATGAACTGAAATTCAATTAACCCTTCACTACTGGAGTGGCCAAAAGCGACCAAACAATGCACTGTTATTCCCAAAGCGACCAAAAGCAGCCTAGGAGACAAATACCCCTTGCATCCCTGTGAGTCAAGATTTGTTGTATGTTATTGTTCTACTGTTAGGGAAGAGAATTAACCAATCAAATTCTGCCAACTGTGCATAACTTTGATGAGCGTAATTACTACACTTATGGGCGATTTGCAGATTTTGCAAAATAAGGCAGCAAAAGTTATCCTTGATTTGACTGCCTATGCCTCATCCACCGATGCACTCAAGTCACTTGGCTGGCCAACATTGTCCCAACGCTGCCTTGTAAACAGATACATGATCACTTTTAAGTATATTCATGGACTCGTAGATTATAACTTTAATATTCTTAAGAACAGTGACATCCATTCCTATAATATGCGGAGAAAGAATGATTTCTGTCTTCCACGTGTACAAACAAACTACGGAAAAGAGACTCCTTTACCAGAGTATTAAGGAATGGAACCTTTTAGAACAGTCTTTCAAAGACATAAATTCTTCTTTAATTTTTAAGCAACGTATCAAAGAGCGTGTTTTTAGCTAGTTTTTAATTCTTATTTCTAATTTTTATTTCTTATTGCTGTCTTTGTATATTCTTCTTTTAAATAATTGTAATTTTTAAATCACTTGTAAGTTTTCAAAACATAACATAGTTTGTTTTTTTTCTCTCAATCTACAGGGCCCCACTGAATATCACTTTCGTGATGTGGGCTCCCTGTATAAAGATTGTTATTATTATTATAATTGGGGTATACAGCCAAACAAATATCGCTCTACCATTATATGCTTGTCAACATGGCGACCGATTTGAGAGATTCAACTATAGAAGAAGTTCAAAGTGACTGTGAGATCTCTGGTGAAGAAATCAACGAAGATTTCAAAGAAATTGATGACCGTGAACAATCCGATATTGATATGGGAGGGCTTAAGAACTCAAGCGAAAATGAAAGTGAAGACGAAAGCTCCGAAGACAAAAGAGACGATGAAGGGATTGCGTGGTCTCAAGATCTTTGAGGCTTGATCTTCCAGGAATTTAGCACACCAGGTATCAAAGTTGAAGTACCAAATGAGCCAAAGAGCAACCGATATGCCCGGGACAAATTGACAAACAAACCAGCACAGCCCGAACAGTGGAAAGAAATCACAACAGAAGAACCGACGGGATATTTTGGTCTTTGCATTATCATGGGCATAAACAGCCTTCCAAGAATTGCCATGAACTGAATCTGAATCGGTTATTGGCAACACAGGAATACAGAATATGATGACCTAAACAAGGTTTAAAGCTATCAGCCAATTCCTTCATTTAACTGATTTTACACACAAACCACAGCAAAGAGATGCAAATTACCATCGCTTGTTCAAAGTTTGTGCAATTTTGTTGAGGGTTCATGAAAACATTCAAGCCGCCCATGAGCCCTCCAAAAATCTTTCTGTTGATGAAGGGATGATTGTATTCAAAGAAAGATAATCATTCAGACAGCATATGCCTGCCAAGCCAACAAAATATGGCATCAAAGTGTGGCTGGCTGCAGACTCAGCCAATGGATGTGGCAAACTTCTCTGTTTACCTTGGGAGAAACAAAGGTCCTGCAAACAGCCTTGGTTTTGGTTTTGTCACAAGCATGGCTCCTCCATTTTTTAACAAACACAGACATTTATTTTGACAACTTTTTCATGGGCACCGCTCTCATGGATTACGCTTTGGCTCACAACATTTACGCATGTGGAACAGTTTGGGTCAACAGAAAGGGCTTACCGCCATGTGCAAAAAAGAAACTCAAACAAGGAGAGATGGTCCAGGCCCAACGTGGGCACTTGCTCTTCACTAAATGGCATGACAACCGAGATGTTTCATTCGTGTCTACAAATATCTTGTCAACTGCACCAACAGGACCTGTGCAACGCAAGAAGAACAGCCGCTAAAGTACAACTAAAAGACATCTGGTTGTGGACATGTACACAGCGAACATGGGAGGAGTAGATCATGCTGACCAGCTTCATTTCTTTTTTTACAGGTTGGCAGTGCCAAAAGTGGTATAGATAAATTTTCTGGTTTCTGTTCAACTTATCTGTTTGTAATGCTTTTGTTCTGTCCCATGTTTATTGTGGACAAGGTAGAAAGAGATCAATGCTTGACTTTTGCCTTCAACTAGCTAAACAGTTGATCAGTGGCTTCTCGAAACGAAAGCAAAAGCGACGTTCACTTAAGTCCGCAAGTGATTCCATTGTCAGTTTAGTGATCAAATTTATCTTGAAGTATTTTAATGTAATATATGTTGAAATGAAGACACAAACAGGGTATTTTCTTGCATTTATTGCTTACTTTTCTTTGAACCAATCGTGACATCAAATGTTAATGGCGGCAAATTTGAAATTTTTTGGCAACATATTTTCACGTAGTATTTTTATGTATCTATTTCCATTTAATCGTAATTATATCGGCGATATAAGCATTCAAAGTTTGTATCGGTGTCTTTTCTTAACCATAACATCCCCTCATAATCTACTGAGCATGTTTTGGTTTTAAGTGAATTCCTTGGTAGTATCTAGAGTCTAATTAGTAATTCAGTAACAAGGGGCTTGAAGCCTCATTAGCATATAGTAGTGAAAGGGTTAACTGAAAAAAAAAAAAACTCAAGAAAGTGGGTCCTAAAACAAGATCCTCAGTAGACTCTACAAACAAACTTTCCCAATTAATGGATGAAAGGATGCTTGAAGCATTGTGCGACACAGACAATACCAATTTTAAGAAAATCAATCCATTTTTACCCCAGTTGACATTATAGCTATTAAGAGACATTAATGGCAGTGAGATTCCATTTGCTGCAAGTCCTAGCAATTGCTGCCTTCACTTAAGGATAACTGTAGTACAGTCTTGATGATTCTTAGAGTAAACTATCTTGAGTTATTAGCTGTATTTTTGACCTTGAAGGCTCTGTGTGGGGACTGTGAAAACTCTCACATCCAGATCCAATGTGACAACACCACAGCAGTCTGCTACATTAACAACATGGGTGGATCAAAATCCCCCAACTGTGACTGGGTCACCAGACAAATATGGGTACACTGTGTCAAACACAGCATCTGGTTAAGTGCCACACACTTACCTGGTTGTGAGAACATTGAAGCTGACACAGAGTCTCTACAATTTAATGACCGCACAGAATGGATACTAGACCCAGGCATATATGGTTCTATAGTATCAATATTTGTCACCCCAACCATTGATTTCTTTGCTTCCAGATTAAATAAACAATGCCCAGTCTACGCATCCTGGAGGCCTGACCCTGTTGCAACAATTGTAGATGCATTCTCAGCTAATTGGGAAAATTATTTCTTTTATGCATTCCCCCCCTTTTAGCATGATTGGGAAATGTCTGGAGAAAATTCAAACAAACAAGACGGAGGGAATCCTGATTATACCTTTCTGGACAAGCCAAAGCTGGTATCCCAAGCTACTGCGACTGTTAGTGGACCACCCACTGTTGATACACCACAGAGAGAAACTGCTAACACTGCCGGGATGCAATCAACTTCATCCGCTACGGAAAAAGCTGAACCTGTTAGCCTGTCATTTATGCGGCGACTCAGGATTTTCAGAAAAAGCAACCAACATTATCCTCCAGTCCTGGCGCCAGTCATCTCAGAAGCAATATGATGGACATATCAGAAAATGGCTCAGTTTCTGTTCTCAAAGACAAGTTGATCCAACTTGTCCCAGTGTAGAAGTGGCAGCTGAATTTCTTACAACTTTGTATGAAAGCGACTTGAGCTACAGCAGTATAAATTCAGCAAGAAGTGCACTCTCTGCAATTTTAGACAAACCTGATTCAGCTCAGCCAAAATTTGGGGAGCATCCTGATGTCAAATGCTTAATGAAAGGTATCTTCCAAAACAGGCCCCCCACTGCCTCGTTACAGTAAAACATGGGATGTTAATTTGGTTCTCCAGTTCATTGGCTCCATGAATGCCTTCGAAGATCTCTCTTGAGAGATTTAACATTAAAGTTAGTCATGCTTGTAGTCCTGACTACAGCTCAGAGAAGCCAGTCCATTCATCTTCTAGACATTAGGGATATGGTCAAAGAAGAAACGAGTTACACTTTTTTACTTGACAATAACATTAAGCAGAGCAAACCAGGGACAATGTCCTCAGAGTTAGTTGTTAAGTTGTCTGCCTATCCACATGAGGAAAAACTTTGTGTTGTGAGCACATGTTCAGTTTATTTAGAAAGGACTAACCCACTCCGTGGGAATGAGACTCACCTGTTTATAACTCATCAGAAGCCAAACAAAAGAGCAGGCAGGGACACCATCAGACGATGGATCCAGCAAATAATGACAAGGGCAGGCATTGACATTTCAGATTACAAATAGTGTTAGGTCAGCTGCCGGCTCTAAAGCTAAAGCAAACAATGCTTCGCTCCAGGAGATTATGAAAACTGCAGGCTGGAGCTCAGCTGCTACTTTTGCAAGGTTTTATGATAAAGAGATTGACACAGGCTCATCCTTTGCTACAAGTATTCTGAGTTGAAAATAAATAAGGTTTACCTGTCACAATTCGTGTGCTATCAGTTGCTTTGAAATCTCACATGACTTCGTAGTGCACATGATGATGAGGCAGAATCAAAAATTAAACGAGACTTACCTGAAGTTGAAGTTTGATTGGGATTCTGCCGAGTCATCAGTAGCACAAGAAGTCACGCCCAGTCCCTGTACAACCATATACCCACCCTAGCTTCTTGTGCTACTGGGGTACCTGATAAGCACACTCTTGGCTTTAAAGACTGATCACTTGGGCAAAAAGTGCTTTCTCACGTGACTTCTTGTGCTACTGATGACTCGGCAGAATCCCAATCAAACTTCAACTTCAGGTAAGTCTCGTTTAATTTTTGAATAATCCTCAAGTATGAAGGTACTGTAGAATATTCATGCTTTAATACTGAACACCAGTTGCTGGATCAGTAGATATTGACATGTTTTACAAATACACCCATTCTTCAAAAACATGAACAAAGGTCAAGGTACAGTTGCATCTTCACGGTGAACAAACCATCCATAAGACAATGGTCATTTCCAAAATGCACTTTGATCCTATACACACTGCAATATGTACAGGTTGATTAAACAATAACAACTGTGTGTTTCAATGCTTTTATAAGTCCTCATTTTCTATTTAGAATTCTTGTCAGTCATCAACTTTTCCAAAACAAAGGTAAAACACCTTTGAACATATCAAGCAATATAAAAGCCTGGGGGTAGATGAGTGCTGAGTTTGTTGGATGTTTTCAGAAGACTTTCATTGCCTGTATCTTGGAAAATTATAGAAGAATTCATAGGAAGTCTTTAGTCATTAGAAGACAAAGAGGACAACTCGTGCTGGTGTTTCAATTCAAAAGCTCCCACATTAAGGTTTTTTGTCCAACGTCTAGATTCCCAAACTTAAACTTAAAACTACTTTTGAAGCTTCACTGCCCGTGTGACTGACAGCCATAATGAAAACCAGCAATTCACGGGTTAGTTCAAATACAAAACATCTCTTCAAAAACTTGAATGCACAAAAATGAGCTGTATACAAAAGTCCCAACCTCTAATCGTTCATGTTTGTACAATGCCATGGTGAAAACACCTTAAGGAACAAAATTGCAACCTGAAAGGTTGGAACTGTGCAAGCGTTATTAAGCGTTCATTCCCTGTGCAACATGGCTTCTAGCAATACCCATCTTTCTTGCCTTTTTTATTTTGTATTATTTGTGTTGGTCACTTACCCCAGATCTCCAGGTTTCACTCAGTAAAAACATAGCAATCGAGTGGTTACGAGTTCGAGTCCAAGCCAGGGTGGAGACAATTTTTTTTCTCTAAATAACAGGTAACACCACACTGGCAGCACAAGCTCACATGTTATTATCTTTATTAAAAATTCTTGCACTTTTCAGTTTATATTACATTGCCCAAGTCTGTCCTGAAGCAATATTATCCGTTTAAAACAATGCTTATCTTGCGACTCCCACTTGTCACTTTGGGACCCTTACCCTTTGGTTTAAGGAGTCCTCAGAACTTCCATTCACACAGCAAACAAAGTACCATTACGCAAATGCATCTAAAGCGATGACTGAGTATTGCGAGTAACAGTGCAGACAAAATCCAAGATCTTGGGTTGTATATGCCTAGACACCTGATCAACGCAGCAGTAGTTAGCTATATTAACAGCTATTAGGCTCACTTGTCACCAAGCATTTATAGCACATCCGGCTTGTTAAAACAATCGGGCAGTGTGCTCCTTCTCTTGTTGCTGGTTTCTCACGTCCCAATGGCAACCCCACTGATTCATTTCAGTTTCAAGAAATATCTATGCAGTTTACATTACCCAGCTTTAGAAACTCAAGACTTGCAAAGCTGCTAGTCTCAATCAGTTGCCTCCTTGTTTATTGAAGGACTCCGCTGATGTCATAGCAAAACTACCATCCATGTTGATTAACACGTCTTCAACTAGTGGACATATTCTCCTTAAATGGAAATATGCTTGCATTATTCCAATGTTTAAAGGTGATAAATCTGAGGACAAGGACAACTACCCACCAATTTCTATCCTCCCAACAACCTCAAGTCTTGGGAATAGTGAAATTTTTCTCTCAACGTATTCCCAATGAGTCGGAAATCACTCAACCCTTGCAGAGCCTGTTGAAGAAAGATGTAGCATGGATCTGGTCACATGAGGGAGGTAGCGGCGCATTTGAAGCAGATCCTGTGAAGTCACCCTGTTTTACGGTTCTTTGATACCTCTAAGCCAGTCAAGTTGCAAGTGGATGCTTATAAGTCAGGTGGGTAAGCATGCATTCTTCAGCATGGGTGTGAGATTGCCTATGAGTCAAGGTCTCTCACCCAAGCAGAGAAGCACTATGTTCAGATAGAGAAAGTACTTCTCGCAGTGGTATTTGGCTGTGAGAGGTTCAACCATTATGTGTATGGCAGACCAGTAGATGCGGGGTCAGACCACAAGGCACTTGTATCAATCACAAAGAAGCCACTATTCAGTTCTTCTCCAAGGCTTCAACGCCTGCTTCTCTGACTTCAGAAGTATGAAGTCAACATCACTTTTGTTCCTGCAAAGTACAAGTATGTAGCAGACACACTCTGAAGAGCCTTTTTGGATGAACAGCCTGAAGATGTTGATTTAAACAATGACATGGAGATCATGGTAAATAGCCTAATTTCAAATCTTCCCATGACCCAAGAGAAGCTTGCACAAATGAAGTCTGCAATAGCTCAAGATAAAACCCTTCAGATGTTAGGTAAAGTTGTTAAGAACGGATGGCCTTTTCATAGAAACCAATTACCTGCATCAGTTGCTCATTACTGTTTACAAAACAGAAGTTTGTTGTTCCTTGGCCAGTGGTTCATAATCTTATAAGAGATGAGACAAGATGACAGTTCAGGTCAGTTCATTGATTCTTGACATAAATCCCACAAGAAATGTTCACTGCCCGCAGTTTAGCAAGAGCTAATCGAGGCGAGCAGTGGTTACAAGCAATATTTACAGAACAAGAGAAAGCAAAAAATTAAATTAAGTTAGATATATAGATATGTTTGCAGACGATATATTGTATTATATATATTGTATTATGTCCTAAGTTATATCCATGAAAGTCACCTTGATATTGAATAGTGCACGTCAAGAGCCAGAGCCGTAGTCTATTGGCCAGGAATATCTACCGCAATTGAGAGAATGTTTGCTAAATTTTCAGGTGTCTCACATATCAAATAGAGAACCAGAAAGAGCCTCTCCTTTCACACGAAGTGTCTCAAGACCGAACATGTCGTCGTTGACTACTACTTTAAGTATCCTGAATTTTGTCTCTTGATGGACAAGACAGCTAACTGTGTTATTATAAGCATTTATGCACGACATGGTATTCCAGATGAAGTTGTTGCTGACAACATGCCCTTCTCAAGCAAAAGCTTCCGTACACTAAGGGAGTGAGGTTTGAAATTTCTACATTAAGTCCCAGGTGTCCACAATCCAACGGGATGAATGAAAGAGCAATTCAAACCACGAAGAACTTAACTAGCAAGGCACGTGAAGATGGAAATGATTTCTACATAGCTCTCCTGGAACACAGAAACACTCGTTTCTCTAGACTGAAGGAGTCACTTGCTCAGCTGTTAATGAGTTGCATGTTGAAGTCCAAACTGCCTACTGTAGTGTCTCTTGAAATCTCAAGTGGTTGACAACCCCCAACAGAAGCCGCAATAACGGAGTGATGAGGAGAAGATGTACTATAATTAGAATGCAAAAGACTCGTAAGCCCGCCAGTGTTACTGCACAGCATACTTCCCCAAGATCCTACATAGTCATGACACCTGGTGGTACTGCCTACCAAAGAAAGTGTCTTTACCTGCTCCCAACAGGAGAGTCCCCTCCATTGATTGCAGGACCAGCTAATGATGAGCCAGTCACACCTTCAATAGTACACCACCAGAAGCTGCTAGCAGTACTGAGTTGCCTTCCCAGGAATCATCAAGTGTACTTCCAGTGGCTAGACTGTCAGATTACCAGCAAGATTTAGGGAGGCCTATATCAAGAACTGAACTGTCCATATACAGTGAGCAGACATTGGAACAAAGTTTTCTATTGACTTTATTAACTGTATGACCTTTACAGTTGCTTATTACTAGGTCATGTTATGGTGGGTTATGTACATTTAGTAGTGAAAACAATCGTTTCACATAAAAACAGTCATTTCTAAGTAGTTTTCATGGATAGATGTCACTAAATTATTGATTTACTTTTTTTTACAAAGTGAAGATGTCACGTTTAAGTTAGCATAAACAACTGGAATTAGCATATTATATTACCCATACATATAGTCTGTTGTGTTCGTACAATAAAGTCTTAAGATGACGCTGTGTGCATGTTGAGAGACTAACCCTTACAGCGCGTTTCCCATTCAAGCAAAAACGTCCTACTCATTGTCATTGATCAGCACACAAAGAAGAGCATAATCAAGTTAAGCAGAGAGTAAACAGCTAAGCCTAATGATAGTAAATCTAAACTAGGCAAACTAACAGAGAAATGCATGACATTGTGGTTAGGACAGACCCACAAGAAATGTCTAGCAGCTTGGATTCTGCAAGAAGATCAATCATTATTCTAAATGCTATTCTAAGTCCACCACCTTCAAGAAGTAGAGGACTCTGACCCAGAAGACATTAAGAACGATTGCCCTCTCTTTGTGTACTCTGTTTAATCAAGCTCTGTAACTGAAGATGGGCAGTTTTATGAAATTGGTGTCAGGGTTCTTATGGGTCCTGGAACACCTTGAAAGTCCCGGAATTTAGTTCTGGAAAGTCCTGGAAATCTGTTAACTCAAGTAATAAAGTTTTCGCCAAAACAACTGTCTGCACTTTGTTCTTAGGATTCTAATTTAGTGTGGGTTTATGGTTTTGACCGCAAATAATTTTCCCATCTCATGCATGTGGCATGCCATGCAAAGTTTATTCAAAGTACAAAGGGCCTGTCTATCTCGCCACTGGCCAGAAAAAATGCTGGCTCAGGTATAAGAATGGATTGAAGGAACGTGTCCTGCCATATGCTCATGCGCAATAATAACCTTGAAATGTGTATTGACACATGTTCGTACGTTGGCAGCAAGTATCAGTGGATTTAAGTTTTACGCTTTGTTCTGAAACATCCATGGAAAATGCTTGTTCAATGACCGTTGGTTGGAAAACTCTTCCTATAAATTGTGGTTGGAATGGACGAGGACAAGTATAAGGCCAAATGCAAAGTTTGCATGAAGACGTTCAATGTGTCAAACATGGGCGAATTGGCATTGACAAGCCACAAGAAGGGAAAGAGGCACATTCATCTTATAGAAAAGCAGCAAAGAAATACAACCGGTGACATAAGGAACCTTTTGTCAAGCAGCTCTTCTACTGCCTCTCAAGCAGCTACTAAAAGCAGCAAATCTAGATCAACTGCATCAGCTTCAAGTGATGACAGGACTACATCAGCAGGTATGTGTGCGTTCATGACAAGGAATGATACTTTAACTGCTGAAATTTGGTGGGCGCTAAAGGTGAAAAGCAGTTGTTATTCCTATAAATCCCACGAAGATATAAATGCTTTGGTGCAAACAAATGTTCCCAGACAATGACACTGCTAAGAAATTCCAGCAAAGGGGAACAGTGCAGTGGCAGACAAGTAGCAAAACCCAACAGGCTTAACCTTTAGACCATCCTAAACACTTACGTTTTACTTTGATTCTTTTCACAGAGAAACAGTCACAACAATTTTATTTTAAGCAAGATGTTGTTTCAGTTTTAATTCTTTTCATTTAAAGGGAAGCATGTGACATAAAATGGATATTATCTCTTACACTCTCGCCTCCCCAGCAGTTCATTATTTGGTATACTAGGTCATGTTACTTGGGAGGGGGAATAAACACCCTTTCGCTGTCAGCCATCTAATCAATATTTATGTCAGTTGGTATGCCAGCTACACAAGGGTTGTGAAAAGATCAACAGAACATGGAGTGTTCAAACTTGGGAGAATTAAGCCACACCAAGTGAGGCAGAAAAGCCAGCAATGGACTTCAAAATGAGAGAAAAATACTCCATCTCAAGGTGAGCCACATTTCATCTTATGTTATAGTACATTCTACCTTTAATTTCAAGGGAAGTCAATTGTTACCATGTTCTTATGGTAACATAAGGGAAACACATCAAAACAATCCTTTGTATTGTGGACACATAGTTCTAAATTAAAAGCACAAGACCAACTTTACAATTGATTTCTTTTAGCATTTTCTTTTGTTTTATTTTCTTAACATTTTGTCCATGCACAGTTTGTTTTCATCAAGCACCAAAACTCGCGTTTTTCAATGCTGACAATCTGAATGTGGACTGAAATCACTCCACTGTGTTCCAATACAATACAACCCTTATCTAAACAGGGTAACAGTTAAAGCTACAAGCTTCTAGGGTCATATAAATCCAGCACACAAATAAATAAACACTTTACTTCATCAGAGGAGCCTTGTATCAGTAAAGAGGCTTAAACTATTACAGAAACATGGGGGTAGGCTGCAGAAGCAGGACACCCTGTGCATGACAATGAATATACAGTAGTGCTGAATGGTAGTGGCAACAGCAAACAAATCTAGGTGAGTAATTCGATTGGAGCAAGTGAAGATTCAAAAGATTGCAATAATATTGGTGAAAATAAGCCTACAGATTACTCAGTTTTACTCCAGATCTCATGGGATATACATCAACATCTACACATTAGGGTCAACACAGCATCCAGTGCATCATTTGCATATCTTGCCTCCCTTTTAAATCAACTCCTGAAAATCATAATCAGTACAGTGAAAACAAGGAGTATGCGACAAAGTTGCAGTTACAGATTATGTATATAAAGAGATATAATCATGCAACGAACTTTGGTTAGTACAAAACAGAACCACGTTGACAGAACATGATGAAAAAAAAAACATTACTTAAATGGTAAGGTAATGGAGACTCTGAAGCTAGAGTGGATTATAGTCAAAGTATCACAGTAAGACATTGGCAAGAATTGGCACCTGCTGTGAGAAGCATTGTGAAGTTCAAGTGGTAGGAAAAAGAGTTAACCTTCCAGTAACTAGGCAATTAGTAAGGCCTCATTCTGGGTATATCAAAATTAACCTTGAGTGGGTTTTGCACATAAAGCAGGCATGTGGCAAAAGCAATTGAAAAGACACCACAGTCAGAACCATTTCTCTGTCTCTTGACAGAGGGCTTTGTGATTCCTCTGAAAGTAAGCCCAACTTGGCTGATAGCAAGTTCTTGCAGTTCTTGTGTTACTGGGGATAAGATACTGTCCAGAACAATAACATCTCCAGGTGGACACCCAATGGAGGTCATAGATACCCAGTGATTTCCATGTACATGCAAAATTTGAACAAAATCCCTAGTCATTATATCTAGCTGCCTTAGTATCCCTAGAGATGGTCTCTGAAATCCTTTTATGTTTACATAAATTGCAAGTAAAAGCAAATGGGCCTGATGAATCACTGCACATTCCAGCCAGCCACCAGATTAAACTCATACTGCCTAGTTGGTCTTCCGGAGCATATTTTTCTTATACAGTTGCCCTGGTCCAGGATGTTTGTGGGAGCTTAGCATGTGGCGTCTGCTGGGCTTGGGGTGTCTGTGTACCAGGCTGGGCCTGGGGTGTATGCAACCCACACTTGAACAGGGATGTTGTTTCCTTTATGTGCAGTGGTCTTAGTGCTGCCTCTACAACCTGAATTTATCCATACATTGGAATTGTTAGGCAAATGCTTGAATCCAAGACAAGCCAACTGAAAAAACTTTCCATTTTTGTAATCCACACTGTGACATTTGAGAAAGCAGTCTTTATCTGATGGGTTTTCTGTACAAATGCTGATAGAGCTCAACTTCAAAGCTTCAGTAGTTGGAGCGTGCTTAGTTGACTTGGTTGACCATCTGAATTCTGGTAAGGACCTGCAGCTGGGGCAGTACCACACCTCTGTGATATTCTCAGTTCCAAGGCAGTCTAAATGAATTAGTCCAGTAGGGCACTTTGGATTGCTGCATTTGCCAGTGTTGTCAATGTCAACTTTCCTGCAGTAGCAAATGCCAGTGCTTGAGGATTGTGTAACTTCACTGCTTGTATGCTTCCTGGTATACCACCTGCCTAACACTTCAGGCAAACGCCAATTCTCCAGAACTGTTCAAGTTTAGGAAGAACAGTCTCCCAGCATTGAGGATGGCAAAAATTTGCAGTTGTACTATTTCTGCTCCCTTGTTACTGCCTACTGCACAACCTACAAAGTCACAGTTGGCAGTGAAAAGCTGCTGCTGTACTTGATAGCAGTACTGATGCTCTTTTGAAAGCATGTAGTTACCAGAACTATCTTTTCACAAACAGGAAAAATCGCTGTTCTCTAGACAAAGGAGGCACTTCACCTTGCCACAAGCCTTTCCACAACAGCGACAGTAACAAAGGAAACCTGGTGTATCATGTAACCATGGATAATCTCTATTTGTAATAACTCCACACTTTATGACTTTAAAATTTGTATGGGTCTCTCTGTTTCATTCTTAATTCATACTTCTGAATTGCAGTCTTCTCATGCTTGCAGCCATACTCGACTGGCTTTTTTGAACTTGTTTAATATGTATTCTGTGTAAGGGATAGGGATGGAAGGGAAGGGTCTGAATGACTGGCAGCCTTGCTCTGAGGTGCACCAATTCTGCCAACTCTATGTTTAAAAAATGCATCCCATTTTGCCTCATTAATGGTATCCCTCTCATGTAAGCAATTTCTTCACTAGATATTTTGATCTTTGTTTCCTTACATATATTAGTAAGATCAGGATAGGACAGGTCAACATACTTGGTTTGATGTAAATCCATTACAGTAAGAACACCAAGGCTTCATAAGACATATGCTTCAGCAGAAGGAGAGATTAAACTCAACATGAGTGCCATTGTTCCATTTGATTGTAAGCCTTCATACTCATAAAATTTGTAAACTGCCTGTTTGTGTAATAACCTGTTTTAAGAACCAAAAAAGCAGAGGAGATCTGTGGACTGTTTGGGTGGAAGGCAGTCAGGCTCAAATCACTTCCTGTCGATAAGTACAGGGTCAATTCCTTTCACAGATATTTTATTCAAATAGTGCTTTCTCACAGGTACCTCTAAGGCATATTCAGACACCCAGATTGTTGCCTTGTCTTTGGGACTAAAATATATCAAAGGCAGGGATTGTAACTCTATTTGCTCCATTATACTTGTTACACAAAAACGTCATGCAATATATGCGATCTGAGGTGCACAAAAATGGCGCCCGCAATATCTGGCGGTCACATGAAAATGATCTATTGCAAAAGAATCTTTGAAAAGGACGACAAAGTGGGGCACATAATACTTTATACCTGAGAGATCATTCTATGCTGTTCCAAAATACATTATGGAGGTGGGAGATGCAGAAGTGTTTCAAGAAAGCCCCTCCAGCTAGAAGAATTAATCCTCTGACTGAAAGAGCCATGTAGGAATTGATGGACAGATATCACCATGTGAGGCACAGAATGGTGTACAGTGGAATAACAAAAGATAAAGCTGGAGCTCTGCCACCTGCAGTATATTGCAATCAACCTACTTGAATGAAGGTGATGTTCCATGAGGACTCACAGGATCCAGTAACAGAAAATCAACAAAGAATCAAACAAAAAGGGCCACAAGTCACAGCCCCAATGATGAAGTAATGGTTATCACATTTGTGGACAATTGCGTGGTTGCAGTTGTTGCTGTTGGTGAAGTGCCTGATCCTATTGCTGTACAAGAGGATGAATACGACACTGACTCAGAGATCAATGTGGATGATGACACCTCACCACCCATAACACCAGTTGCTACGTCTGGTTGGGCCATCTGCACTCATTTTTACCTTGATTTTTAAAATCAAGTATGTGCAAATCCATTAATTAAATAAGTTTGTGAAAAAAGATGTGGAAGTTGAGAAAGCCTAGCAAGGAATTATGGAAGATCTTATTATTGTTGAGCATAAAATCATCTTCAACTTTTAAATAATTGCCCATAATAATAAGCTTTATTTACCCATCTTAAAACAAGTACACAATGGATTTGCATAGTTGGATTTAAGACAAAAATATACAATTCAATCATAAACAAAGGAGCCTTGCGCCTTGCGCCATTAAAAGAGTTTGCATGTCTTTGGGTTCTTGAGCTTGGTATTGCTGCTGGGCCTCGTACCGATCTCAAGTTATAGCTGTAACTAGTATTTGGCTTTAATGAGAATTTGATTTGGGTGGTTTTGATCAATTACAATTTTACGATGATGAAAAAATAAAAATGAAAACACAAAAAATGTAATCAAAAGACTAGTGTAACCATTGGTATATAACTCATGGATAAACATCTCTATTACCATCCTGGTCCTTTTGAAGCCACTTTCTTTCTTTTCTTTTCTTTTTTTTTTGTGTGTATCACATTTAGCGTTACAGTGAGTTTTTTTCTGAGATGTTTAACAGCCCAAAATTTTACTGTTTGATGTGATAGAGGCATTATTGTTATTGAGGTACCTCCATCCAGACCCTCTGGTATGTTTGTAATGCCAGGGGTTTCATCTACATGTTCCTATTAAGCAACTTGTTTCTACTCTTTCGTCCTTCTCGCCAAGTTATGCCGTTCTGGAGCAGCAAAATATTTTTACTCTTACACAACCCCTTTCGGCAACCCCTTCTACATTTTTTTCTGTTTTATGATCCTCTACCTTTGCAAAATGTTGCTTTCCATAATTTATTTTCAAATAGGCAGTAAGTCGTTGTATTTACAGTGAAAATGGTAAACTGTCTGTATGGCCACAGTTTCACTGTACACAAAGACCACAAGCTTGTCAAGTGCACCAACCTCAAACACCTGACAAGTATACCACCATGCCTTCAGTGGCTGTAGCTAATCAGTAACAAAATGTGGTAGAGAAATATTATCAAGGAACAGACCTCTTCAGACCCAGAGATCAATGTACCAAAGAAAATGATCCACCCAGGGTGGCCCCCAAACATTTGGCTCTTTTGTGATGAGCTTGCAGTATAAGATGGGTTACCAATGAAGGGCCTCTGTAGAATAATCATGCTATGCTGCAATTAACGCCTATGTCGCAAATGGAGGTTGGGTGTCCAGGAGCCAGGGGCTGGTACCGCCAACCCAAACCCCATAAGCCCAGCCACGAGCCCTGCCCGCAACCCAGCCTTAACCCTAGCACCTGTCACACTGAGACTAGAAGCTCAGTGGAAAAATAATAAGTAAATAAGACAACGAACTAACCCTAACCCTAACCAGCCCCCAACACCAACCCTAAACAATAACAAGGTAACACTACCGGGAGGGAAGGCAGGGAAAGAAAAACCCAACAAAACGCAATAAACTAGCCACGCCACGAAAAACGCTGAGTAGAGTAAATTTCCGAGCATGTGCAAAGGAGCATGCCTAAACTGCAAGAGAATACTGCTGGCCGACCCGAACCAGGCCCAAACAGTAATGTAACAACAAACGCCCAAACGCTAATGTGCCACCTGTGCTCAAACTATACGCCCATAAATGCTAACGACTCGCTACGCCACGCCACTAAGGAGCAAACTTGCTCCAAGTCGTTAACTAAGTTAAATTACATTAAACCCTATAAGGAGATCCTAACAAACCTCTAATCAAGCAGACGGTCTTTTTTACAAGTCACATTCCTCAGGTCACAAGTACAGGTCACTGTTGTACTGGTACATAACCAAAAGGGTTAGCATGCACGAGGCCTGAATTAGCTTTTTAGTACAGGGTAGGGCTAGGAGACCCTGTTTAGCTTGTTTATATACAACTATGGCAGTGATCTGTACTTGTGACCGGTGACCTGTAAAAGAAACCTGCCGCTACTCAGCACACCAAGGAACTGAGAAGACCAAGCTCAAGGCTGGAACCTCAGTGTACAGGAGAGGGCTCAACAAGGATGTAGAACCTAACTTTGCCCTAGTTTCCATGAATTATCTAAAAGTTACAAATTCTATAAACATTATCACAGCAACTAATTAGAGAAACCTCCACTAAGCATTGCCTTGTAATATATAGCAATTCACGAATGTTGCATGTAGCTTAGCCCAAAAGTGCTGAGAAAACCAGTCGTGTACTGTTGCTGTTTTAAAATAGAATAAGCAGTGCTGAGCCATTTTCATTTGTTAAACAATACTATGGTATTAGACAAGAAATGCATACCATCATCCCCAACCAAGAAGGTCTCTGTAGTGTGTTCCATAACACTGCGTGCTACTGAAATGGCTCGCTTTACTCGCTTAAGACAGCCAACAGCCCCAACATCATGGGTAACACTAAGAGAAAAAAAACTTCACTTAATCTCATACTTTTAGGATCTCATCTCAAGTTGTAATAATATATTACTTAAAAATCTCTAAAAGGTAGATCCATTCAATTTGAAGCACTTTTGCTGCTGCAAACTACAAACAGTTACATGTACATCGCACCTTACTCAACATCCTCTTGCAAAAGAATGTAGCCAACAACATTAAAGTTGTATTCCTAAAGTCAAACTTTGAATTTCGTAAACATGTACTGATCCTTCATCAGTGAACCTGATCACTTATTCTCCTTTAAAATGGTTTAACGTGGATGCTCCTTAGGAGTGAAAAGGTTATCCTCACCCATCCATTATCATGGCATCCAGAGTGGTTTCTCCATCTTCATTAGGACTACAAGAAAAACACACTTCATCATATTACTGTATGAATTTATCTTTGTTAACAATGTTCCAGTGAGATTGACAAGTTGATTGAGGTGTTGGTGAGTGGGTTATGGGTTGCGCACCAAGCTTCAAGGGTCATGGCTTGAGCAACATAAGAGGAAAGAAGCGAGTGCAGATTTGATTCTTAGCTGAAACTTCACATGCATTTGAGGCAACTGAAAGGTGCTGATGAACATTGGAAGGCATGGGTCATGCATCATGAGGCTTCTCTGTTGTGTGAAGGTTTACATAAATCTGTACACAGATCCAAACTAACAAATCAATGATCAATTACATCAATGAGTAATCGATGGATAATCAATGAGTCATCAACTGATAAGTCATTGATTATTGGTGATGATATATGGGTAATCAATGACCAAAAATTTTGGGGCCTATCAATTACTCATTGATGGCATTGATTACTCATCGATTACCTATTGCAGAGTGTCAAGTGCTTTAGGGGTCCAAAAATATAGGAATATAGGACTCAACGACCTGAAAATATAGGGCAAAACCCACCAAAACTGCAAAAATATAGGGCTAATCTGGCAGTAACTAATAGGCCCAACATAAGGTTCTTTATTTTATAAAGACTCTCTAGATATACTGTTCATATAATATGCTGCCAAAATTGAAAGCCAACAAAAGAAAGATGCTTTTCCGGTTTCAACTTATCGTTAGTTCATTATTTATTTCAAAAAGTCAGAAATGGCAATCAATTTTTTCTCGGATCATAACATCATCTCACTGAAAAAAAGCTACTTAACATGCAAGATCAATAACAAGGGCAATCTTACATTCCTTTCAGTTCAACAGTGGTTGACAACATCAACAGGTTCGAGTCCAAAACTCAATACCGACACTTCTGTGAATGCATATCAGTAGCAAAGAAATGGATTTACTGACAAAAACTCTTATAATTACAAAAATAGGCCATATAAAAGACAATTTGAACACAAGTCACCGTCCTGGATGCACTCATATGCTTTCAGGTCAGCTAAAGCACGTGAAAGATGGACCCCCACAGTCAACCCACAATCCATTGCACACCAACAAAAGTTAAGAGAAAGAGTGGGTGCAAATTTAAAGAAAATGTGCACTCTGAGGTGTTGCAAAAGGGTCTTTGTCACACGAAAATCTCCTGAATTGTGGATTTTAAATGCCAATGCAACGTTTAGTTAATTTTCTAAATATTTCTTGAATAATTTTTCAAAGAAGTCCTAAAATACGGGAAAACATAGGATTTTTCCTCGATTTATAGGACTTTATAGGACAAGTCTGAAAAAATAGGATTTTATAGGATTTTATAGGAATACAGGACTCGCTTGACACCCTGCTATTGATTACACATCAGTTACTCATTGATTACAGGTATATTATTATGCCACACATAATTTATTACAAATCTTTACATGAGTGGCTTACGACAATAATAATAGCTATAGGCAAAAAGGAATTGTACGTGCATGGTCAAACGGGGAAAGAAACTGAATTCATAGGAATCCAAGACTCGTTTCTAGTCTATTATAATGTTTAGGCCATCTATGAGAAAAACGAAATGGTATGTATCATATTGATTTGATGGATGATAAAATTACTGAAAAGGAAATATTCAGAAGGTCGAGTTGTCTTTCTCGCTCTCCTGGCTATCAGAGTCTGGAAAATATACTCAAAAATTTTCAACAAGTTTTCCTGCTGGGGTAAAAGTTTTCCGTCTAAGGCAGTTGTTTTAATCTATTAATGTAAATATGAAATTGTTTAATTTATTTCTTTATTTTCTATTTGGTATGGTTTATGTAGCCATGAGATTTGATCGATGACTAATCAGTGTCATCTATGACCAATCAATGCCTAATCGATAACTGAAAATTTTGTGGCCTATCAATTATTCATCGATTATTCATTGATCATTGGCAATAATCAATGACTAATCAACTGATTAACCATCGATTTAGGTGTGTTCAAATACCATCGTCAGTTACAATGAGTACAATAAAACTGCACTTACATATCTCAGAGAGTGGTAGGTTAAATAGATTAACATTAAATACTCACTGACAATTACAATATGTAAATTACTAAATAACAGTTATTATTATAATACACCAGTAAAGAGGTGTTACACAATGACAGATTAACATGTTACAGTTTCACTGTAATCATTTGAACATACCAAAACAAGCTATTCATGTATAACTAAACTAAAAACATTGTTCTCTATTTTCAACACCATCAAGCTATTACTACCTTCCACCAAATCCCACAGTTCCATCACACTGCTGTGCCTCACACACTGAACAGCCAGACTCTATTGCATCTAATGCAGTGCCTTTTCCGCTTGATATTAGTCGCCATGCTGTATAAAACAATCAGCAAAGTAAAAAATCAACAATCAGATGCTACATACCATACCCAATCACCACTAACAGTATCAGGATATAACTCGTTTTTGGCACAGAGAGAAGTTTATTAAGCATCACACTATATACAAGAAAAAGACACTGACCATTGTTTAATAAACTTCTCTTCAACTCACATGAAATTCATTTCCAGGGTGACTGGGAGGGAAGAAATGTATAAGCAATAACTTGAACTTGTAAACTCTAGGGAAACTAAATGAACTACGAAACACTGAACCACGATAACCTGATACTATACCAAAGGCCTTTAGGGGGTAAGTTGTGCAAATAAATTCCATTGAGCACGTGCTTGCCCAAGAGGATTGTGATATTGTTTATGATTAGGTAAATAGGAACCTTGAGTCACGTTTTTGTTAGCTGTTACGTATGTCATGCGGAACTTACTTACAATTTGGAAGGAGAGTCTAGCAAAATATCAGAAGTCACTTCAGGGCTTTTTTCCAGGCACCCTTTTCAATTAAACTCTGCACGTACCTCAAAACTCATATGGTTCGACCATATGGATCTGAATGTGGAAAATCGGTAGAGATATGATCAAACTGCAAGAGGAGGTCCAGGAGAAGTTATCCATGTTGCAGGGAACTTTTTATCAAAAACCATTTGTATACGATCAGGAAGGGCGATCACATTGTCAAATAGAGCATTGTCATCATATTACACAAGGTAAGGTGAGAACCATAAATTGAAAAGGCTGTTGTTGAAAATTAATCACAGAGGTTTTCCTTGCGTTTTTGAAAGTGTTACCATCCTTGTCGTTTTAAAATGGGACAGACCTTGTGCATTATGCACTCGATCAAGGAAATGTGACTTCTAAGAAATTTCGGACTAAATGCCACTTAAATCGAGTAATTTGTGCTGACTGTTTTCTGTGTTGTCAACATGAAATACAGGTTTCGTGAAATACCAAAAAGTACGCACGTGAATTGTGATGTGAGAACAAATAGGCTCCTGATTCGTGCTTGGGACCCCCCTCCCCCCCCTCCCCCCCCCCCCACGTTTACCACCCCGTACGTACAAATTGCACATAAGTTAGGTTCGTGTATGTCGGATAGTATGACAGTGGTGCATGTATAATTATTGCATGAGGCTTAGTGGAAATCTTTCCAAACTTAAAATGAAATGCCAATGTACATTTCTAGGAATCACATTACAAGTTTACATGTTCAGGCTTCGCTTCAAGCTTACTTCCTTGGAAAAGCTTACCTTCAGAAGTTGCGTTAGTGAAAGGGGGGCCCCATGTGTTAATGACGACGGGAAGAAACTTGGAAGCCACAGTTTTTCTTTGCTCCGACAGTTTTCCGTGTGCAATACACAAAAACATAGCAAAAACAACGAAAGAAAAACAGCCCGACATGCCCGCCATGTTACAGCAAATCAGTTAAATCACCGCTGAACGCACGTGAAACTCGGCCGCGATCCCAGAATTCCCACAATCGGTCTGCGCTAGGTCACGAGATGGGAACACAGTCCGGAATGTGACGACAGTTCTGGGACTGTTTTCTAGAGATGATAGACAAGGTCATGATAATAAAATATAAAATGCTAATTCTTGTTCAAAATATGTTCCTTAACCACTACTTCAAAAAACAGGCATGTTTGTGGGCTTGAAAACTGTTGTGAAACTTTGTCTCAAAGACATTCTAAATCCTCCAAATGGCAAGGAAAACTGCCCCTCCCTCCCCACCCACACACATCATTTGACCCATAGCCCGGTTCAGCCTGAAAAGTAACTTATGTGCACAATGCAATGCGGTCCTCAACAGAGATTAAGCTTTCACTGATTTCAAAAGTTATATTTTAGTTAAAATAATAAATAAATAAATAAATAAATAAATAAATGAAATTATGCAACATTACAGCAAGATGTGGTGAAGCAATTAACCTTAGCAAAACTAGTCCAATGTGAGAGTCACAAAAATAAATTTTCAATCAGAAATTTACTTATTGCTTTACTGAACAGAGAAAGATTTCATAGAGCCCTCTCGACTACATCTTGTATTATTAGTAAACAAGTAAACGTTGTAGCATACTACATTTTGCAACTAAGAAGTATTAACTCTTATTTTCGGGTCTGTTTATCTTTCTTCAGTTCACAGGGAGGGAGGGAATCAAGGGGAAGCCTCTTTTAACTTTTTAATTATTCCCAAATATATCAACATGTACATTCTCCATAATGTTCTCTCCATATTTTATGGTACTAGTTGGGAGAGTTTGTTTAAGAATCAAGGCAGCTTATCTTTGCTGATCAATTCCTTCATTCTCATGACAAATATGCTTGATCAACTAGTAATATTGTACTGAGAAATTACATCTTGATCACTATTGGGGCTTAAAGGGTTAAGGCCTTGTCAATAGGCCTTTTCACAGTCAGTGTTTGTATGGAAATCCGATGTCAAATAATTTTCATAAAACATCGCTTCTGAAAAATTCATGAATCGGAAACTTTTGGCACTAGGAAAAGGATTTTAAGAAAAAAATTGGAGGGATGTAGCTGTGCCAGAAAGCGTCCAGTCATGTTTTGAACTTTCCATTCATTTCTCTGTATTTTTTCCCGTGAGTTATTTTTAGTAGCAGTTCACGGCTGGTTCGCTATACAGACAAATATATGGAAAGTTCAAAACATGACTGGACGCTTTCTGGCACAGCCACATCCCTCCAATTTTTTTTCTTCAAATTCTTTTCCTGGTGCCAAAAGTTTCCAATTCATGAATTTTTCAGAAGCTATGTTTTATAAAAATTATTTGACATCGGATTTCCATATAAACACTGATATTTCAACCCTGTTTGCCTACTCGTCAAATTGGCGTCGAAAACCGTGATAAGGCAAAGTTGTCAAATATGTGTGCGCATTGCGGGCCTATTTCTATTTTAAGACCTCAGAGAATTGCGAAACGACCTTTGAAACTTCGTCACTAGGAACTGTTTCATTTCATTTGGGAACTTCAGGGTTATTCCATCTACTTTTAACGTTGCCTTACCTATAAGGACTAAGGGAAGCTTTTATTCATGGTTCACATTTCACTTGACAAAGAGAGATAAACTCATCAGTTCAAGACAGATAGAGAAAGATATCTGTCCCGGTTGGAAAAGGAAAACAAAAGATGCTACGTGTACGCTTACATAATGGAAAAATCTTCCGACCAATCAGAAAGTGACTTCCATTTTGAACTAGCCAATTGCATTGGCCAACAAGTATGAAATGAGCCTTGGCGCCCAAAAAGTCGGTCTTTTTTTGTTTACATCGACTGTTTTGATCATGGAACGTTGACTTTTGGGTGTGTAACCAAAGTTCTGAATATCTTACCTATGTATTTTAGGTGAGCTGGTTTTTCATCTCGTAACTGTTCAGTGTTGTTGGTAAAGAAGTGGTGGAGGCGCACAAATGAGGTACGTAGAAAACGGAGCTATCAGATGTAAGCGCATTTTCTTCATACTAAAATGGCGTCTTCCCGAGCGGTGACAGCTGAATTTTATAATTTCTCTTTATATCATAAAACAGAACACTAACCTATCTTGAAGTCTAATGTATTTATATCTAAATATGAATAATATATATACGGATGATATACTGAACCTACTTTGTGAATAGAGAACTACCATCGCGAAATATCTGTCATCTTCCGAGGAAATATATATACGACGTATCAGTCAATTAGGCCAATTGCCTTTATGTATATTTTTTTCTTTACCCTGGCAACAGTAAAATATTCTCTAGGAATATGGCTATCGAAGCTTTTCTCTTCTAATGTTTCATGCTATGGAAGCGACAAAAGGTTAGAAAGGAAATTAATCACACTTTCGATCGATTTCGCGCCGTGCAGTACGTTCGTTTGACTATAATCAGATTTATTGCCAACTTTACTTTGTTGCTTTCAGTATTCTTTTAGTTCATTTGACCGACATGTTGGGGAGATTTTTCTAACCTTTTCTGCAGTATGTAGTTAAATTCAGTTTCGGTTAGTATCTTGGCACTACACAAAATATGAAAAAAGATGTTTTTTTACTGATAACATGCAAGGGAAAAACCCGTGACGTCGCTCGCAAATATCTTAGCCGTCACATAACAGCCATAGAATTTGCTTATATGTGTGTTCTGTTGAGTGATTCCGCCTGAAAATGGATGCACAATGGGATAAGAAATATTACTCAGGTCTCTTCATTTACTATAGATCTGTCATGAATGTTCTCTTGATCCTGTAGTATCCACTGGGGTATAAAATTGCTCAAGCTTTTAAGCTCAAATGAACGTTCCAATCAACATTGTTGAACCAACAAAATATTGTGCAACAATGTTGGGACATTTAGCTGGGGCTTTGGAGTGTGGCAGAATATTGATCATGCCATGCCAAACATGTTTAGAAAAGGCTGTGAAGTCATTTTAATCATATATGCAAATGCTCAGACTACATACAGAGAGTTAGCCTGCAAACGCAGACGTATTTCCGGCTATCGCTTCACTCCGCCGAAAAACAGGGTGGAGTGAAGCGACAGCCGGAAATACGTCTGAGTTCGCAGGTTAACAGAGAGTAGACCTGGGGCACTTTCACATTTCTAAAGCCAAAATTTTGGTTGAAAATTCAAGAAACTTTCTGTGTCAAATGGAAGGGCTTTTTTTTTTTTTTGTTCCAAAATTGCAATCTCATTGGTAGATCAAAAAGGTTACATGAACAAAGAGCACAAGAACAAAGGAAAATGGAAGTGGAAATTTTGGGCAAATGGAATAATGCAGATGTACTGTAAATTTTCCAGAACAAATAAACAACCTTCGGGGGCACTCAAACTTTTTTTTGGAAGAGAAATTAACATTCCATTTGCTCAGAAATGCCATTTCTATTTTGCTGGCTAATTTGTGCACAACAAGGTATGTTTTTGTTCTACCTATGAGATTGTAAGTCTGTAACCGAAAGCAAGGCTTTGTAACTGGATGGTAAGAGAAGTTGGCACAGAAGTTTCTGGAGTTATAAACAGAAAGGTTTGGCTAGATGAAAAGTGTCCCAGACCTATTGAGAGAGATTTGCAGTTCCGTACTTGCCTTTACCGTCTGGTGGTATGATTAATGGAGTAAGAGCTTTATTTGTAGTATAATCTTGATTACATAAGTTTAGTCTGAGGGCTCTTTCCATTGATCAGAAAGTTCTGGCCGACCAGACCAGTCAGTTCATAAACAGAATGTACCAATTTGAAGGATAAGTTTTATCCTAGTCCTTTGAGTTTCTTCAAAATAGTATGTACCTTTTTCAGAGTGATTATTTTTCAAGATTTTGCAGCACCATCCCTTTATAAAATGATGTATTTGATTTAGTCTGGCTGGCCAGTACTGCCAAATGGAAAACACCCTAAGCTACTTTCTTATAATTAAATTTGGATGAACATGTCATATTTTTTCTCACAATGAAGAGTTTTAGGGTGCAGTGTAAAAATAATAAGAAAATAATAATAATGATGATGATGATGATGATGATGATGATGATGATGATAATTAAGCTTGCTGATAACTGTATTTTGCAACTGATAGCTAACATTGTGATAGGTTCCTATTGCACTGAGAAGTGGTTGTACTTGGAAAACGTAGAAAAGGGTAAATTTGTTTCCATGAAATGAATAATGTGGTCTACTGTTACAATAGTCAATTAAGCGGATGACCAGTCAACAAAAGGATAAGTCCAGACATAGGTATTCAGATGGCCACACCTGAGAGGGAATTCCTTGTAAATGTCATTACTTAACCAAAATGGGGTTGAGTCAGGAACTTATCTAATTTGGCTATTTATTATATTACTGTTGTGATTGTGGGTGTTTACAAGTGTTCTTAGGTGTCAGAGGAAACCATTTAAATCGCCCATTGTTTTGACTTGTTTAAACCTGTTAACGTAAACAAATATTTCTTTTCCTGTAATGTGCATACACGAAGATCATAGTAAGCTTACATCTTGTTTTTTTGCATTGTCCACATAGATACAGAGATTTTGTGCAGCTGTTTGTAGAATTAGTGAGGTACTGGTAGCCGAGGTGAGTATGAGTTGGGAAAGCAACAGTGTTGATATAGACATTAAAATTCTGGCCTTTACCATAGAATCATTGGTGTTTTATTTCACCATGGCATGTGATAGCTCAATATTTTGACCCATGAGACTGTGTATTTTTATGTTACAGTGTATCTTTCCATTGTGCACCATTTATCAAGAGATTCACTCTGTGATCCCATATTTTATTACTTTATCTAAAGATGTGATTCATGCTGGTCACACATAACACTTCAATAATTTCTCTTCTCTAGGCTCTAGTCAAATGGCATTGTTTCAGTGTTTCATAAGACAAATTTATGCTCTGACCTCTTAAATGTAAGAGCGTTTATTAAAAAAATGGATCATTGTATTAAATGCAATAAAATCGGATTGATTGGCTTAGAGGCCAATTAGTATATGAGTCGTTATCTTTGCCCAAGAAATAGAGACCATTCAATTGTCTTCTGGTTCTTCATGCAAAGTAAAATTGGCAAGATCTACATTGTAGCAATATTTATTTCTTGATCGTCCTTAATAAAACAATTATTCCACTCTTGCTTGTTGGATAAGAGGTGATTTTAGCCAACTCTGTGCTATGGAATAAGTAAATATTGATTGGTGCAATCCTGAGATAAGAGATCCCTAGTCAAATAGATATTAACGAAATTTGACAACAACAATTTCTGACCAGCTGCAATGTATTTTCTTGTAAATCCAGCTTTTCAATAGCTTAATGGCAGTTCTGGTAGTATGTTAACAGGCAATATTTTTTTTATCAACAAAATACACATACATCGATTTTTTTTTTTTCTTTTCAGATGATAGTTTCTTGTGGTTTGAATGTTGGAAAACTGCTCAGAGTGCTGCATGAGGGGCTTTTGAAAGAGGAAACACACTGTGCACCCCTTGTGTGCCTGCTCGGAAATGAGGTACTTCGAGTCAAACAGATGTCAAATACTTTTTATTTGATATTAATATTTTTTTGAGGCAAAATGCTGCATAAAGGCCATTATGCCTGCTACAAGTGACAGGTATTGTTGACATGAATACACAAAACTGGAAAATTCATTTTGAAAATAGACTGCTAGCAGTCACTTTCTGGATAGTCATCAGGGAGCAAGCATGGAATAACTGAGCAAAAAAAGCTGAAAACTGGAGTGAACAAGCAGAGAGAAGCTTGGGAAGAGGCACCAAACTCTTTCGTTTCTTCTTTTTTTTCCTTGCTCAAGTCTCAACCCTTTGTACACTTTCAGCTCTTTTGCTCGGCTATTTGAATTTCACACGGCCTCTCAGCCACCAAGAAAGGGACTGCGAGCAGTTTTTTTTGGAAAACACTGCCTGAAACAGGGTATTGACTCCTGGCCTGGTAATTGGCCTTTTGCTTCTTTAAAGTTTTGTAGAAACAGGTGTGGTTTCTTTGCTATTATGTATCCAAGCAGTGAGGATTTATAATTAAAAAGCACATATGGTGTACCATCTAGTACATTTAGTCAGGAAAATTTGGATCGTGAGTTATTTGAAAAGTTGCTTTCTTTTCTAGGATTCAGATGGAATCAGTCTTTCCAATCGGGATAATATAACAACTTTCATGCTGAATCTGAGCAGACACTGTGGCTTTCATTCAGAGACATACTCCCTTTCTGTAAACTTGCTTGATCGTTTCCTGTCAGTTGTAAAGGTGAGTGCTGTTCAGTTGAAATGAAGTTTACAGTACCTTAAAGTCATTAAATAAATTTTGTGGAAGAAATGTGATCTTATGTGATATATACCTACACTATGACCTGTTAAGTTTACTACTTGGGATGCTCTACCACACATGAAACTACATGTAGGTTCATGTGACAAACATCCTGCCTCTGCTAGGATTTGTACATGTATGTTGATGTGTCCATGTGAAAGAAATGTGATGTTACAGTATATTTTAAGGTCATATAGGTTGGACTCAACTGACTCAACTTAGATTTTCTTTCTCTGAGTATGCTTGCGTCACTGACATCTGCATGTAAATAAATGTTATTTTTAATTATTAGTACATAATTTGTAAGGTCTATTGTTCAGAGCATTATTGGCTAATGACAACTTGCATTATAATTAAGAACTTTGTGGAACTAATGGTGATATATGATATCTGATATATGAAGGTGATATAGGGAGTACATCCTTGTGTGCTGTCAGTAGCTAAACGCTTGACTGTACACCAGTTTAAATGCAATTTTTCTGAAATTCTTTTTCATCTTGAAGGCCAAGCGAAAATATCTTCCTTGTATGAGCATTTGCTGCCTATTCCTGGCTGTCAAGATGTCTGAGGAAGATGAGGTAATATAAGTAAAATATTTTCTAAACATATTGCAAACAAGATCTGTATATTAATAAATGTGGTTACTGATTTGCACAAATATGCGTGTCACGTCTGAGTGAAAAATTTATCTATCATTACTGATTTGCTGTTTGCATGCATTCCATATTTTAAAATTTTGTTTATATTTATATATATATATTTTTGTTCATTGTTAGGATGTTCCAACAGCAGCTGATTTTGTTAAAGTCAGTGGTCTTAACTTCTCTTCTTCTGATTTGCTACGGATGGAGCGCATTATTCTCGATAAACTTAAATGGAATCTTAATGCTACAACTCCTTTATATTTCCTTCAAGTAGTAAGTATATATGTACATGTACAAAGAGAGTTGTTAAAAGTGGAGTTTCAATGCAGATTAGGCTTGCATTATTCTAAGTTGCAAAATCTAAAGAATGTATTTTGATTTCTTTGCAGTTTCATGCTCTGTGTGTTTCAAAAGGATATCTTGATCATTGCCCAGTGAACCAACATTTGCAACATGTAACCTTAATATTAGAAGGTCTTCTTTGCCACCACAAGTTTATAATCTTCAAGGTAAGCTTGCTTTTCTTTGTCTCTCTTTGCTTGTTCTATGAATTTTAGTTGTTGTTGCTTGTATTTTGTTGTGCGGAACAGATTGTAACAAAGTAGCCGTGAAAAGTGCTTTGAAAATATGATAATATAGGGACCTGCATGAGTATTAAGAACATTGATGTTGCACAAACATGGCTAGAAGAGCTTTGATATTTGTTTAGTAAACAGAGCATTTCAATAAAGGAAACACTTAACTTCCTTTTGTCACACTCTATGTCTAGGATGTCAGCATTTGCATTTGGTTAAGATCTCTAATATTAGCAGTAGACCCATTACATTGTTTGACAAAAGTCAGTTGAAGGGCTGACAGCATAACTGTCTTATGTTTAATTTTAGGCTGATTTTTAGTTTTGCTTTAAAACTGCCTGAATTTTTGTATGTGGCATTTGAAACTAGTCAGAGAACATAACTCTGTCTTTTCACTGGTTTTCACTTAGTTTGGTATAAAAACAAGGCCAAAATCTATCATTAAGTCATTGAAAATAAAGCAGAGAAAAAAGCAGGAAAACAGATGCTTACGAGCCCCCCCCCCCCCCTCCCCCCTCTTCAAAAAAAAAAAAAAAAAAAAAGGGAGAAAACACAAAGCGATGTTCATTCATTAAATTGAAGGCCCCATGCAAAAATTCAGGCCCTCTGTACTTTGACGGAAATTAAAAAAATCTACCTAAAATTTGAGATACCCTTCTGTTGTAGCACTCATAATGACAAGAATGTGTAGACAGCTTGATCTTGGGTTGTCTTTAGTGTTCATGGTTTGATTTTGAAGTTACTATTTTTCAAAGGGGAAAAAAGGGGTTGCACGGCAAGGGTATGCCTGTATTTCATTGAATAAAGTTTTAGATCAGTGAGCTTTATATATCAGATTATGTTAGAAAGGAAATACTAGACTTTTAAAAATTGGACTGTATAGCATTACAGTAACTGTAACTTCTGACTCCATGTGTAGTCCACAGTTTGTCATTTTTGAGCTGTCTTTTGGCTTGTCTTTAGAATCAAAGGACTCCAAACATGAAAATTAATGTTGTTTTAATATTACTTTGAACCCTAGATGTCCCAGCTTTTAAAATGGAGGGGTGGTCCCTAGCTATTGCCACTAGAAAACAATGTTTTTAATTTCATGTATATAGTCATTCCTTTCATGTTTTTGTGTGCGTGGCATAAGTTCCCACCAAGGTTTTAGCCAGAAATTGAAAATTGGACAGGTCTAAGAGGCATTGCTCCAGTTAAAAAAGTGAAATCAAGTTTGAGAGAACTGTAAGAAACTCAGCAAGTTTTCCAATTTTTAAGAAGTGTCTTTTTTCTGCTTTTTATAGTTAAGTATTTGTTTTTAGTCCTTGCAGTGTGTATGTTGTAATCATTTTTATATCTCGATTTTAGCTTAAATTTTTATATTTTTAATTGTATCATATATATCGATTTTAGCTTAAATTTTTTATATTTTAATTGCATCATATAACATACATCTAGTAATAGGACCTCTATGTAAACCACTCTTGTGATGGAGCATCCTATTAAAAGATTGTTATTATTATTCACACCTAAAAAATGCATTAGTATTGATTATAAATGCAAGTTTAATGTCAAAAACACCTTTGTTTGATATTCAATGCCTTTTTTTTTTTCAGCCATCTACTCTTGCTCTTGCTTTGTTGAGTTGTGAATTAGTGTATGTCAGTAACAACTGGCTCCTGGCAACACATTTCCTGCAACAAGAAGCAAAGGTATCTATGATAGTTAAGCTGTTATTAAATGACATGGGTTATCATGAATGACTTTTGTTGTTGGGCTCAACACTTCAACTCCTGGGCCCAGTTGTTCGAAAGGCGATTTAGGCTAATCCCTGATTAAAAATTAACCGAGGTTTGTATCTCGCTCATTAAAAATGGTTTTGAAAGATGATTTTGAGCTAAAAGTTGAGAAAAGGCTAAGTCAAAACTGAAGGGCAAAAATCTTTTAGAAAAATATTTATTGATTAGTAATTAAACTTGAATCAAACTTCACGTTAAACCAGGATTAGCTTAATCGGGCTTTGAACAACTGGGTCCTGGCATCTCTGCAATTCATTAATACTGTAGGTGTTTTGTTTTCCGTGAAAGCAGAAAAGAATTCATGTTTGAGTATAGGGGTAATTTCTTTTTATCAGGACAGTTTTAGGTGTGTTTAACACAGCTTCTCAAATGCAAGAGAAAAATTGGACGAGCAGGCATGCTTTCGTGCATGCTCCTTTGTTGAATCTGAGTCGATTATAATCCTTTCTCTATGTGATGTTGCAGATTCCAGATGCAGAGCTATGGCAGTGTTCCAAACTAGTGGATGAGCATCTGAACTCTGTTGCACAAAAGCCCAGATTCAAGACATTGGCTATCACTGACACACAAGATGAACCTTTTCCAATAATAGGCAACTAAGTGATCTTTTCTCCAGGTATGTTTTTTCTTCATTTTTTCTTTAATTTTTTTCATTTTTTCATCTGCAAACTGATAGTCAGTGGTGTAAAAAACCTGAATGTATAGATGTTGTCCAACCACAGTCTGGATTCTGTTTGGCTTTTCTCTAAAATTTTGACAGACTGTTATTTGGATGTCAAATTTCCTAGACCTGAAAGTGAAATGAAATGAAATGCTATTATTCTAGCACAGCTAGGTGCCCAGAGCATGCACCCAGGCTATTGTTACCAAAGGCTTTTTGTTTGTGGTAATTCCAGTTTATTTCAAACAGTAAAAAACATTGCTAATATCAAAACTGAAAGGTATCATTGTGATCTTTCTAGAGATTAAATGGCCCAAAATATTAAAATACAAGGTGGTTGATTCAGGGCAAATTCAATGACAGAATGATTCCATGAAACTTCTCAAACAGGGCCACCTTGAATACAGAATAAATAAACTTGCACATGATAATAATTATTGTTTGTACAAACACAACCAATTGCAAAATTTGGTAGTTTTCTGAGAAGTCTGCAACTTGGGGTGGTTTCAAATTAAGCATTATACAGTTGAATGTATTGTCTGCAAGCTTCAATGCTGTTAAAAGACTGTTTTCAAAGATGTTTGGTGTGCATCCTTTGTTCTAAAGTCACGCTGTGATTGATTACAACAATTTTCAAAGGGGTCCAATTTGAGTTGTTGATAAACATTCAAAGATATAATTGCAACAGTAACTGCAAAATATGATTGTGTACTGTGACTTTTTTTGATGCTGATGTCAAACAGTTAGTGATTACTTTGAATCCATTCCTTTTAGGTGCCCTAACCTGTTTGCTGGTTGCAAACCTGGATAATTTCTTTGTTTTTATTGGAATAGTTGCCTTGAACATTGTTATAGTGGCAAGGGGACATTGAACTGTTAGACTAGTCAAGGGAACATGTCATGAATGTAATTAGTTCATATTTGTATATTGACCTCATGCATGTCAAATAGGCAAACTACACTGTAAGTATCTAGGTCTCACAGCTAGAAGCTAAAAATATGTGTATACCATTCTAAACAATATCATGACTAAGAGTCTTCAGCCTAAGTTATACTTTGTTGGGTTACTATTGTTGTTTTTCATGTTCATGCCATTTAATTGTACATTTGTAATATTCAGGGTTTTTTATGGTGGAAATGGAAGAAAGAGTAGGGTTGGCATTTTATTATTATGTGTAAATATTTTGGTATGAATTAGGAATAAAGTTTTTTTTTTTTATGGAGAATATGGTTGTGTCATTTATGTTTGCACCTCCTTTGATTAGCCATCTCAAGCATGTAAAAGCATGGGTAGGGTTAAATTAACAAAATATATTTAATCATGATTTATTCTAGTGTAAAAAATGTGCGTGAGAGTCAGAGGCAATTTTAACTGGGTAACTTTTGTATCCATAGGAAATAAAATTTGACATTTTACATTTGCAGTTGTTTGACTTTAAATATTGTGATCAACAAACAAAAATTAAGCACTCAGAAACTGAAATAAATGCCGGTATTCCAAAGGTGTTTAGGGTTCCAGAATTTCAGCCTAAAAGAAGCAAGTTCGTATGGCACAAAAATATCATGTATTTAGTCACCATCAAATTTACGTTGGGACACTCAAATGGCCCAAAACAAAATATAATAAACAACTTGGATATGCTGGAAAGCACTTGGCTGCCTGGATGAGATAAGTTTGACTGTCAGTTGGGTTTCCCAATTTACAGCATTGTAACCAGAATAAAAAATACGTGCCATACCATCCTTGGGTTTGACTACACTTTCACCATCAGAACCAATGCAATCATTAATGATTAGACTCTTCAAAATCAACCGTTTTGGGTATAAATCATTTTTACCTGCAGTTTTCCTGTTCATTTCACCCAACACAATGTAAACTTTATTATGCATTTCTCTGCAATGCATGACAATTTTGTTGAACGGTTGTGATATTCAGCAAATCAAACCACTCCTGACAGTAATCTGAAATAAGGCAACCCAGAGAAAAAAGCTAAAAGCAACCAAGCCAAGAATCCTGGGGCCAGATGCACAAATCCCTTCTATTGATAAAAGTTAAGATGTGTCTTAAGGACGGTGCCTACTTTAGTTACTGCACATACGTTCTGCGCATCTCGAGATACTTGGGTTTCCTATGGGTGGTGCTTACTGATACAGGGATATTTTTGCGTGGTTTAAAACTATGCAGACAAAGCAGAACTTGGCAAGTGCTCTTGGTATCCAAAAAGAAAATTTGGGTTAACCATGCATTTTTCAGAAATAGTAAAGCTTCAATTTAGAAAAAAATGCCATACATTTCTTTGTATTTTACTGTTTTTAGAATTATTATTGCTCCATATCTCTAAAAAAAAAGCGTGTTTACCCCCATTTTCCTTATTAGTAGGCACTGTCCTTAAGTATTGTTTCTTAATAAAGCCTATTGTTGGAATAACAGACTAATGTTTAGAAACATACTTGGGTTACATCTTAATTTAGGAAGGATTCGTCAATCTGGTCCCTGAACTATTTGTACCTGAAGGTCCCTGAAGTACTACCACTACTTTATTGTTTGCTCTCCTTTACTTATTGTGAGCCAGGGAAGCTTATGAACTGAATATGGTGGATTGAAGTTCAAAAACAAGGAAAGAGATACCAGTAGGACTATATCAATATTCACAGAGAACCCCCACTGGCAAATCGCCATATGCCACCAATCTGCTGCCATTTAAGGGACCTTCAGATTTGACTCCCAGTACAAGATTGAGTACAAGTACAACTTCAAATCTAGTTTGCGTGGCTTATGTAACTGCTTGTCACACCATTCTTGTTCCTATGGTCTCCTTATCTCCTGATAAGCAACAGGAAGGAGTGAGAGTTCTGGGGATGTGTCTGATTTGACTTTTGAAAGTTGTACTCGTAGTCAATCTCGTAATCGTATTCTGATCTGAAGGTCTCTATTGTTGCCACTGCAGTGGAGGAGGCCAAGTGAAGAATTATGCACAATTCGTTGACTGTAATAATTACAGAAATTATCTATACCTCTCACAGTAGGGATTAGAAATTCCAATGAGTGGGGGGTTTCAAAGGCCATAAAATTTAGAGGAAAGTACAAAGCTTTACTGGAATTTCTACAGGGGTAGGGGGCTAAGGAAAAAAATCCCTTCTGTGGGAGAGGGACGGTATCAATGTTTCCTGGAACTACACATTATTTAACTTTCCTCAGTTGTGACAAAATAAAATCAGACCGATCAACAAACAGGAAGACATTAATTTTATAACAAGTTTTTTATATCAATATAATTCAAACTTTTGTACATTTGTAAGGAGAAATAAATACAGTAGTTGTTAAAATGTATCTTTCACATTCCTTGACCCTTCATTTTATCTGCTAATGGTCCAACCTCCATGAACACTGCCATCTGACGCTGATTGAGATTCATCCACTTTGTACTACAAGTGTCAATGCACGACTGCTGTTAGAAAAAATAAAAATGGAGGCAGGCATTTTAGTCAAATTCTTCACTAGGAACGATTAAATTCAGCCTAATCCCCATTAATGATGTAAGCAACTAAACATTTCATTGGAATCACCCTCCTGTAGGACAACTGAATGTACAACACAGTAGGTTTGAATGAATCACACCACCAAAACAGGGCCCATTACAGCAGATAAGGAGTGATTTACAGTAACATATATGAAATATGAAAGCAAGTACTAATTCCATCTAATAATAAAATAAAAGGGACTGGTCAAAAAGTACAGGGTAGGGTGGGCCAGAGCAGAGAGGGGTTGGGTCATCAGTTTTTGAGCCCTTACATCATCTTGAATACCATAACATGATAAAACAAAAGAGAGAAAGGCAGAGTAACTCGTTTGAAAGCAGAATTTCAGTCCTTAAGAAAAGAGAACAAGTTTGACTTAGCGTCAGCTCAAATTCAGTTGTCAGGAGCCATAGGCAGTGTATCCACTAGCAAAGACAGAAGTGGCTCTGAATCGAGTGTCAGCAGCTCAGAAGCAAGTGAGACTGTGTTCTACAGGAATTTGGGGTGATACATGCCTTGATGACATAATTTTCAACCTTCACTTAAGGGATGTTCAGTCAGTTTTGTACAAAAAAGACCAGAAATGTGTTTTATTTTATCCACCACATCTCCAAATGAAGGGGTGCCTGGAAAAAAGGTTTCCTTCTCCTTCCGACTGTTTGCCTTATATTCACTAGTGAAACAAAAGGAGAATTTGACCTTACATCAAAAGTCACTTAGGGCCTTGCTCCATGTACCCCTTCAAATTATGCTCCAGCCCTGACCCCCACCCCTTTACCTTTTGACCAGTCCCTAAATGAAAAGAAAAGGCTTTGCAAACCTTAGCAATTATATGAGGAGAGTTTGAAATTCTATTTGTACAGTTATTACGGCCTTTTTTAGGATAAAAAGAAACAATAGTAAGACTGGGGCTATTTTTGTAACTGAATCAGTACTAGCCATGATTGATATGTTTTGCTCTGATTGATTTTGTTATTTAACAAGAAAATGACTGACCTCCTCTGCAGTAACTTTGCGATAATTCAAATTTGTCACACAGGCAAGAAAACAGTTCTGAGTCAGCTTGTTGTATAACTGCAGGAATTCTCTGTACTGGAGGAAAAAAGTTGTTGTCATTTACCTACTGGGAAGCAACACTGTCATGTATTAATCTATTGTGCGTCCGCTGGCCGCTGAATTGCCAGATTAGCTTTGCTAATGGCAATTATGCTAATTAAAGATTAAAGATGTCTCTTTTCCCAAATTAATGTAACTACATCCTCTTAGAGGATCCCTCTGTTAATCACTCTTGTGGCATTGGCATCCTCATAAAAGATTGATCTTTTATACTTGGGGCATTGCAAAATATATCATTATTAAGGTTCCCTTTTCCTACCCTTCCATGCACTTACAATGACCTGCATGTAATTCTCCAATGAGTCCAATGGTATAGCTAGCCTTTAATTAAGCCATTAAGCTTAGGGAAGGCGAATAACTGAGGGTTTTTTTTCCAGAATTACCAGAAGACTGTAATTCCTAAACTGTTTTCAATGCTTCCTATGCAAAATAAAATTGTACTGATGAATGGAAAACTGAAGGGACCGTGACAATGATCACTTGAGATCCTTTGAGGACTACGACAGGTTTGCTATGATATATAAAAGTGGAACCTGTTTCATGTAATCAGTATTGCTCCGCCATGGTCTACCAACCTTAACCCAGCTTTACTGAAAAAGCGAGAAATAATCACAAAATACTTACATTTCGAGCTGCTAGATCGTCTGCTATGAACCTTTCCATGGAAGAGCACTCTAAGTCGCTTGGTCAAATTCCGGACAAATTTCCTGGCACTATCCCACTTAGCTACCCCAGCTCAACAATAAATTGGTGGCGAAAAATCGCAGACGAGAAAAACAAATTTTGGGGGATTATTGAAACAAACAGATTATCTCATGCTTCCACCTTTTAAAGATTTGTGGAAATCATGGGGCTAGAAAGTGGGTAAAGTGTCGCACGTTGTAAACACATAACAGGTGAGGTGGGAGTTACATGAAGTACATACCGGGAGTTGGGTTCGGCGCATTAGTCCTTCATGTAAAACGACTTATATTGTCCTCAACTTACAGTGAATGGTCCACTTTCACAACTTATCAGAGCCCGCCTGACTGGGAGCGAGATTGTAGTAGAGCCTACTTTACTTATACTTATATGTATGCTTATGCTTACTTGCTTAGTATACTTTACTTGCTTGGTATACCTCACTTGCTTGGTGGACTTGAATTACTTGGTTAAATATGCAATTTACTTGGTTGGTGTACTTTACTTACTGGTCGCCATTAATATTTTATTGATTAAGGCTACATTGGTGACTATGCCCAACCTGAGTACTTGAGTACAGTTTAACACACACTCGATGTGTGAATTTGTATAATTTATTTGTCTGCAAATATCTTTATTGTAGGTGAAGTAAAAAAAAAATGTTTTTGATATAATTTTCATATTTCCCTCGCAACATGTCACAAAACCACCTTTTCTTTCTCTGTAAGTTTTACTCCTGACTTTTTGCAAAGGCTCTTAGATTTGATTCAAAAAAAGGAAGTGACATCATGATCAAGAGGATACTGCTTTTATTTACAAATTATTAATAATTACAACCTTTTAAACAAATATGGTGAAACCTTGCCTAGTTCCTAGGCCTCTCTCTGTCTTTCATCTCAGTCAATCCGTTTCGAAACCTATACTTGTGTAAATAACCTTTCAGAGTTAAATTGCTTTTTTTGTTTTAACAAATAAAGGCCTGTGCTACTCCTGTGTGTTTGTAATGGGTTTGGAGGATTTAATAGAGCCTTGTATTCAAACATCATGTCCCAGTTGTTCAAAGAATGGATAACTCTATCTAGTATCCAGTGGATAAATCGCTATCCAGCGGATAAAATGTAATCCAACCAATACACTTTATCAGCTGGATAGCGACTTATCCATTGGATTAAGTTAGCCATTGTTTCAACAACTGGGGCCATATGTTTAACATCAAAGATCATTCTGCGTGATGAGTTCTGTTTCTCCTACTTTTTAAATCTCTTCATTTTGAATATAAACTCTTATTCTGTGTGCTTAACAATGGTGTTTTTGTGTTTTCAATGCAATATTCAGTGCACATAGCCGGGGCGTTTCAGCTGGGTTTGGTTTGGCTGTGCATGATACTGGCTTCCCTTTCTTGTTGAGATTGTGCAATGATAGGACACAAGTTTGCACAAGCTAAATTTAAAAAGGATAAATCACTATGTCTTGCCACGCAGGCTTGTCATTCTTTATTTACATAGTTGGAAAGCAATCAAAAGGTAAAGAGATTAATCAATATATATACTGTTTGAAAGTTGAAACATACTAAACGACACACTAAAAATAAATGAAAAAAAAACAACAAATAAATATAGAAATAAACAAATAAATAAATAAATGAAATTAATAAAACTGAGAAACAGTGGCGTCGAATTCAAGCCCATCGGATAAAAAAACTTAAACCCTCCCCTTGACAGGCAACTTTTGTTTGTATGAAGCTGCAATTTCAAGAACGCTATTTAGTGGTTATCTAGGCTGGATAAACACAAACTCTGCCATTTTTTACATCTTCGGTTTCTTCACTCACGGGTTTGTTTACATTTACAAAAAATCATGGCCGTGAACTGTTTTGGAGGTGGTTGTGAGGGATGGTAGTGATTTCAAAAATGAGGAAAGTGATAATGAACTTGACAACAACGATCGGTGAAAGTGAATTACAACTGATTGGCGAGTTGGAGTCCTTTGCCTTTGGACAAAGAGATTTTCTCTGCAGGATCGGTTCGACCCTCACCGCCTTGTGAAATGCCCCCGGGGGGGGTACTCCCCTATATGGGCTATAAGGGGACGTGCCGCTGGATAGGGTATGGATTTTGGCCCCTCTGTCCTGTACAGGGTATATAATTTCAAGCGAGTCTGTCCCGGACCCGTCCTAGACAGGGTATGGTTGCAAGACTGTTGTCGAGTATTTGGCAATCTGAAATCAGAGACGCTAGTCTGCATTTATTTTAGTGAACAATGCTTCACGTCAATTGAGTTTCCACTTAAGGTTCACCGCTGTTAATGCGAAATTTTGAGGTTTTTCGCCATCACTTCTAGGAAGAGTATTATTCTATCTGTTGTGATTGGTATTCGCGATTCAATGCGTGGAACATCACGTTCGGTAAGTGACAGTGGGCCTTTAAATGTTATTACTATTACCAATAAACACTTGTGTAACACAAGAGCTAGATGTTGTCTTCTGTCCTAAATAGGGTCTTAAAATTGAAGACATTGTCCTACACAGGGTAGGTATTTAAGGTTATTTTTGTCCTAAACAGGGTCAGGGTTTCAAACCCCCAGCGGCACCCCTATACCCAAACATGGGTCAAGTGCCCCCCCCCCCCCCCCCCCCCCCCGGGGGAAATGCCTTCACAGCTTTGAAGTAGGGACTTAGTATTTATTAACCTTCATTTGGAAAGGGATCCATGTAAAGTTTTATTTAGAGAGAATTGGTGATTTTCCGAACCAGTGTTCCCGGTTTTAGCACATGCCCTTTTCATCCAGATACAGAATGAAATATAAAAATGTCCAGGAAGACAGTAGCAATGTAGTTGTTAACAAAGGACAGGATAACTTTCTTATCATTCAGCTACATTGTTCTCAGAAGCTAAGGAATTAGTTTTCTTGAGCAAACACGCAGTTTTGTAAGGCGGGTTGATCGGTTCCTGAGTGGGTGACAGTGACTGATATTTTTTCTGTTCAGTTGTGAGTGGGTATGTTTGGTCTGAGTCATATGCACTGAGGTCTCCACATGCCATGAACGGGATAATCATCTTGTTCACTCCTTCAAGGCTACAAAATAAAATGAATATAAGAGTATAGAAATGGGAAGTGATTCAAGAAAAAATAGAGTGTTATCCAAACAAAGACTCTTTGGTTTGATACGTTAAGTGACTTTAAAAGATAGTCGGAAGTCTTTGGGAACTCAGAAATAATATTATTTGAACAAGCAGCCCCTAACTTAGTGCAACAGAGTCCCAAAAAGAACATCAACGAACACAATTTTGAGATGGAAAAGAATGACTTATAGGTTGACTTATGACTCGTCTGAGAAGAGTTATAAGTTGAATTAATTATAACTCATCTCCAAAAGTTTGTCACTTTTTGTTTAACAAGCACAAAACATGTACCATTTTGTTTAATTAGCAAAAGTTACATGTTTAATAAACATAAAGAGTTGCCTTTCTTGCTTAATAAGCAAAAAATAGTGTCTTCTTTGTTTAATAAGCAAACTTGATGTGTTAAACTAGCTTATTAAGTAGAAAAGACTGCACTTTTGTGTACTAAACATGAAAAATTGAGTCCGGAAACAATCTGACTGATGTTTCTTAGATTTCTCAGAACTTACTCACAACACAAAAAACTTCAAATCACGTGCCTTTTAGAGAGAGGGTACCCAGAGGGTTTTAACCAAAGGACGATTTCAAAAGTGACGTTTGAAGACAGAAACCTAGCACTCCAAAAACAACAAAGAAAACAAAAAAAATCTTGCCTCTTGTAATAATATTATATGAAATGCCATCCAGCAGTGCCTAATCTAAAACCAGTGCTCATGAACAATTGGAATCTTACTAGACAGCAACCTCTAGTAAGAGAAATATACAGACACCCACTCCTGATATCATACAAATGGGACATCCTCTAAAAAAGATACCAACAAAATTAAAAAAGGCTAAAACATGTGCAAGGGAGTGGCGCAGGCATATCACTCTTTATCTACAAAGTAAGCTTGTTTCCGTTCTTCACCTTGAATTGTTGGACTCCAGGTTTTCAGTCTCCTGTCGGTCGTGTCCATTTAATTTGGTAACGTTGTCCAGTGAGCTAACTTATAAGTCACCTTATAAGTTGCCTTAGATGAGTTATAAGACAGTCGGCTTAAAAGTTGACTTGTAAGCTGCCTTAGATGAGTTATAAGTCAACCTATCACTCGTCTCAGATGAGATATCAGTCGACCTATAAGTCATCATGGATGAGATCTTACAGGTTGTCTTAGATGAGTTATAAGTTGATTTATAAGTCATTCTCTTCCATCTCAATTTTTTTTCTTTTTTTGATGCCCTTTTGGGGGTTCCTGACTGACTGGTGGGGCACAATAGTTATTAGAACCTGAATGATAGCTTTATAAAAGCAACTGCTACAAGATACCAGTAACAGCTGATTTGAATGCAAGACGTACATGTAGCAGAAAATATTATCACTGCCTGACAACATGTTTAATACCCGATTGAAAATTTACACCTTTGTGGAAACACTAAAAAACAAATCTATAATGAAGAAGAAAAAACAGAAACAAAATTTTGAATGCCTACAAAATGCCTGGGCCCAGTTATTTAAAGCCTGATTAAGCTAATCCTAGGTTAAAGTGAGCTTTGCTTTGAGATTAGTAATAATTACTACTCAATAAAGATTCTTCCAAAAGATATTTGTTGCTCAGTTTTGACTTAGACTTTTCAATACCATTAGCTTGAAGTTAGCTTTCAAAAACACCGGAGTGAGATGAAAAGCTAACAACCCAGACCTGACCTCTACTGTACACATTTTAGGATGCTATGAGAGAATGTTTGGTTGATAACCACATAATTACAAAAGAAAAGCAGACCTTTAATCTAAGAGGCTGAGGAATGCAAAAGATTTAAGAGTCAAGTCCCAGTAAGTTCACTTGGTAAGCAGTGTCTCAAAAAAATTATGAAAAATGACCATCATTATGAAATTGTGCCCAGTCCTAAAAATAGTTTGACCAACCTTTTGAACTGGCTTGGATCACTCAGCAAAGGGTTCAACATTGTTGGTGTATATCCAGATGGTGGAGAGTAATCCTGACAGACAACAAAAGACTCAATGCTGGAATTTCGACTACTTCTTGGCTTACAAATGGTCACAGTAGGGAAAAACACCTTGAGTTGACTATACAGAAGGTCAACATCTTTTCCTCTAAATATTTTGGCCACAAAGTTTCCTCCTTGTTTGAGGACATGAGTGGTGATATTAAGTGCTGCCAGTAGGAGTTGTCCTTGAATATATTCATCAATATCATGAAGCCCAGTGACATCCGGAGCACCATCACAAATAACTAAATCTGCAACCTGCCCTTCAAAGTGGCTGATGATTTCATGGGCGGTTGAGATCTACAGGTATAAAAGCATACATTCAAGTTAAATGATTGAAAAGAAACAATAACAAGTGGGAAAGTGGGATGGAGTGGTATTATTCAGTTATAAACTGCACTGTTGTTTTGGCAAACAGACTTTTTTTGCCTTATTTTGAACATTTAGGGTGACTATGGGGAGGGGGGGGGAGAGGAACTCCACATGGGCTATATGGGGAGGTACTGCCTAAAAGCAGTGCCCTTTTTACCATCTTAGTGTATATGCAAAGTGTAGCAAAATTTACAATTTTAGTATTTGAAACAAGTAACATTTTCTGGAAGAAATATAATTGGCTGCGTGAAAACATTTTTCTCTGTGAACTTTGCTTATGTGCCATGGAAATTAATTTTAAAATATTGAAACATTTTTAAACTTTATATTTTATAACAAACTTGTTGAATATTATTTTTGTTCATTTGTAGCCTTTGGAGTGGTTGGCTTCCAAAGGTGAAAAAATAAAAAAATATATCTTTGGCCAGGGTGGGATTTCAATGTGAAATCATAATTTTGCTCACCATATTTCTTACCAATTTTGCTACATGTATTTAACCATAATTTGCCTTGTGGCATCAAACTATCCAGTGCCCACGGCACAACAATTTTAAACACCCAATTGACAAAAGACTTTGAACCGCCCAAAAAACCACATGAATGAGCCTGGAAAACCCTCAGACGCTCCTCCATTGCACTTTCTCCTTCCATTTTGTGCAAAATCATTCACTTTAGGTTTACTGGTCTTTTCACTTGCATTAAAGCTGTTCCTATAATTCCACTGACGGATGCTGGGTAGGTTCAGAGGTGGAACTGGTCCATAATGTTGTCAGTTATAAGGCAGATTCTTTGCTTTCTGCAAATGTGTTGTTTTAATTTGCCAGTACGTAAAAACTTGTCTTATAAATTTTGTCAAAATTGAACCCCAATTAATAAGAGCTTGTTTTTTTTAAACCTCTGCACTAATATTTAGGACATTAAAGGACATATAAAGGCCTGGCTACACCAGGTCTTTAATTTGAGCCATATCGTTGGCTTGTTCATTGTTGTAAGAGCTTACATCAGCTCACACATGCACATTTCTTAAAGCTCACACCATCAGTGTGTATGGAAGCTTGAAATCCTAGAGAGACACCTCAAAGTGATTTGAGTCGTATATTAAAGCAATTGCACCCAGAAGTGTAAGGTCAATGGCAATCTTCCTCAGGCAAAACAACTCACTTGTGGAGTTCCCCAGGGATTGATCCTAAAGCCCCTGATTTTTCTCTTATGTATTTTATGCATTAATGACCTCCCAAATTGCTTGTAATGAGAAAGGCTGTTCCTAGGATGCATGGTGATGGCACCAGTATAGCCTGGGTGCTTCTGATCTTTAAATGACTATGAACATGAAATTATGAACAATGAACTAAAAAACTTATTAATCTTATAAAACATTGGCTCATGGCTAACAAGTTAAGACTGAATACTGCTCAAACCAAACTTATGTTGATCATTGGTCTTAATGGGTTCTTATTAATGGGTTTGAACTGCTTTGAACTGCTTTGAACTGCTTTGAACTTTGATTATAACTCAACACCATACATTACAGTCTGTTGAGTGCAACGATATCACTAAGCTTCATGTCAGGATATTCTGCACAACATTTGCTCTGGGGAATGTTCAAAAGTCAATCACTGCAGAAAGTATCAACATCAATGCTTCAAATAAACAAAACAAAAGGAGCTAGTTACAGCAGGAGATGTTCATTGATACATGTATGTGTTCCTCCTAGTGATGCATTTTAAAAAGAACACATTCACTATGTTGTTTATGATTTTGTCAAAAGGTCTTGCTAGCAGCAGGCTACTAAAAAGTTTTAAGAAGAAGACGACACTTTTAAGTTTTGAAAGAACCAACTGTCATTGTTAGTTACACTGTGAGAGTGAATTTCACAGTGTAACTGACGATAACAGTTGGTTCTGTCGAAACATGTTTTCAAACTTTAAAGTGACAGTTGTATTCTTCTTAAAACACATTCACAGGGTGTCAAGCACTTTAGGGGTCCAAAAGTGTAGGAATATACGACTCAACGACCTGAAAAATATAGGACAAAACCCACCAAAACTGCAAAAATACAGGACTAATCCGGCAGTAACTTATAGGCTCAATGTAAGGTTCTTTATTTTATAAAGACTCTCTAGATATACCGTTCATTTACTATGCTGCCAAAATTGAAAACCAACAAAAGAAAGACGTTAACCAAGTTATTTGGCATGCAAGATCAATAACAAGGGCAATCTTGCATTACTTTCAGTTCAACAATGGTTGACAATATTAACAGGCTTGAGTCCAAAACTCAGTACTGACACTTTCTGTAAATGCAGGTCAGTAACAAAGAAATGGATTTACTGACAAAAACACTTAGAATTACAAAATTAGGCCAAATAAAAGCCAACTTGAACACAAGTCACTGTTCTGGATGCACTCAGACATACAGTATGCCTTCAGGTCAGCTAAAGTATTCGTAAATTATTTTATGGTTAACGCCTTCAGCACTGCTGTTAGGTTGTCTTGGTTATCTTCCTAACGTTGGATTTCTTCTTGACCCCCCACAGTCAACCCACAATCCGTTGCACATCAACAAAAGCTAAGAGAAAGAGTAACAAAGTTTGCACTCTGAGGTGTTGCAAATGGATCTTTGTTTCATGAAAATCTCCTGAATTGTGGATTTCAAACACTAATACAACGTTTAGTTAATTTTCTAAATAATTCTTGAATATTTTTTGAAAGGCTTAAAATAGAGGAAAATATAGGATTTTTCCTCAATTTATAGGACTTTATAGGACAACTCTGAAAAAATGGGATTTTATTTTTTTTTTAAAGGAATATAGGACTCACTTGACACCCTGCATTTACTGTTTTTATGTTGTCAGCAGGCCAGCATTCCAGCAGAATATGGTTTCAAATAGTTATTCTTTTTGGACTGGCTATTTCAACTGCAAAGAGTTTGGAGGGGAGGGGGTGGGGAAACATGTATCACTAGCAGCCATATTTGAGGACTCAAACTCAAATCCCAAGTCATGCCAAGTGATGTGAGTGGGGAAACACAAATCACAGGTAAACACATATCACTGTTATCACTATGACACCGGTTTGTGATTTCACGGGAGGGGGTAAGGCACTGCTGGTAATAATAGGTTGACTGCATGTGACGTCATGGCGGCCATGTTGGTGGTGTGGAACAATAAGATTTTTCTCTTCTGGGAGTTAACTTCTATTTTTATGCAAACTATGTGAGCAATTTTTTGTTTGTTTTGGCACCAACATGGCGGTATTGCAATCCACCTATTGATTCATAAGAGATGCACGCTCGGGCTTGTCATCGGATTGAGGGCATGGACTAAAATTATTGAGGATTTGAGTCATACTTACTTTCGTGATATCTCCTTGAATTTGTATAACACCAGGGAGAGGAGCCATTGCTTGTAAATCAACCGCTACAATCTTCACTTTGTCCTTGTCATGTGGACGCTCTTCGATTAATTTTCTGCTTAACACCTGGCTCCAGCTCCCGGGAGCAGCGCATAAGTCCACTACACGGTTTACACCATTAAACAAATCAAAATCGTCGTTAAGTTGCAATAGTTTATAAGCACTTCTAGCTCTCCATCCTTCTTCTTTGGCAAGTCTATAATAAATGTCTCTTTTATCTTTCGATGAGCGTCCCATTATGTCTACCGTGTGACCTTTGGTGGTACAGTACGTTTCGAATACATGAAGAGGTACGTTGGAAACCGAAATACCGCTGACGGTGAAACACATGGGCTCGTTGCTCTTCAAAAATGGCGGAGAAGACGGAGGTGGCAGCCCAAGTGAATACAGGTGACAGCAAACTAGATGAAAAGATTGTGGAATGGCTTTCCTTAGACCAGGTGAATATGCTTTTTGGACTTCACTGAAGAATACTGGGCCACTTATCTGCATATCATCGAATAAGAATTGTTTTCTTTCGTATCTCTGTTTATTTGCGCTGATAGAACGTATTAAACGAATACATACCCGGCACAGTCTGCTGGCAGTCGGGAGCGTCTTCAAACCGAGAACGTACACGGACAGTCGAGAGTTTCGATTTGCAAGTTTGATTGAGACCTTGCAAGGCCAGCAAGACAAGTATAAGCTGCTTTTGGGTAATGGATTAATCCCATGAGGGTTGTCTGGGGCGGATCTAGGATTTAACCTTTTGGTCCCTGAATTTTTTACTAATTTTTGCTAAAAATTGACATGGACAGAGAACATAGCTAATAAAAGCTTAGATTCTCATCCAAATCATACATAGCCAAAAATTTCTAGAAAATAGATGAGTTGAACATCTTGAAAATGTAAACATTGTTGTTAATTATTAACTAGTCTGGTAAGTCATTCAAAATGTCTGCCATAAAAAGAAGAAATGTCGCGTTTGCTGTCGTGGGTCCAAGTTTATTACCCTCCATGCAAGCTACTGATCTTTAACTATCTGTATATCACTTGAATAATGTATAAGCTACAACAATCAGCACTTTTTTCATTCTTGGATCACACTTCACCTGTAAGCAGCCTGTAAGAACATATAGTTGATATTGACCTCAAAGGCATGAGTCGGTCCATGGTCAGAACCTGAAAGTTGTGGTTAGTCCATATTGTATTAAAAATTCAAACCGCTCTGATTCAGGTTTAGAGTCTTCTCTTCATTTCAACGGTGCTGTTGCCGAACTGGTTTCCATCTCCGTGTTTGTCCATCACGATTTGCACATGTGTGAGACGTTGCTTTCTTGATGCTTCAACAGTATTTACATTTTTGGTCTCTTCTGGGGAAGGTCAAATAATCAGTGGTTTTGAACTCGGAACTATACTCACATTGATGTCTGAGGAGAAGGATGCCATTTTTAAATCACCAGATAAAATCTGTAGACAATGCTAAAAAGAAAAATTTTGCCCCAAAAACTGGACAGATGTACTGTAAATAGACGCCATTTTGAGTCGCGTTTTTTCTCACATTAGTAGAGGAGGTCTGGGGCCTAGATTGAGCAAAATGTACACTATAGATGTAAGCCTGCCTTCAGGCGTCTTCAGGAGTCAAAGGGTTAAAGAAGAGGGGTTTCATGAAACTACGGCCGGAGTATTGTAGTGTGCACGATATTGTTAAAAAAGCAAAATACTCAGATTGACTATCTTTGATGGCACATTTTTGATTAAAATTTTTATGGCGCACCGGGTATGGCAAAGTTATTTAATATTATTTATGAGTAAAAGCTATGTGAGTTGAAACAAGAGCTGGCAAGCGTTTTGTCACATTCTATGTTTTGTTTAGCATCACAGCTGGCTGTCTATAAGGCCTTCAAAGTTGCTTAAAATGGCAAAACACTCTTTTCGTAAAGGCAAAATTTGCAACCAAAATTATTGCAGTATGGTGTACCCAGTATTATGGGGTATTTATTTACGAGCAGAAATTGTCCGAGTTGAAACAAGAGCAGTCAGGTGTTTTGACACATTGTCATGTTACGCTTAGAAAGGAAAATTACAGAAAAATGGAAAATAAAAAGAAATAAGACAGAAAACCAGAAAAACCCTTAGCCTATCCCTTAGCCTATAAGCCTTACTTTGCAAGCATCCAGCCAGGTTTTTAGTTTTGTGAATAAAAGTGATCAAGTTCAGTTGGATTGGCCAGCATCCAGCCAGTGTAGTACCTAGTAAATGAGTATGGAAAATAATAAAATAATGCTTTTACTTTGTCAGCATCCAGATAGCATTGCAGAAGTAAAACGTCTTGTGAAAGAGATGAAGTTTGATGAACTAAGAGATACTATGATGTCACCATTGTCATTTGGCACTGCAGGTAATTTATACATTTTTGTCTTTACAAGAGAAAATAAGGGGACAGAGAGGGAGACACCAGTATAGCCCTTGGCATATGTGAATTTCACTTAATAAGCTACTTTTAGATGTAGTGAAAATGGATGTCTGTTTCCCAAGACGTCTTCAAAAATACATCTGTACGCCTGTAAATGCCACTTAGAAAAGCCATACTGAATATTGAATGGCACACTGTGATGACTTCCTGTGACGTCAAATTGCCTGTTTGTGGATGTCCTGGGAAACCAACTTCTGTTTAGACGATGTCTAAAAATAAATTAAGTGTAATTCACATACATGTATCCCAGCCAACAGCCCTGGTTTTTCTCTTTGTCCCCTTATTTTCTCTTGGTAATAATAATAATAATAATAATAATAATAATAATAATAATAATAATAATAATAAATAGTAGTAACAACAACAATAATAATAATACAAAGTCATGAAATTACTATTATCATAAAAAAAGCTTTACAATAAAAACCCTCGGGAGTGTTTATACTCCTGTATACTCTTGCTAGTGGGGCCGTGCATTAAACTTCGCAAAGAAATGAATTAAGTTTCATAATTCCTTTTAAATTTTTTGGATTTTATGTCCCCTTTACTCCATCCTCCTGGAATTTCCAATCTATTCTGTGGGAGACTATTTATGTTTTCTGGAAGTTAACACGTTTTCAGTAAAGTGACCATATTTTGAGCATAAAAAAAACAATCCCTAATTTGGTGTGTTAAATTTCAAAAAAGTGGGGATGAATAAAGAGAGAAACAAAACAAAGTTGAACAAAACAATGTTCAGAAACAATTCCATAAAACCCAGATAGTGAGATCTGCCATTTTATCGTTGAGTCAATAATGGGCCATATTATTCATATTTTGATTCTCTTCTAAAGGTTTGAGATCAAAAATGGGAGCAGGTTTCAACAGAATTAATGATTTGACCATAATCCAAGCTACCCAGGTCAGTACAAAATAGTTAATACAGGGAATTGTGGTGGTTTCAAAGCAACATGTATGATGTTAACCACTTTTGAAAGAAGCATTACCTGAAAACACAGAAAAAGTGTCGGAAATAAATTGAAAGGCTGACTGCATAACCGTCTTTTGTCAAATTTCACTGACTTAATATTTGGAAAACTAAGTGTAAGCCAGTGGAAAAAAACAAAACAAAACTCACACAGCAGTGTTCTCTGACAAAATTGAAAGCCACATGCAAAAATTCAGATACTAGAGCAAAATGAAAATTCTGCCCAAAATTCATATAAGGATGGTAACACACTTACTGTAGCCCTTCAATGCTAAGCGTTTATTGAACCTATCTAGACTGTCTTCTGGGGCTGATCTAGGAAGATCAAAGAGACTCTGCTCGCAGGGTATGGGGGAGAGGGATTCCACTGCTTTTATAACTCAGTGACTGCAAAAGCTATGACAGTGACACTTGGATTAAAAATATTACAATACAATACGTGCAGAGTTGTTTCCTTTGAGGTCTTGCAAACAAGAAGTGAGGATGTCATATGAAATGGCAATTATGTCATAATAGCCAAATGGCAACCATTTTGGATCTGCCATCTTGGATAACTGGATTGCCTCAAATCTTCAGGAAGGTGCCAAAATTTAACAGGAAGTAATCAAAACCACTATCTACAATAGTACGAGCTAAAATGTAAAAGTTACTGAAAGCAATTTAAAATAAGTATTTTTTTTTCTTCATTTTAAAAATATGTCTTCACAATTTAGGACTGATCTGTGCGGGGTGTCATCCCATGCGGTGGTAGGTTAAAAAGAAACCTTTTCCGTACCCCCTCAAAACTCACAAATATATGTGCAGAAGGCAGATTCTGGTTGGATTATTTACAAGTCTCTAAAACAATTGACAGCTCTATAGTAGGGAGGGAGGTAGGGGATTTTGTGTTCTCCTCGTGGAACATGTGCAAGGCGTGGCCGGTTTTGGCCAGTGTAAGGGTCAATTGGTTAAAATAATATTGATTTCCAACAGGGTCTTTGTAGATATTTGGAAAAGCTTTTTCCAAATCTGAAGGAAAGAGGTGTTGTTGTAGGATTTGATGCAAGATACAACAGTGAACGGTAAGGGAACAGCCATAGCTGACAAATAAATAACACAGACTTTTGACTCTTAACTCTGACTTATTAACATGCATTATGTAGACTTTTGTTGGAATGGATCCCAGGAATAGATGCATACAATGATGCAACAATTATTGTTTTGAGTTGTGTGTAAATGAATAAAATGACTGGATGTTTCATGCCACATGAGCCTTAGGTACCTGTAAGTGTACATATTAACCTACAAGTGGGATATTCATGGTGTACCCTAAGGAAGCATTGCAAGTTACATTACTTTATCCCATACCTCTAAAATATCATGTGTGTTGAACTTTGAAGGGCCATCCCTATAAGTGAAAACAACTTGCCTAGTTATTGTTTAATAAACATTTTGTCATCTTGGATTTAAGAACACCAAGACTAAGTGTTCTTTGGTCCACCAAACCTTGGATCAAATTTCACAGGCCTTGTAGTCTCTATTTACAGTATTTTCACGATGCTGTATCAGAGTCTCAATTTGTTTACAGAATGCTAACCTTTTTTTTTTTTTTTTGCTTTTTGCTAACCTTGCTGTCTTGCATAGTCTTACGATTACCATTTTGCCATTCCTTATTAATAATATTATAATAAGTTAGACCTGTCCTCTGCTGAGTCCAAGACTCTTTTGTGAATTATCCTATCCATAGTTTTGTAATATTGTATTTTTGTGTCTTCCAATTTAATAGTTCATTGTAACAAATGGAGATTTATATCTATTAAAACAAAGGATAAGTGCATGTTTTAACATAATTATTTATGGTTAAAAACTGAACCTTGTAGTCATGTGGCCATGTTGTGTAACAGTTATAATAATAATTTTACTACATAAACACATTTTGCAGACTTGCCCAAAGGACTGGTAGTGTATTTGCTAGTCAAGGAGTTCCAGTGTATTTGTTCAGTAAAATAACACCCACTCCATTTGTTGTAAGTAAAAATGCATGCCAATGTATTGTAATAACGCCACTGCAGCATATTTGACTGTTTTAACATATAGGAAGCATGGCCAGAGCATCTGCACAAGGTTTTTGAGCTGCAGGTCAATGCCTTGATTGAATATTATTGGTGTCTACTGCCTTATGTTTTTCTTACACAATTAACTTTGGTCCATACTGTCTTGTCCCGTGCATGTGTATAAATGAGAGAAAGTGACAGAACTGTTTGGAAAACTAACAAAATGCTGATCAACACTTCACTTTACTCTTAGCAACATGGTAACAGAGGGGGAGTGGTCCCAATCCTGATTTCAAATCATCATTCATGTGTGTATTTTATGGCATTTCAGAATCACTTATTTTGTATTGGCAGCACAGAAAATGGTCATCCCATATTACTCTATTTAGTCTGAAATGTCTTAGAAGTTAGTCATGTTTTCTCAGGCGAGTGCATGGTTGCACAATGTCTATCCTGATACAAAAACGCAAGGGAAATTCACCGGGACCTCCTCCCTCCCCCCCCACCCCCCCTCCTGTATCTCTGATTTTCTATCGATATGGTCAAACCATGTGAGTTTTGAGGTATGTGCAGAGCTAATGGTTAGCCAGTTCCGACATGGTTAATAAACAGTATCATTTAGGTTTGGGTAAGTACTATAATAATCATTCAGATTGATAATTTGACTTTACTTCCATTGATAGCCATACAGTGTACAAAAGTATAAATGTGCATGTGGAGTCATGGTGACAGCCTCCCATAACCCCAAAGATGACAATGGATATAAGGTAAAAATATACTCAGCTCCATTTAGGTTTTAGTGCAAGAAAGGCATACAGGTTGTTTCTTGCCAAAAAAATAAAAATCAAATTTGCCAAAATTGCCCAGTTTTTGCATGTACCGTAGACTTTTTCTGTGCCTCTGTAATCGTCTGTTTATTTTATAACAATTATTATATATTTATAAATCTATTTATTCATTTTTTTTTTTTTGGGGGGGGGGGGGGTGGGGCTCAAGGGCTTATTGAAATGTATTGTGCAAATTAAAATAAAGGGTCTGTTGGTATGGCAAATTTCTCAGGAATTTAGACTCAGGGAGTTAAGACAAAAACGAAAAATAAAAATAGAAAATAAAGCAAGAAAGATGTAAGATCAATGTTTAGCAAATAACAGCTGCAGTGCATTCAAATTAATTTTAATGGGCTTTTTGGAGTGGTTTTGTTTCTTATTTTTCAGCCATCATTGTGCACAAAGCCCTGTATGGAACACAAACTTGTTAGAATGATCCATTCTCATGTGACCACAGTCAATGGGCTTATTGTTTTGCACTGTATTGCTCTCCCTATCCATCACTCTAAGAGTAGGCAATACTAACCACATTAATTTTTTGTATGAAATTCCACTTATGATAACACTGAGTGATTCTTACCGGTTGTTTGTAGGTCTTTTGGCTCTATTAAAGTTTACTTTTTTCTTTAAGGTTTACTTGGACAATGGGGCTCAGGTAGGTGTGCATGGAATTAGAAGTTTTTAAGTAAACTTATAAGCTAGACACTAGTAACTATTGCAACAGTAAAAACAGAAGTGCACAAGCATGCTACAAAATAATGTTACATTGCATGATACATTATTTACATGTGGGACCCTCCAGGGCTTTCATGGAAATATAAAATTAATGCACATATGGCTTATTAAAATGCACTGTGGGAATTAAAAACAGCTGATTTTGAGTGCCACGTTTGTAATTTTTGTTTTGTTTTGATGACACGAGGGAGATTTGTTTTTGACCGTGTACCTTGGGCAAGTAAGTTTAAGGTGATCCCCCAAAATAAAAGATTGTCATGAAAGTTTTCTCAAACTTTCTGTCATTGTTTGCTTTTATGTATTATTTTGAGAGAAATGTAATAAAAAAGATAAGTCACCATGTCTGCGAACAAGCTAGGATCCACTCAATTTACCCCGTAATCACTTTCAAAAATGAGTCTATTTGATCAGTTATTGCCATGTCTGCTGATTATAGAAGTTACATAGATAAAGCAGAACTCAGAATAACATTAGAAATAAAATGTATAAGGCATGATTGGCAATTTAAGATGAATTTCTTGTCATGTAAGCTCAGTATGAAGCAGTATTGACCCAAAACATTACTTCTCGTGTGTGACTTCTCAGTATCATTATTTTATGCCCACGAGTGGTGGGCAAGCTCGTATTTCTGGGAATACCACATTTTTCTGTTGTCTGGAGAAAGTACACTACAGCAGAGCTGTCATTAAAGGTGGTAACCCATTACACCTGTCACAGATAAATATCCTGAGAACCTTGATGTTACAGGTGATGTTGCTGGTTGTGAGGTTGTGAGAAGCTGACTGCAACATGTGTCTAAAAAAACTTAATGGCGGCTCTGCTACCGGAAAGCATTATTTATTGGTTTAAAAAGTTTTGAAGTTTCACACCAGTGTCCATGCTTGCCAACCAGAAATTTAATAATAATAATAATTATTATTATATTATTATTCCTTAACAGACTTGTTCTGAAAATTGTTGAATATAATTGAACAAATTTACCATTATATTAATTTGATTAACTGTCCACCTTTGAATAAGCACTCACCCTGAAAGCCCAAAAACTCAAAAAAAAAAAAGTTTCACATACAGTTTTAAATACAGTAGTCAATGAAATTTTGTATTGTTTAGGGCTTGTTCATGTTAGCTTTTCAAGTTGGTATTTTCTTGTTGAAGTGAAATAAACTTGTCATCCTTTATTTTTGTTATTCACCAAAAATGTCCTCGCTTGCTGAAAATATTAACCGCCCACCCTCATGGGCCCAAAATTAAATATTAAGTGCCTAGAGGTTAATCGAATAAATACAGTACTGTAAATGTGTTTATTTTATGAAGTGTTCATTGAACACTAAAAAAGATCAATGTTTAAACTTGGATAATCCACTACTCAAAAATTTCCGTTATATTGGCCTGTTAGAATGTTTGATGACCATCATGATTTAACTTTAAACTAAATTTCCACAGAACACATTCATACTGTTATAAAGAATGATGTAACCGAGCTTAAGGGTCAATTTACTCTCTTACTGGGAAGGTTAAGTTTAACTATCATCGCTTGTCTGCAATTTGCAGTAACCGTGTTTCATACAATATTTGCAATAGTTATTAGTAATATCTTGTTGATTGTGACTTCAGTGTTTTTTGCTTAGATCAAGACACCTCATGACAAGGGGATTTCCCAATGTATAAAGGAGAATAAAGTTCCTTGGCCAAACTCATGGACACTTGACATTACAAACCCTCTAGTGAAGGATCCTTTTGATGAGATATGTTCCTTTTACTTTGAAGACATCAAAAAGTATTCCATTTACAGGTTATTGTAAATAATTGAATGATGTTATTGAACTAGTCCTAGGTATACATTTTTCCAATATCTTTTTATCTCATGGTTTTCAGATGCTTGACCACATTTACATTAGCCATGCAAAATGATCAAGTGAAACAGCAAGTTACAGTATAAGTAGCAGTAATGTGAATTTTTTGCATGAATGTAAGAACTGCATGCCCTTTCTAAAATGTACATGTATAGTGAACTATCAGGTGTGGAACTTTTGGTGAATACACTGCATATTTTTTGCTGTCGACTGACATACTTTTGCATCCATGTATGTAGGATAGGAAATCAAATGTTTTTTTCCAATGGTATCTCTTGTTAATTTTTTTTAAAAATAACAAAAAATCTTTTTTCAGCTGAGAAACCTGTTTGCAGGGTGAGCATTGATATTATTTTTTTGTCCACTTTTTAGAAAAGAAAATAGCAAAACAAAGTTGAAGTATGTATTTACTCCCATGCATGGTGTTGGACAAAGATTTGCTGAGTTGGCATTTGAAGCATTCAACTTACCACAGTTTATATCAGTTAAAGAGCAGGTGATTTCCTTATGAGTTAATGTGTTTATGCCTGTTTTTCATGTTGTTTTTTGTATGGGTTCCCTCTTAACAATTTCTTGATGAACTCTGTATAATATCATAATATGGTGTACATATCTTTCAGACAGCTAAAGGAACAGTGTTCTTCAGTCTATATGACTGTCTGAGGCTCTGTCTGTTGATAATAAACAAAGCTTTAATCCAAACAACCAATCCTTCCCATCTAAGACAATTACTGTTAGTAATTTATTTATAATTAATCAAGTTTGAATTTTTATTTAGCAAAAGAATAGATTACACATAATTATACATTCATACATTTATGATAGATTTAAATTATGTAATAATTTATTGTAATAGTCAGAATTTATTAAACGTTTTGGAGAACTCTGCTGCTAAGATTCAACTGGCTTGCAGTTTATTATTGGAATAGAAGACAACAGCACAATTTGTAAAGTAGAAGTAAAACACACACAAATGAGACATACACTGTGTAAAAAGCTGGGTAAAGTTACTGTCAACATTCCAGGGTGTAATTTAACGAAATTTACCTGTCACATTTTGATACATATATATCTCAAAAGGTAGTGAAATGTAGAAAATGTTTTAAAGGTTGGCATACCCAATGTTCTCAAATCTGCTAATATCTGCTTAACTGAATTACCAGTGGAGACTGGATTATATCACTGAGGAGGTGATAGTCTAACAGGCTTTTTTGAAACTCTATTGGTTCCTGGGAAAATCCATCATAAATTTAGACAATGGATATTTATTTTCTGAGTGTCACATGTTGGGACATCAGAAGAAAAAAATGTGAAATTTTGTAAAGGTTTCACAGACAGTTGAACCTGTATTAAGAGCTCCCAACCATAAATATCAAAAATCTGATGACGGAAGCAAAATTTCAGATAATTTTCATTTTATTTCACCGAAATGTCTCCTTTAGTGAACTATTTTCAAAAGTCACAATTATAAATGTTCTGCTGCTCTCACACCAATATTTCTCTTCCTATTTGAAATATTTCTTGCACTATGAAAAAAAAAGAAGAAATAACCAGTGTTGATCAGAATTTACCCTAAAGGACTTTGAGTTTATAAGTTTGGCAAATTTTTAAGGCCCTTCCTATGATGAATTCAACTGGAGAAAAGGCTAGTGATTTTGAGTAAAGATCCTTGCTAATGCGTTGTTGCCTTACCATTCAGCTGATAGCTTGAATAGGAACAAACGTTTGACAAACATAGCTTTTGTTATACCTCTTGGCAAAGCTGTGGAAAGGTGTTGTCCATCCAGAAAAGCTTCTTCTCTCCCTACAGGGCCAGTATGTTTTCAATTCTTGCTTACTGGTTTTACCTCCCCCCACCCCCACCCCCATCTCCCAACTACCTTGCTTTGCTTTTCAGTTATTACTACACAACAAGATGCCTGCTATACTGGCATTACGCGTGATGCTGGGGCTGATTCATTTATTCCAACTGTATGCTTCGCCGATTGATAAAACTATCCTTGCTAATGGAATAGTTTGAGTCACGACGATCGCGTTACGTTGTTTTCCGTGTGTTACGTGACTCAGACTATCAGCGGAAATTTGTCAAATTCCATTACGATAACGTAAGGTTCTCAATGACCTCTTTTCTGTCTCGCGTCGTGGCCTAAGACTGTCAAACAAAGCACGATCCCTTCACTAAGAACTCACCAATTTCCACCGTTTTACGTGTCGGGTGCTTCTTAGAAGTTATTCTTTCGATTTACCGCTTCAAAATGGTGAAATTTCCCTTTGAAAACGGCACACTTGAGTCCAGAACATGTTAAAACAATATGGCGCGACTTAATCCGTCTTTAATAAATATATCAAATGATGCATTGACGTCACACAGGTAGGGGTGAGTGGGTCCCCTCCCTCGCGATATAAGCGACAAGAATGGATTTTGATTGGCCTGCTGTTGTTGAAGACAATCAGAACAATACATCCCGAGTAGGAGAGGGGAGAGTTTAATGAATAAATTAATGTACCGATTTGTAGCTACGAGGAAGAAAAAAAAAAAAAACAAGATGCCTGCTATACTGGCATTACGTGTGATGCTGGGGCTGATTCATTTATTCCAACTGTATGTTTCGCAGATTTATAAAACAATCCTTTCTAATGGAATAGTTTGAGTCACGAAGATCGCGTTACGTTGGTTCCCTTGTGTTACGCTACTCAGGGTTTCAAGGGAAATTGCGGGAATTCCATTGCGATAACGTAAGCTTCTCAATGACCTCTTTTCTGTCTGCAATCGTGGTCTAAGACTGTCAAAGAAAGCACGATTCCTTCGCCAGGAACGCTCCAATTTCCACCGTTTTAGATGTTGAGTGCTTCTTAGAAGTTATTCTTTCGATTCACCGCTTCAAAATGGTGAAATTTCCGTTTGAAAACGGCACACTTGAGTCCACAACATGTTAACAATGGTTGAGGTCACACTGGAGAAAGTTAACCATGGTAAACTCAAGTTTACCATGGTTAACGGCACCGCAAGTGTGACCCCCAATTTTCAGTTTACCATGGTAAACCTAACTCTGGTAAGTTGCCCTGACAACAGCGGCAAGAACAAAGTTGACTTGACCCCAGATAAGAATCTAGTTACCAAAAAAAATAGGTGGGTACATCTCTTGTCTATCTAAACCATGCTTATTTTGTTGACAGTTTGTCATCTTTTTGGACAAACGCAGTAATTACAATACATTTGTGGATTCATATTTTTTATAAACATGACATTTATTTTCCCGCTCATTCGTGCGTGTGTTTGAGTCCCTTTCAACGAGCTGGCAAATGAAGTCAAATGTTTCCCGTGTTACCCTGAAATGGTCTTTCCAAAGGGCTCGAAGGAGCCGGTTATTATACATTTCCTCAAACCATCCTTGTGGTCGAGGGTAAACCCAGGCTTGCCTGCGCGTTTTTTTTTTTGTCTGTGCCTTTGCCGTCTACGGTTAATTAACGAAACCGCTGCACTTTCTTTGGTCCCAAGATCTAAATAGTTGTATGTAAGAAGGAAGTGAATTCTACGTGCTCGTCTAAGCAGCAGAATTAAAAGCAAAATGGGAACAATTGAAAATGCAACTCTCTTGTTGATCCATAATTTTATTACGCGCTAAGTCACAGTTCAGTAACTTACCGCCGATCAGTGAACTCACGCGACATGTCAACATTTAGTGTACTCGTCACGTATAAGTTTACTGATCATGCAAAAAAGTGTACATGGAAAGCGTCAAATCTATTTTTTATGACTTTGACAGCTTTACTACGGTAACTAGGTGGTTGCGCAATTTACCTTGGTAAAGCAATTTTTACCATGGTAAAGCCTCTAGTGTGACCTCAGCCAATATCGCGCCACAAATTTAATCCGTTTTTGATAAATATATCAAATGATGCGTTGACGTCACACAGGTAGGGCTGAGTGGGTCCCCTCCCTCGCAATATAAGCGACAAGACTGGATTTTGATTGGCCTGCTTTTGTTGAAGACAATCAGAACAATACATCCCGAGTAGGAGAGGGGAGAGTTTAATGAATAAATTAATATACAGATTTGTGGCTACGAGGAAAAAGAAATCGTCCCGTTTTTAGACACGGTATGCCCCCTCAGGGCGTCCCGCGTAATTATTTTTATGCTGTCATGCAGTTCAGTTTGGCTATAAAACACTCTAATCTGTTATATGCCACTTCCAGGTAAAATCTGAAAAATAGATGCACAGCAGGCATTCAAATGGTTAACATTCATTTTTTATTACATCTGTTAGGGTGTTTTAAAATTCCCATTTGAATAAGTTGAAAATAGAGCTAGACAAGTGATAAGGGTTAAAAAGAATTCACACTTTTCCAGCACTGTCTAACAACTAATGATCTTTTCTATCTTCAGATGTTTCCAGATCCTTCATTTCCAACTGTAAGATACCCCAATCCAGAGGAAGGAAAGAGTGCTTTGGTGAGTAAAATCTATTCAGCATTATGAATAAATCAGAGCTTTGAATAAAAACGTATCAGTAAAAGTCTGGTGATCATCTCTCTACTGTTAGGGACTTTGAGGAGGAAGGGGCATTGTCATGGAATCAGAATGCAGACCCACATACCCAGGGTGCGCCTCTCACCACCCCGATCTATCAACAAACAGGAAACCATGTCACTAAATATGAGGAAGGCTTGCCAGAATGCTGCAGCCGAAGATGGGGTTGGGGGGTACCTGGGGTGTCTCTACTTCCCACCCTAAAGGACGGCACTGATAAATTTTCTGGAAAATAGAAGACAGTGTCTGTGGCTTCCTCGCTACTTAAAATGTTATTGTTTTTTATCACTCAAAGCTACTGAAATCATTGGAAATAATTTTTCCACAGGACCTTGCCATGAAAACTGCAAATGAGAACAACTGTACTGTAATACTGGCAAATGATCCTGACTCTGACAGAACAGCTCTTGCAGAGAAACAGCCCAGGTAAGATGTAATAATAACAAATGCACATTCAAAATCTACATTGTGTTCCTCGCTGCATAGTTTTCTTATCGTCATGAAACTGGCAAATACATGTAAACTAGTGTTTTGAAAGCTATCAGATGTCTCACATTTTGTATAAGGCAAACTTTTTAAGTTGGTAATTATTCATATTTGTTTATAAGTGATGAAATTTAAGAAAAGAGTTTATTTTAAAATAATTGCCTGGTATTCAATTTTGTTACCATCATGAAATGGACATAAAGCCAGAGCTTTCAAAGCTCTTTGATGGGGTTTTTGTTAGCAGTAAACAACCAGCAACCTTGCATAATACTGTTATTTATGATTTGCCTTAGCCAATAATGTGTTGATATGCAAATAGTTTTTGTACAAAGGTAGTGTTTCACTAAGCAATATTTTGTGCAGCTTGCCTTGCAATGGGTAAAAATGCTGTTTAGTGGCATTGCATGACAAGTTGCAGAAAGTTTGTTACACCACACTTTGTGTAACAATTCTGGAAACAGTGCAGTAAGTTTTTCAAGGATTGCATAGTATAACATGCTTCCTACAAGATAAGGTAGGGTGATGTAAGGTATGGGAAACTTTATTTAGGCTTAGGTTAATCCCGCAACTAGGCGGATATCCAGCTAAAAACCATAATCTAATACATAATATGAAAAATACATGGTATTGAAAATTTTAAAATTGGAATTGAAAACCAGTATTGAAAAAAAAATAACATGGGATAAAATGCTGGGTCACAAAACTGGGCTCTGTTGAGGTTTTTAAAGGAGGCAAGTAATACAACTTGTTTAACATTTGCAGGTCGTGCAATAAAAAGAAGTGAGCCAGAAAATCTAAAAATATGTTTACCAAGACTAAGTCTTGGTTTGGGTAAACCTTAACCTTGTAGTTATGTACATTATTATTTCTGTTGAAATAGTTATTTAAGATACCGAGGAACAAAATTATGCAAACATTAAAATTCAACTTGTCTCGCGATGCACTATATGTATAAGCCCAATGTGAGGCAAGTCACATGAGACATTGCCTAGTTGATCAGGCTGCAAATATTGATGTTATTTTTAATTACTGGATATTTTTTTGTAATCTGCATCTGAAGTGGTCAGTGGAAGGTTTTTACTGGAAATGAGATTGGGATTATGTTGGGCTGGTGGGCATTCACTTGTCACAAGAAACAGCACCCAGAGTTATATCCAGGTATGTGAACAATCAGTTTTATTGGGAGTTGTACTACCTGAGACTTAATTTACATTTGAACCTCGCTGTGACTGGTCACTTTAACAAAATACCAAAATTTTCTCAGTGAAGTCACTTAAGTTAGCACCTCTGGAAAGCGACTGTGACTACTTTTTGTATGGGCTTATACATAGAATTTTCTGTTCTTTCTAACCTCTGGTAAACAACCAGTGGACACATGATTCCATCTTCTGACAGGTGCCAACTGCATAATGCATTGCTGTACAATCTAATTTTTCTTGATAACGAAGTTGTAAATGCAGTGTACTTGTATGTATAAATCATTACCTTAGTGACACCTGCAGTCTTCCGTTTCAAATACATTAAACTGTTGTGTTGTGATATGATGATTTTAAATCTGTCATATTAGGTCTTCACTGGTAGCCCTTGTTATAAACTGCTAGTGGCTGAATATTAGACAGTAGTGTCTTACATGTAGTGTATATAATTATGTGTTTCTTCCCCCAATACTGCCACAAACTAATGTCTCAAAAATTAAACCCCTGTGGTCTTACTTCTTGTGAGTGACCACCTTCTGCAAGCACCCACCTTGGCTTGACATTTTGGGTTGTTGTTTACAGAAGGTTCAACTGTATTTAATTGCTACAGTATAGCTGGGAATATATAATAAGTACAATATGTTGCATGAATTTCAGTTTAACGAGTTTCTCAGAGTGTTGAAAATTCCACAATACTCATTTTTTCATTTTAACTCAAATTCTGAATCTTGTGTTGAGTACACTGTATATGCGGCTTTATCACACTTCATGTCAATTCTTAGTCTCAGAAGTGTCAATGTCCCCATTGTTTCTGGTATAATATTTTTTATTATGAGATAAATATCTCTGGGGTTACCATTGCAGTCTTAAACAAAATTTAACAGCACACTACAGTTAATTTCCTTCTTTTGGACGTTTTGTCTTCTCTTTGTATTAGTTTCCTTTTTGGGTTGTTTTCCCATTCAATTTGCTTTAATTAAAGTTGCACATATTTCATGTACCTCAATAAGCACAAGTATTAATTTTCAGTAACATTGTCCCTTTTTAAGAAACTTTGATTGGTCAACTATCCCAGAGCAAAGTCTGGTTCTTTCCACCTTTGAGGTGAATAGTATTGGAATTTTGGGCAGACTTCAGTGGGCTTTGAGTTTCAAATACAGGCCAATAAGAGGCTCCCAGCAGTTCTTACTTTGCCAACATTAAATTTTAATGACTTCAGTTTACAGCCATTACATCTGCAGCTACAATGTATGTGCCTTACTCCACAGTGGCATTATATAACTTTATTTATAAACAGGTTCGTCTGTGTACATGATCGCAAGTACGGTTTCTTCAAAAATGCTCCAAGCCATGGCCAGAGAAGAGGGTTTTATGTTTGAGGTCAGTCACAGTGACCGAATTATCTGTCCGAATTAATATGAATATTATATATGAAACATATATTTTAAACTGTGGATGAAAGATTAAATATAAGAAAGATCCTCGCAGTTAGTACGCAACTTAAGCAGTTGTGAAAAGAAAGCCTAAAAAATATCCAGGCTTGAACGTCAAAAGGCCATTTGAAAAGGCACTCAATAAATCCCAATATATTTAATGAAAGTAAAAACAGCAGACAGAAAATTACTTGATGGCGCCAATGCCTACCTTAACGCCAGAAACTGATCAAAACGGTTTAAAATGGTTATTTCTCTTTAACATCTTGTCATCCTAATTTGCCATAATTTATATACATCATCAGCTGCACCAAGATACGTAGACAGCTTCTCACACAAGGCTTAGTAACTGCTGAAAATGTTTGTTGTCCATAGATGATATTAATTATTTGTAAATAGCTGCTGTTTTAATTACCTAATGATAATGAAAAATCAGTTGAAAATAAAGACTGTGGATCAGTTTCCATAGCAACTGGTTGTAAATCTTCATTAAAAATTATTATTGCAACATTTGCAGCTTTGTCTTCTGCATGCTTCATTTCTTTGTTGCTAAAAAGTTGCTTGAGCTGTTAACGTTAACATGACTAATTGTTTTAACAAACTAAAATAATATGGGAGGTGTATGATGGTGGGTAATTATATCTAATGTTTGGCCTCTTTTATGCCTGAAAAAGTCCTCCTATTTTTTTCTAAAACAGGAAAAATATTAATGGTCCATTTGAAACAGTCTACTTAAAAAATTTCAGTATAACAGAAAAATTCTAGTTAAGTTAAGCATAATGTAGTTTAATAGATGCTTTCAATAACTGATGTCTTCTGGTGTCTATTATCTACATAAATTTTCAAGCCCGCAGATGATAGAAACCTGTTTCCCTACAACGCAATAGCTTTTGGTACAAAAGGGAGGTCCTTTATATTGCCTTTTTGATCTATCTAAATATTATTTTTTAATTTTATTTCAGGAAACTTTGACAGGCTTTAAGTGGATGGGCAATCTTGCATTTGATCTTATGACTCAAGGAAAAACAGTCCTGTTTTCATTTGAAGAAGCAATAGGTAAGGTAATCCAGGACTATACATCACGTTTTGGATCCACTGAGAAATGTTGTGAGTGGGTAGGTTGGTTGGTTAGTTGGACAGCTAGTTTGTCAGTTGGTTTGGCCAGGAGACAGGTGGGTGGTAAAGTGGGTCGGTGTCTTGTTTGGTCGGTTTTATAATTTTGGCACTGACCTGGTGTTCTTCTGGCAAGATTTTATAGCCAGTTCTTAGACTTTCTTCAGCTGATTGTTTAAGTGATGCGTCCTTCTTTATAAGAAGTGGATCATGCATGGCACAGAAGCGCAAAATGTTGTTGGGCCATGTGTTGGGTTCCAAGGTTTCTGAAGACGGTAAAGTTATGTTTTGTTGTTAGCTTTTTTTCTATCTTTGGGTAGTGATCGTCCTATTTTTATCTTGCCAGTGCTATCCACGTTATTAGAATGAGCAGGTCATGACTAAGTTAACCAATTGCTTGGTGAGATGAACCTTCTCGTCCTTTTCAATGTGGCTTTTGTAGGGGCCTTTCCATTGAATCTGCTTTCATCACTTTTACCTACACTATTCACCGAATTATGGATCAACATCTTTTGACAGGGGGTGGGGTGGGGGGGAGTATTTGTTGTCTTGAGGAAAGCATTGGATATGGTCAATAATGGGCTACTCTTGAGAAAGTTGCATACACATGACTACTTGAATAATAGAACTCAAGTAGAAGGGCATCAGCCTTCTCTCTCCAATCCCTGCCCTCTGCCCTCGGGTGTGCTCCAGGACTCAATTGTGGGTCCACTTTTGTTTGTTTTGTTCATTTATGATCTTCCTGATCCAGTGTCGCAGTGCAGCATCCAGTTGTGTGCTGATGACACAGTCATTTTTTGTGTAAACAGAGATGCTAGGGTGATCAGGAAGGTTCTGAATGAGGAACTTCATGTTGTTGATGACTGGACACAAAAGAACTTTCTGTTTAAATAACCATAAGAGCGACTGTGTGATATTTGGAATGGATGCTAGGATCTCTCAAGTCTCGAATTACAGGGTTTACATAAGAAAATAAGGAACTATCTAGGGTCAGTGAATTTAAGACAGAATTTGAAAGCATAGAAGTAAACAAGATGAATAAAGGTCTCTCTAAGGTTTACATTTCAGTGAGGAGAAAAGGTGACAGTTTTTATAAGGAAAATAGTTTGTTGTCGTAGTGAGCAGCTCTCGGCGACCACCTGAACTCACTGTCCAACAACAAAAAAAGAAGAGAAGAGTTTATTTGGAAGAGCAAAAAAATTAGTCAACCTTTTGATGTTTGAAATAGACTGTTCCTGAACATGCCTGAAGGTCAAATGATAAGTATGACTAAAACCACTCCAGGAAACGAAGCAGACAAGAAAGTCACACAGATTATTAAATTTTAAATGATAACCCACTGAACTGCTTAGGACCAGTCCAGAAAAGCAAACAAAAGTTAAACATTAGTGCCAAAAGTCACAGAGTGGAGAACCAACAGAATTTTGTGCAAATGTGATCATGTGATCATAATGATATCTTATTATTATTATTATCATTATCATTATCATTATCATTATCATTATCATTATCATTATCATTATCATTATCATTATCATTATTATTATTATTATTATTATTATTATTACTTAGAAGTTGATATGCACATTTCAAAATTTGTGTTGAATTTATGCAAAATGTTGTAAAATAAATATTAAAAGAACAACAAAGTATGTGTCAAAACCTTTTTTTTATTCAATCTGTTGCTTAATGATACCATTAATGTGGTGCATTTCTTTGTTAGGTTTTATGTTTGGCACAAATGTCCTTGATAAAGATGGGATCAGTGCTGCAGCGGTCTTGGCAGAGATGGCTACTTATCTTAGTTCTCAGGGAGTCACTCTAACGGAGCAGCTCAACAACTTGTACAAGAGGTACTGCGCTTGATGGCCTTGTTTTATTGCTTTTTCTTGTGAGGAGTGTGTCCATCCAGCCCACCAACCTAAGAATTGAGTCACAACACACACTGCCTCTTCCTCTTTGTTTTTAGGTATGGCATCCATGTGTCCAACAACTCTTATTACCTTTGTTACTCACCATCAACCATAAAGAGTATTTTTGATCGCATCAGGACTCTTGAGGACGGCCAGGTCAGTAACTACTTACCAAAATTAAAGGTAACCTGTTCTGTAATGAATAGATAACTACATTTGGGGGTCTGTAAAAACTTCAATTGGATGTACTTTTGTTTATTTATTCATGTGAATTCAGCAGTCGTCTTAACCTGAGCAGTGTATTCAGACCTACCACATCGGCAGGTCTGATTCGTTCTTATTTTAAATGTTAAGTAAACCATCTTTTTCACTTTAGAGTGCTGAAATTTGATGGCATCAGTTAGCATTGAAAGTTAGTGAAGTACTAGTGCAGCTGTGCTAGAAACTGGATTAATCAGTGCATGAATAATAGCCAGATCCATGGGTTAAGATACTGGGGAGCAGCGTGAAAAAGCATGCTTCAGAGAAAAAAGTTCAGCAGAGGGGACACAAATAAAAACCTGTGAACGTTTTTGGTTTAAGTCGATTCCAGTTCACCAGTATCTGGTATTTTAATTGGTCAATTTTAACATTTACTGCCAGCAGTCCAGCATCTTTGATAATCGAAAATACAATGATTTTTGCTTTTATTTATTAACGCAGTTTTTCTACTATAACAAAAAGCCAGAAGGGAGAAAAAGGATTAAAAACATGGGATAAAAATGCGAGAAACTTTATTTTATTAAGTCTGACGTGACCAAAATCAAAAACTTGTCTCGGTCTCTTATTGGTTAATGGAAAAAGGGAGACTTTCTATTGGTTGAGAAGTGACAGATTGACGTTTGGTTGTTTTCAAATTCCCCGTTCTCGTTCGTTGCGTCAACATCGCATAAATTATAAATTTATGTGTCAGTCGGATTATTGACAATGAAAGTTGTTGTAAAAAAGAATGATGATGATGTATTATTCCAGAAAGTGACACAGGCATACTCGGAGGATATTTGTCCCATGAACCTAGTTTAATGGCCTTAGCTCCCACGAGTCTCCTGTAGCTCAGTGCTAGAGCATCCAAACTAGTAAGGAAGGTCTTAGGTTCGACTCCTGATAGGAGCACTCGGATTTCTTTTTTCCGAGTATGCCTGTGTCACTTTCTAGAATAATACATCATTCTCATTCATTCACCAGGCTTGAAATATACCATCACATATATTTCCACACGTTCGACATTCAAATCCTAGCAGTATGCAGGATGTTTGTCCCATGAACCTAGTTTAACGGCCTTAGCTCCCACGAGTCTCCCGTTGCTCAGTGGTAGAGCATCCGAACTAGTAATCGGAAGGTCTTAGGTTCGACTCCTGATAGGAGAACTCGGATTTCTTTTTTCCGAGTATGCCTGCGTCACTTTCTAGAATAATACATCATTCTCATTCATTCACCAGGCTTGAAATATACCATCACATTTATTTCATATAAGAATAATGATGTTCTGTTTGGAAAAAAAAGAGCTTCCTTGCTGCTTGAATCCAGAAATTGTGTTTTTTCGAGCGAATGGTTTTCTTTTCCAGTCTTGTAAAAACTGATTGTAACAGCAGATCTTGACACAGTGTTCCATCCAACGGTTTATTTGTTGCTTGACAAGGTGTTGCATTTGGGGCCAAAACTGTTTCTCTTCAAAATAAAAAGAAGAAACCAAGCAACAAAGTTCTCCTTTTCAGTATGTTCTGTGAGGTACATGCAGTAAACACTGCTCTAATTTCTATTTCCAGATGGTTAGGTTGCACTTGTAATGAATCCATTTTCAAAGCAAAGACTAGTTGGTGAATAAAACCTCCCATCTTTTCATTTACCCATACGTCAACAATGTATGAATAGCAAAACCAAAAACAAGAACAAAAAAAACAGTTGTCAAGAAAGAGGATAAAAAACCCCCCGAATTATGGAAGAATTGTTTCTGAATTCTGTGCATAAACTGGTCTAACCAGTTTTTTTTCTGTGAAATGGTCATCATGAATCTTGTCCAACCAGATGAAACCCGTTTGAAGTGGTTTTCCTTTATGACGTTAGTGGAATCTAAATATGTGACAACCCTTCTTCTATCGTTGCCTAAATATGATACAGCTCGGAGGGTGAGCAGAACCGTACACCCACACACCCTTTAAGTTCCAGGTCACTCTTCTTGCTCATGCAACATCAACCAGCAGGGCTAGCATCTTATTGTCTCAGGACAACTGAGTATGCTTGCTTGCATATATTAATAAAAGCTGGCCCAACCTTCCCCACATATTACTGCCATCTGTTGTCAACCATGAAGGAAATAGTAAGTCAAACCTGTACTGAAATAAAGCTCTCTAATTAATAAAAGGTTGGCCTATCAAGTGTTATTTGGTTTATTTCAGTATCCCACTGCATGTGGTCCTTATAAGCTGTGTGGCATTCGAGACTTGACAGCTGGCTATGACAGTACTAAGCCTAATAACAAACCGGTGAGTGGCTGAGTTTCTTAACTCGTCAATTATGACAGCAAGCCAAATGCAAACCTACTGATCATAGAGAGAAGCAGCATGGGCTGTGTTACGAAAATTGCCTGTTCTGACTTTGAACATTCCATAATGCTCTTCAGAACGTTCACAACATTGTACAGTGCATTCAAGCAAATTACCATCTAACTACATCATAAGAAAATGACCTAGTCGAAAGAGTTTATTTAATCAGTTTTGAAGTATCAGTGTTGGGTATATGCCAGATCTAGTCGACAAAAGCTCACCATTAGTAGCCATTAGTATTTACTAATCAGACTAATGGTATCACGAAATAATTTTGGTTGTATCAACTGGACGTTTTAAATTATGATCCCTTTTCTAATGGGTAGTATACATAATGCCTGCACAAAATGAAAAACAACAGGAAGGCAACATTTATTGCTAGATGAAAAATCTTCGTCACAATCTGTTTGTACGTACAAATAAATAAAAATGAAAATGTAAACGCCCTGTTTAGGTTTGGGACAAAATTAATAATCCTTCAACATTAGAACTGTACCACATGGATACTCATTGAGAAAATATTGTTTTATCCATATTAGGTTCTTCCTGTCAGCAAGTCAAGTCAAATGATCACGTTCTATTTTGAGAATGGATGTGTTGCCACCCTTCGGACAAGTGGTACTGAGCCCAAGATTAAATATTACACGGAGCTTGCATGCCAACCAGGAGACAAGTATGTATATTCTGCTATTGATCTCATAGCTGTATACAAGCCTAAGCTGTATAGGTTAAAGCCCTTTGTCTGGGTTGATCCACATGTACAACAAGGGTTAGTTTCATGTGGTCTTAATGCTATCTTTAGGAATTCCTTTCCTTGTAAACCCTTCCAATTTCTCAATACAGCATCGTCGTTGAGTGGGAATGCAATAATTTGTAGTCCCTATCAGCTCCCTGTGCTTTCTTCTAGGCCAAATTTCCAGATATTCGACATTAATTAATTTTGGTTCAGACAAAAACAGTAACAGTATTCTAGCAGTATAACCGGCAGCATCTGTAAACACAGAACTCGTCTCTCAATGTAAAACGTGTCTTGTAACTGCACGTTATATTCAAGTAACGGTGTAATGACGAGATTAGTCAGGCAAGTTAGAAAAGACAGAAGGGTCACGTGAGCACATTACAAGAGGAAGGTAATGTTGGGGAGGGGGGGGGGGGGGAATCAGTAAGAGAGCTTAAATCCCACTACTTAAGCGCAGGCATCAGTGTGAGAGTCTTTGATTCATTATTTGCCTTCTTTTTGTACCTTTTTCCTTAGTGTGGATATGTCAACTGCTAAAGAAACACTTCAAAACATTGTAAACAGAATTATCCAAGAGTATTTGCAGCCTGGTTTAAACAATCTCACTCCCAAGCAAGACTAAAGATGTGTCTGTGAAGGTTTTGATCATTTTTGGTCATGTGCAGTGAAGTTTCGTTTGGCACATCACATGGTGATTATGATGTCATTTTTAAGTAAACTGAAATGAATAGTCACATATATGAGTTGTCATTAGAAAGATTTTTTATGGCATACAGTTCAGCTGCAGTTTAACCTCCTTGGATTCTTAGCTTTTATAGACTGAACAACAAACGTCTATTTATAACAAAAATATTTTCCTGTCAGAGTAGCGAAGTTTTTTGTAAATTCACGTCTGAACAATGGACATCAATAGACAATCCAATATGCTGGCTGCTGTCACAGTCCGCAGACATATTGAATATAACAAATATGTTTTGATGACATCAGATATTTGTAATTTTAAAGGGGCAGTGTCACCGATTTTTTAGTGTGCCTTTGAATAGCGAAAATATATAGTTGTATCGATGGAAATGTTAAAATAAAGGTTCAGTATTGTTTACAATTACCCTACCAGAATACATAAGCTAGTATTTGTTGTCTTTTGTTGCGGATGGCTTGGATGCAAATGGATTACAACTTGAAAAAATTGGCCAATTTTTTTCAAGTTCTTCCTGTGTATTTTGGACAAATTGCTTATTTATAAATTGTTCTTCATTGGACACTTAATATTTTCCTCTCGGTGCTCTACGAATAATTTCATGTCAGAAAAATGGTTTTATGTTAAATATTTAGGTAGCTTTGATTAAAATACAGCAAATGTTCCGTGACAGTGACCCTTTAAATTTCTTTGAACTCGATATCACTAACAGTTTACCACGAGTTTGTATCAAGGCCATGGATCGACTACACAGGAAGCTTTACAACACCTTAAAGCTTTGGAACTAAGTGAGTTAAACTGGGGCTGCACTGCGGTATTATATGCATACTTCTTTTTTCAATTGTTTGTTATGATTTATAATAAAACGATATATTAAGCAGAAATGCAGATACGAAAAGCAGATATTGAAGTGATAATAGCATTTAAGTTGCTTTGGTGATCTCCGCAGTTATCTGATCCTTTTACTCAGAAAGCACTATTCAATAGTTCCCAAATTAACGAAGGCAATAAAACTTCAATGAAAGTTTCCCGTTGGGATATAATCAAACCCATCGTGTTCAGATAAAAGTGTAGTGTGGTATTGTATGGTGAAAAAGTGTGGTGTAAAGTGTGGTGTGGTATGAATCTCAGCTGCGGCTATCTATAGCCAATTGTAAAAACGAGAGAAGACTCGGTCGATTATATCAATTTGATTAGATAGGACACCCAAACCATTCTACTTTCGAAACAACTCATCCATTTGTGAGAGCTCTGAAAGTGGGGAACTGGCAGTCTTGCCGAAACTGCAAAGTCACAAACCGTTATAATTTTATGACAGTCACAGTTATTGAAACTTGGTGATATGAAGGTGATCATTCATTTACATTTTAGCTTTTCGAACGAACGTAAAATAATACAGTCGGACCTCTATTAAGCGGCCACCCTCCATTAAGCGGCCACTTTCCAAAGTCCCGAATTATTATGTTGTCAGTAAAGTGCTGTATTCGATACCTCTATTAAGCGGCCAGTTTTCAAAGTCCCCAGGGTGGCCGCTTAATAGAGGTCCGACTGTAGTAGTCTTATGAGTTCCCTCGCGTTTTTGCAATTGGCTATTTAGTATGCTTTTGTTTTCCCAATACTGTAGAGAAAGAAAATGCAATTTGCTTGTATTGTCCGATTTTTTATGAAATGACAGAATAAAGAAACCAGAGAGAAATAGGGATTGTTTCTTTCCCTTCCCATTACTTTTACCTTTGATGTTAAAACAACCCCTTTACGTATAGTTACCAATTGCACAATTTAATACTATTCTGATACCAGCTACTAAATCCAGGCATGGTTCCTGTCTGGTGCCATATATCTGCGACTTACGTATTCTTTTATGAACTCTTGACACTAATAAACCTGAATACAACCCCTGGACAGCTCCACGATGAATGGAGTGACTCTAAAAACTCTCTGTGTTGGTGACGGGAGCTGAGGTTAAACACATACAAAAACGTAACGAGACCTTTAGAACTCAGTGAAAGGGCAAACTGGACATTAGGGTACAAGTACGGTGAACACAAGTCTAATCGAACCACATGAGATCATGGAGCGACCAGACGTAAAAAAGAATTATCTTAGATCCAAAGCTCGAATGTTCACAAAAAGAGGCCTTGATTAGTTGCCTCGAGGGAACTTCTTGCAATTGCGTCCCGACGAGCCGCTTGAGTAACCTTGTAGGACGCGATTAACTGCGCAGACTATAGGAGCCTCACGGGGTCCATGTGAGGCGTGGCTACTGGGCGCAGTGACGTAGGCAAGACGTGCTACTGGGCACAGTGACGTATGCAGGGCGTGGCTGCTGGGTGCAGTGATGTATGCAAGGCGTGGCTACTGGCCGTAGTGACGTATGCCAGGCGTGGTTGCTGGGCGAAATGATTAGATAGATGCTTTATTAAAAAGAAATTGCAACCCGAGGGTTGAATTATATAGTTTTTTACAATTAAATTTTAAAAATTACAAAGTTTAAAGAACTGCTACAAAATGAAAAAAATTACAATTTGAGCGCATTACTAAGAAAGAATGAGTTATTTAATCTATTTGTCTTACAATGACCTATGCCAGGCGTGGCTATTGGGCGCAATGACGTATGCAAGGCGTGGCTACTGGGCGCAGTGATGTATGCCAGGCATGGCTAGTGGGCGCAGTGACGTATGCAAGGCGTGGCTACTGGGCGCAGTGACGTATGCCTAACGTGGCTACTGGGCGCAGTGACGTATGCAAGGCGTTGCTACTGGGCGCAGTGACGTATGCATGACGTGGCTACTGGGCGCAGTGACGTATGCCAGGCATGGCTGCTGGGCGCAGTGAAGTATGCAAGGCGTGGCTACTGGGTGCAGTAACGTATGCAAGGCGTGGCTACTGGGCGCAGTGATGTGTGCAAGGCGTGGCTAATGGCCGCAGTGATGTATGCCAGGCGTGGCTGCTGGGCGCAGTGACGTATGCAAGGCGTGGCTACTGGGCACAGTGATGTATGCAAGGCGTGGCTGCTGGGCGCAGTGGCGTATGCAAGGCGTGGCTGCTGGGCGCAGTGACGTATGCAAGGCGTGGCTACTGGGCGCAGTGACGTATGCAAGGCGTGGCTACTGGGCGCAGTGACGTATGCATGACGTGGCTACTGGGCGCAGTGATATATGCCAGGCATGGCTGCTGGGCGCAGTGAAGTATGCAAGGCGTGGCTACTGGGCGCAGTGACGTATGCAAGGCGTGGCTACTGGGCGCAGTGATTTGGCAAGGCGTGGCTAATGGCCGCAGTGATGTATGCCAGGCGTGGCTGCTGGGCGCAGTGACGTATGCAAGGCGTGGCTGCTGGGCACAGTGATGTATGCCAGGCGTGGCTGCTGGGTGCAGTGACGTATGCAAGGCGTGGCTGCTGGGCGCAGTGATGTATGCCAGGCGTGGCTGCTGGGCGCAGTGGCGTATGCAAGGCGTGGCTACTGGGTGCAGTGACGTATGCATGACGTGGCTACTGGGCGCAGTGACGTATGCAAGGCGTGGCTACTGGGTGCAGTGACGTATGCATGACGTGGCTACTGGGCGCAGTGATGTTTGCCAGGCATGGCTGCTGGGCGCAGTGAAGTATGCAAGGCGTGGCTACTGGGCGCAGTGACGTATGCAAGGCGTGGCTACTGGGCGCAGTGATGTGTGCAAGGCGTTGCTAATGGCCTCAGTGATGTATGCCAGGCGTGGCTGCTGGGCACAGTGACGTATGCAAGGCGTGGCTACTGGGCACAGTGATGTATGCCAGGCGTGGCTGCTGGGCGCAGTGCCGTATGCAAGGCGTGGCTACTGGGCGCAGTGATGCGTGCAAGGCGGTGAACAAAAGCGTCAAAACGAAGAAAGGCCATCAGTAGCAGGGTGGTTCCGTAGTGTCAAATGTGTCATTTGGGCCAGGGGGGAAAAACAAAAGCAACCAAACAAACATGTTATTTTAATGGCATGCTTCAGTTTTTGCTGCTACGGTTTAACGGTTTCCGTTTTGGTTTGCCTGCCTTTGATAAAAGTGTAATTTCAGAAGCGATTTGGGGCGCTTTGAAAGGAAATTTGTATTAAATCTCGTCTCCAAAAAAAAAAAAAAAAATCCAAACAACCCCAAAGCTAAATTATTTGTAACTAGTTGGCAAAGCTCTTTACCATGGCAAAGTTTGAGGAAATCGAATTTTTCTATCTTGCATCGGTGTGGTTGATAGTTACAGCAAGGCACTCTATTTTAAGCAGAAAAAAAATATGGTGCGAGCGTGTGTTATCTTGGTACATTAAGATCAAGGAGCGTCATGTAGTCAGTCAGCGATAGTTGTTCTTGATGGCATCAGGTTATCTCAGTTTGTTATTAGCTAACCGAAGTAGCAATTGTTTCCAGTGAGCGAAAAGCTATTTGCGCGAGAAATAGTGCGCTCGTCCTATTTCTCGGGCGGCCAGAAACGGGAAAATTCCGACGGCTTAGCAAAGGTTTCAAGAGAACCCGGCGATTTACTAACGACACAAATGTACGTATCAATGATTAATTGATTTGTAATCGACTAAGCAGCAAAACTGGAGTAAATCACTTCAAGAGTGAACTAATGTCCTCCCTATTATAGAAAAACTGGTACGGTCTGGAAAAGCAGCTTTTCCACTCTTCGTGAATTGCATCTCATTAGGGGGACCTAGAATACTTCCACGTTTCATTGTGAAGGCTGAAAGATGGGAGAAACGCTTTTTCGGTCCGCACGGTCAGTACAGACCGTAAAATGGTCATTCGGTCCGTATCCGGTCTGTAAATTGCATCTCATTAGAGGGACTTAGGGAAGGTACGTTTTTAATTGGGGGGAGGCAGGGGGATTTTAAATTTATTTCGTGGTTCTCCCTTTTTCATTACCTGTTAAACTCATGACTCTCCCTACCCATAGAAAATAAATACCTGTGAAGCTACCCCATTCCTATCGTTCCATTCTTTGATGTCGCTTCATTTGTTTCTGGTCAATTTTTGCCTGGTGTTTCTAGTCACGTTATTTTCTAGTCACGTTATCTTCTAGTCATGTTGTTTTCTAGTCATGCTATTATTTAGTCACGGTATTTTCTAGTCGCGTTATTTTCTAGTCATGTTACTTTCTAGTCGCATTATTTTCTGGTCATGTTAATTTCTAGTTACGTTATTTTCTACTCATGCTATTTTCTAGTCACGTTATGTTCTATACACGTTATTTTCTAGTCGGGTTATTTTCTAGTCATGTTATTTTCTGGTCATGCTATTTTCTAGTCTTGTTATTTTCTAGTCATGTTATTTTCTAGTCACGTTATTTTCTGGTCGTCATTTTCTAGTTACGTGATTTACTAGTCACGTTATTTTCTAGTCATTTGATTTTCTATTCATGACATTTTCTATTTTCTGGTCACGTTATTTTCTAGTCACGTTATTTTTAGTCACGTTATTTTCTAGGTACGTTATTTTCTAGTCATATTATTTTCTATTCACGTTATTTACTAGTCATGTGATTTACTAGTCACGTTATTTTCTAGTCATGTGATTTTCTAGCCATGATGTTTTCTAGTCACGTTATTTCCTAGTCGTGATATTTCCCACTCATGTTATTTTCTAGTCATGCTATTTTGAAGTCATGTTATTTTGTGGTCATGTTATTCTCTAGTCATTATTTTCTAGTCATGTTATTCTCTAGTCACGCTATTTTTTAGTCACCTTCTTTTCTAGTCATGTTATTCTCTAGTCACGTTATTTGCTAGTCACCTTATTTTCAAGTCATGTTATTTTCTAGTCACGTTATGTTCTAGTCACGTTATTTTCTAGTCATGTCATTTTCTAGTCATGTTATTCTCTAGTCACGCTATTTTCTAGTCACCTCATTTTCTAGTCAAGTTATGTTCTAGTCATGTTATTTTCTAGTCATGTCATTTTCTAGTCATGTTATTCTCTAGTCACGTTATTTGCTAGTCACCTTATTTTCTAGTCATGTTATTCTCTAGTCACATTATTTTCTAGTCATGTTATTCTCTAGTCACGCTATGTTTTAGTCACCTTATTTTCTAGTCATGTTATTCTCTAGTTACGTTATTTTCTAGTCACCTTATTTTCTAGTCAAGTTATGTTCTAGTCATGTTATTTTCTAGTCATGTCATTTTCTACTCATGTTATTCTCTAGTCACGTTATTTTCTAGTCACCTTATTTTTTAGTCAAGTTATGTTCTAGTCATGTTATTGGATAGTCATGTCATTTTCTAGTCATGTTATTCCTTAGTCACGCTATTTTCTAGTCGCCTTATTTTCTAGTCATGTTATTCTCTAGTCACGTTATTTTCTAGTCACCTTATTTTCTAGTCAAGTTATGTTCTAGTCATGTTATTTTCTAGTCATGTCATTTTCTACTCATGTTATTCTCTAGTCACGTTATTTTCTAGTCACCTTATTTTTTAGTCAAGTTATGTTCTAGTCATGTTATTTTCTAGTCATGTCATTTTCTAGTCATGTTATTCTCTAGTCACGCTATTTTCTAGTCGCCTTATTTTCTAGTCATGTTATTCTCTAGTCACGTTATTTTCTAGTCACCTTATTTTCTAGTCACGTTATGTTCTAGTCACGTTATTTCCTAGTCATGTTATTTTCAAGTCACGTTATTTTCTAGTCACCTTATTTTCTAGTCATGTTATTCTCCGGTCACGCTATTTTCTAGTCACCTTATTTTCTAGTCATGTTATTCTCTAGTCACGTTATTTCCTAGTCACCTTATGTTCTAGTCACCTTATGTTCTAGTCACGTTATGTTCTAGTCAACTTTTTTTCAAGTCATGTTATTTTCTAGTCACGTTATGTTCTAGTCACGTTATTTTCTAGTCATGTCATTTTTTAGTCATGTTATTCTCTAGTCGATACGATACCCGTTCCTCCGAACAGATAATTAGATGCGGTGTTCCACAGGGTTCCATATTAGGCCCTTTACTTTTCATATTATATATCAATGATCTTCCCAAAACAACCAGACTGGCAGAATGCCTGCTCTTTGCAGATGACACTAGTATCTTTTACTCCAATTCAGACCCTGATCATGTTGCCTCTGTAATGAATAGTGAACTGACTAAGATTAGCTTATGGATGAAATCAAACAAACTTTCTGTTAACATAAAGAAAACCAATTATGTTATATTTAAACCCAAACAAAAATCTGTCCGCATGAGCTCCCAAATTTCACTTGACAGTATACCCCTCAAGCAAGTAACAGAAGTTAAGTTCTTAGGTATTTATATTGATGAAGGTCTCACCTGGAAATCGCATATCAGTTATATTTGCAAGAAAATCTCTAAGTCCGTTGGTATAATGTACAGATTTCGTTTCCTTTTGTCATCAAACACTAAAAAATCTTTGTATTATACCTTAATTTATCCCTATTTAACTTATTGTACTACAGTTTGGTCTTCTACTTATGTAACAAACCTAAATCGCATTTTTCTTCTTCAAAAACGAGCTGTGCGAGCTATGACAAATTCTAATCACCTTGCACCTTCTGCACCTTTATTTGCACAATTGAATATCCTAGATATTTTTAAAGTGAATTCCTTTTATATTGCAAAATTTATGTTTTCCTATCACCAACGTTTGCTGCCTTCGCCCTTTCTAAATTTATTTCCGACTGGTGGTCAAATTCATAATTATGATACCAGAACCTCAGCTCATTTTCGACCTCACACCTGCCGAACTAATATCAAGCAATTTACTATACTCTATAGAGGGCCAAAAATATGGAATGCTTTGCCATTATCAATTACGTCTTCCCCTAGTCTATCCACCTTCAAAAGAAAGCTTCTTGATTTCCTCAGTTAATTGCACGAAACGTCCGACTCTGTTATGTCTTTATAGTCTTACCACCACCGTATGTTAAAAAATCTCAACACAATGTCTTTACTGGTCTTAAAGTCCCAACATATCTCCGAGGAGACCTCTCAGTATAAGCCCGGGGGTTTCTTGAGGTCTCCTCGCCACTTCTTACTTCTTTTACTATTTTTATTTACTCTAAACTTATGTACTTGTAATCCTAGTCTATTATTCATTGTAACTTTCTATGTTTGTATGTCGTGGTGAATGAATAAATAAATAAATAAATAAATAGTCACGCTATTTTCTAGTCACCTTATTTTCTAGTCATGTTATTCTCTAGTCACATTATTTTCTAGTCACCTTATTTTCTAGTCATGTTATTCTCTAGTCACGTTATTTCCTAGTCACCTTATGTTCTAGTCACGTTATGTTCTAGTCAACTTTCTTTCAAGTCATGTGATTTTCTAGTCACGTTATGTTCTAGTCACGTTATTTTCTAGTCATGTCATTTTCTAGTCATGTTATTCTCTAGTCACGCTATTTTCTAGTCACCTTATTTTCTAGTCATGTTATTCTCTAGTCACATTATTTTCTAGTCATGTCATTTTTTAGTCATGTTATTCTCTAGTCACGCTATTTTCTAGTCACCTTATTTTCTAGTCATGTTATTCTCTAGTCACATTATTTTCTAGTCACCTTATTTTCTAGTCATGTTATTCTCTATTCACGTTATTTCCTAGTCACCTTATGTTCTAGTCACGTTATGTTCTAGTCAACTTTTTTTCAAGTCATGTGATTTTCTAGTCACGTTATGTTCTAGTCACGTTATTTTCTAGTCATGTCATTTTCTAGTCATATTATTCTCTAGTCACGCTATTTTCTAGTCACCTTATTTTCTAGTCATGTTATTCTCTAGTCACATTATTTTCTAGTCACCTTATTTTCTAGTCACGTTATGTTCTAGTCACGCTATTTCCTAGTACTGTTATTTTCAAGTCACGTTAGTTTCTTTTCATGTCATTTTCTAGTCTCGTTATTTTCTAGTTGTGATTTTCTAGTCTCGTTATTTTCTAGTCGTGATTTTTCTATGCACGTTATTTTCTAGTCATGTTATGTTCTTGAAATGTTATTTTCTAGTCATGCTATTTTCTAGTCACGTTATTTTCTAGTCATGATGTTTCTGCTCATGTTATTTTCTAGTCATGTTATTTTGTAGTCTTTTTTTGTAGTCATGTTATTCTCTAGTCATGTGATTTTTCTAGTCACGTTATCTTCTGGTCATGTTCTTTTGTAGTCACCTTATTTTCTGGACATGTTTTCTAGTTTCGTTATTTTCTAGTCGTGTTATCTGCTAGTCATGTTATTTTCTTGTCACGTTATCTTCTAGTTACGTTATTTTCTAGTCACCTTATTTTCTAGTCATGCCATTTTGTAGTCACCTTATTTTCTAGTCACGGTATTCTTTAGTCGTGTGCTTTTCTAGTCATGTGATTTTCTAGTCACGTTATTTTCTAGTCATGCTATTTTGTAGCAATGTTATTTCGTAGTCATGTTATTTTCTACTCATGCTATTTTGTAGCCACGTTATTTTCTAGTCGTGTTATTTTCTGGTCATGTTATTTTCAAGTCATGTTATTTTCTAGTCACGTTATTTTCTGGTCATGTTATTTTCTGGTCATGTTATTTTCAAGTCATGTTATTTTCTGTCATGTTATTTTCTAGTCACGTTATTTTGTAGTCATGTTATTCTCTAGTCATGTGATTTTTCTAGTCACGTTATCTTCTGGTCATGTTCTTTTGTAGTCACCTTATTTTCTGGTCGTGTTATTTTCTGGTCATGTTATTTTCAAGTCATGTTATTTTCTAGTCACGTTATTTTCTGGTCATGCTATTTTCTAGTCATGTTATTTTCTAGTCACGTTATTTTCTGGTCATGTTATTTTCTAGTCATGTTATTTTCAAGTCATGTTATTTTCTGTCATGTTATTTTCTAGTCACGTTATTTTGTAGTCACGTTCTTTTCTAGTCATGTTATTTTCTAGTCGGGTTATTTTCTGGTCATGTTATTTCTAGTCATGTTTTTTTCTAGTCATGCTATTTTCTAGTCATGTTATTTTCTAGTCACGTTATAGTCTGGAAAATACCCAATAAATTTCAATAAAAACTCAGAATCACTAGCCCCGATCATTTGAGAAACACATACAGCTGTTTCGACAAAGGTTGTCCAAAAAAAAAAAAGGCGTAAAAGCGTACGCGACAATGCCGACAGGTAGTCTGGAAAATACCCAATAAATTTCAATAAAAGCTCAGAATCCATAATGCCTCGACCGTACAGAACGTTCAACTTTCACTGGCCCTGATGATTAAAGAGAGGCATGTCATTAACGGACCGTGGCATTTTGTATTTATTGGACAAGTAAACAGGGTAAATAAGCCTTCCGCCCCCTTTCTAGCCTCACCCCCGACTCCAAAAAAAAAAAAAGAGAGAGAGAGAGAGAGAGAGAGAGAGAGAGAGAGAGAGAGAGAGAGAAAACTCGCCATTTTTATACCTTTATTTCCACGTATTCGCCTTAAAACCATATATGGTAAGGTAAAGGTAAAATCAATGTACTTTATAGAATTGGCGATTTTTACAAAATTAATTGATGTCGACCAGAATAAATATATCTCTTTTATCCGTTTAAACGGGATTTGACGACTGTAAGTGATATAATTAACAATTATTGGACAAGGTTGAGCAAAATATCGTGATTTGTCGGTGGCGAGCAGATCAATTATTTGCCGAAGCCGTAGACTGAGGCAAATAATTGATCTGCGAGACACTGACAAATCACGATTTCACGGTGTTTTGCGATAACCGAGATCAATAATTGTTTGATCATTCGATCACCGAGTTTGTTTTTCATAATTATTTTCTGGCTTCCGCGTAAAATTTTCTTAGAACAGTTGCCAACTTATCTTTCGATGACACAAGTGGCTTTTCGTCTATCTTCCTTTCTTTGAGATACTCTCGAAAGACGTTGAGGGCAACTTTGGTTGCTTTTTTAACATTCTCACTGATCTATTGATCAACTAAAGATGTCAAATCACTCTAAGACAGCTCAGGGAAGCGATCTGCCATTTTTATACAAGAGCGTGGTTTCAATGACGCATGAGCAGAACATTAATTGCAGCAAATCACAATTCGACAGTATTGCGCATGTGCAGACCATTATTTGCAGCCAATCAGAACTCAATCTCGTACCCAGAGCCTTCGTTGCCCTTGTCCAGCGGAACGGACCAAAAGAAAAGCGGGCTCTGGGGACGAGATTGATCAGAACTGGAAACCATTCAACTGCTCGCGCCGTTTTCTTGCTTGTTTGACTGGAAGCGCTGCCGTCTGCAAAGGAATTGTTTTGAGCTACAAAATGGCTGAAAACACGCAACGACGAACAAAATTCTCAGTCGTCTCAGCTAGATGAAGAGGACTTACAGAAACTCGTGGGAATGGTGGAAATAATGCCTGTAGTAGCTGTATGGTCGGCGGCCAAGTGAATGTAAATTTGTCTTCGTCGAGTGAAACCCGCTCAGTTTAGCAATTGCACAATTTTAACATTTTCACACCTGTGACTATTTCTTAGCTGTTTACAAAATTTTCTTATTTTCCGTTTGAAAACTTAGAAGCAGACATTCTTTTGACAAATTTTGCGGTGTTCTACTAAAGTTAAGGTTATGCGACAATGAAAACTTTTGTACAAATAAACGCCGTAAATATGTTTTTGGCCTTCTCAGAACTCATTTTAAATGAGCCTGAGTTGGGCCAAAAACATATTTACGCCCAAGAACATCAACTCCGTCGTTATAATATCCTACTCAAAGTCACTGTTTGCGTACAAAAACAAAAAAGTTTGCCTTGCGACACGCAAAAACAATATTTCCCCAGAGGAATCAGAAGTGGAGGATTTTTTGTTGACATCCGGCCTCTTTGCTCTTCACAATGCACCATAATGAAGTTCACGTTCCTTCATCATCAGCCCCTTAAGAAAAAAAAAATATTATTCATCGCAAGTTAGTTTTTCTTCACAGTCCGGCACTTGTGAATGTGAGCAACAATAGACTACAAGTAATTAACGCAAACAAGTCATTCTTATTAATAGATGTTTTTAGTTAAGGCGGTATAAAACATGTGAATTAACTTGCTGCTGGCCGTGGGGACTCAGTGTTCACTCGATGGTGTTCATAAGTGTCTTGCTACAAAAGTAATCTTGGTGTCGCCAGGGTTACTGTTTCTGTGAAGTCCTGTCAATTCTGACAAAAAAGTCCTCACATACGAAAAGAAGTTCATCGCACTTATGTCTCTGAAATGGATGTTAAACTTGTCCGAAATTCCTCCTGGCCTTGAGGCGTGTGAAGATGGTAACGGCTACACAAAATCTTCAACGCAGTAGAAAATTCCTTGGGGAATATTAAACTATACATTTAGACCTTTCTAAGTGAATCGTTACAAAAATGTCGTAACGTATGATGTCTTCAGGCTTGTAAATATGATTTATTATATCTTTCAGTTAGTACGCGCGGTGTGATTGGTCAATTTTGCGGGGCGTATTTCACCGTGCGGCCTGCTAAATTTCAAAGTTAAACCTCAGAGATAAAATAAATATCTTACTAACCTCGTTTTCTCGGTCCCTACTGTAAGTTACAGATCCTCGTTTTTCCCTGTTGATTTATGGCCCAAGCGTGAAGCACGCAGGCCATAAATCAACGGGAAAAAACTCGGTCCGTAACTTACAGTACGGACCTCGAACTCGGTTAGTAAGAGGTACATATGGATGAAGGCGCCTTTCTAAATTAGCGACTGTGCTAATTTTTTTATATTTATATGCGTATTTTTTCACTGAAGCTGCACCATTCGTTCTAGTGGGTCTTACCTGTCTCAGAGCAGCCAGCTGCTGCAGAATCATCTCCTGGCGTGCTGTAGGTAACGGGTCTGGAGACACCTAATAGGCAATATGATCACAGTTACAATCTATCAGACAACTCCATCCAAAATATATTGTTTTTCACAAACTTCAATAGCGTAGCTGTAAGCATAAAGCAACCACCATCAGGCTATCGAGCAGGTAAACGGTTTACCTAAAAAATTCTAAGATTATTAAGATAATTTTTTCTGATTATTGCAAATTTGCGGCTATAGATTGACAGTGCGCTGAATTACTAAGTTCTTCGTCATAAATCACGTGACATCATCAATCAAGCCAATCAACTCACTGCAATTTATGTCTAATAAATGACTTTAATGATTTAAAATGTTAGAAAAACCCTGACCTGCACTGGCTGCAAAAGAGGCTTTCCGTCATCCACATGTTTACCCTTGCGCTTTTCAGCCATTCTAGAAACAGCGGATGTTTTTGAACTAAGCCCTTGACCAACCCTTGGGATTTCAGACACCTTTCTTGTCGCATTGTCCTTTCTCATATTTGTAGGTTTTTTGGTAGATTCCTTGACTTGCCTATACTCTGCAGTTTGGTCCGACTGTGTTTTCTTTATTGTTAATTTATTCGTGTTTCCGAAAGTGTCTTGATGTGATGACGGAGTGTCCGCCGTAGCAGCAGGAAAAGTTGCACTAGAAGTCCTTCTGTAAGGCAACAAAAACGCATCCTCCCGTGGAACAGGAGGAGGAGGAGGAGGATTTATATCCTCGCCTTGCGTTACATTTTCCAAGGAAGGGCGTTTATTTTTTAGTTTTTTGGGTGGCTGTTTCTTTCTCTGGCTTCTCTCCGATTGCGATCTTGCTGTTTTGTATTTTTGTGCCTTATCTTTGCGAGGTGATGGAGACGATTCTGACAGCGCCGACTTTGCCTGAGAATCGTTTCTCGGATTGGAAACCGGGGATGACGGTATCCACTGTGATTCCAGCGATGTATTTAAACTTATTTCTTTCAGTTCTGCTTCAAATGATTCGTTCTTTTGGTGCGTTGAATAAATGGATCGGTCCTCACTTTCCATTAGTAGATCGCTGCCTTTTCCCACTCTCGGACTTGACTGGGGGTATTGAGTAGCATGCGATGAGCTGTCTGTGTGTATTTCTGTCGATTGTGCTTTATCCTGGTGCACTGAGCCAAAGCCAGCTTCAAAGACAAATATGACTGTTTTATTTATAAAGCCAACGACTTTTATACAGCGTGACATGTTGATTACGATTGGATTGTTCAAAATGGGGGTCATCAAGCTTGTTTTGAATTATACTAATTAAAGCTAACTTTACGACTGTTTTGAACATAATTATACTGTTGCTATTGTAACCTTTAAAGTCGATGAAACAACTACAGCTTGTTCACCAATAATTAGGCTTTTGTTTGTAGTATGCGCTGATAAAGAGTGATAGTATTGATCCGTCAAAGCTAACTGCTGGAAAGTGTTGGAAATTCCGGTGCCTGCCACCTTAAGAAAAGTTCTGATCATAGAATATGGCATAAATGATAGCGGCAAGTCTCTTACCTTGATGTTCTCTTGGTGATGTATTTTCCAGACGTGATTTCAATCCAGTAACATCATGCCCACCTGACTCCAAATGTTTTAGTCGTTTTAAAGCTTTTTCCTGAAGAAGAAAAAAAAGTACATTGGTTATCTCAGTACCGCGGAACCTCCCTGTCAGCTTTCAGCAACAAACTCACTGAAGGACCACTCGCTAAAAAGAAAAAGCTTTCCCAGTCATATAAAACCTCTCCTAGATGAGTTGGATCAGGCGTGACGCTGTTACGTGTTGACTTGCATGACGGCCGGTCAGGTTTTGTGAGACAGAACGCGCATATGGACACATTCCTATCTCAAGACCTCCCTCCCAATAGTGTAGTATTCTACACTAAAAGCGACTGTTGACTAACACCACTAACACCAATTCAATGCCCAAGTATTCTGCAGTTTGCTTTTTAGGTCAGGTGTAATCCGCAGAACGAGAAACCGATCCGTACAGGAGCGAATTACTTCATTCCCTCCTGTGCGTATATTTATCAAGTTATGATTCGTCGCTTTATTTGAAATACAAGTTAAACTGTAATTAACAAACACAACATTAAACACCTATAAACGGGATACGTTACCTGTTGAGCTGATTCATACGCCTGGGATACACTTTGTTGTAACGCCTCTGCCCGGCGCCTCGCTTCTTCCTGCAAGATAGCGTACGATACCATACCATAACTTTATTTATACACGATGGGTTTTAAAGCAATAGCTGGTGGGGCCCTGTTTCAACTAAAAAATACCAGTCGTATACTAAAGTAATGCTAATACTATATACTAATAATACTTATACAGTCTAGTTGACAATAAAGATGTTATCCTTGTTTTCAGTAGTTTGAAGGGATTCAAAGTTGAAGTTAAGGTTTTTCCTCTTCAAACTCTCCTGTGCTGTTAAAATTTTGGCACAAAGACTTTACGTTTAACAGACCCCTCATATCCACCTATGACAGAGGGTTCAAATATTGGGAAATGCACGCGGCTCAGTTGAAAACAGATCCTAAAATAAGAAGGAAAAAGAGCAGCTAGAGGAAGAAGAAAAGTAGTGGAAGCCAGCCAAAGCTGCTTGGTGGCTACTTCACCTCTCCACAACCCACGCACCTCACTTCAGCATATGCAAACACACCTTCAAGACTAGAAACTAACTCCCCTAGTGGACAGTGATGTTTTGACCAAAGTGTGCGTGTTCACTATCCGTCCTGTCCAGAGGCACAAAAGCTGTGCCAAAGTTTCGTTTTGTTCATGATGTTGTGTTAGACAAAAGATCGGTCGACTTGTGCAATCAAAACTGTTGAAGTTGACAACTAAGGAAAAAAATGCATTGTCTGTTGTTCCCAAGGTGTTGAGAATTCTGTTCACTTTATGTCTGTGAAACCCATTTTGTTTGATTTCTAACAGAAACACTACAGTTTCTGTGTTTTTGAACGGAAAAAATTACTTCCAGAAATGAAAACCCTACTGGCCAAAGCTAAACTTTTACTAGTCTTTGACTAGAACTTCAATTTTACTGTATCCTTATACTTGCATAGCTGCGTTCAACTCCGCCTTCTTAATACTGTTCATTGTAATTTGATCAGCAAATTGTTGTTGGTGACGCGATCTTTCCTAACATATCTGTCTGTTTGAGTGATAGTGTAGTTCCTAGGGCTACAAATGCTCCGTGTTTATTTTATGTGGATCAAAGTGATCAATATTTCAACAAGCCACTAACCTCTTTTTCTTGTCTTAGTTTAAGTTCCTCTTCATACTGGATTTGCAGTCTTGCTCGCTCCTGTGCTAGAGCCCTTTCTTTCTCTGCCTCTTCTTTCATCCTCCTTTCTTTCTCTTCTTGCTTAAGTCGTCTTTTCTCCTCTACTTGTTCTTTAATGGCAAGCTGAAAACAACGCAACATACTTTAAAAAAGTGGAAAATAAACTAACTATTTGCAAGAGAAATGCACTAATTTAAAAATTAATTTAATTAGAATTAAAAAATTCTGCTGGTTAAGGGTTTACATTCTATTGGCTGAGCGCATTTCCGAATATTAACTTTGTGGAATATTAACTTGTGGAAAGATCCTGGAAGCAGTTGGAACAAGAAACAAAGCAAGCAAACAAATTCAGTATCAAGGAATACACGCGCCATCAGCCAGTGATGATAAAACGGACTTTGTTTACTTTATTAAAAAGCATAAAGCTTGTTTCCAATTTGGGAAGATAATAATATTCAGTCCTACAGAAATAGGAAAACCACCCTTCACTCACACATGTGCACACTGAATCACTAAATAAGGAATAATGAATGACTTCTTTCGTCTATCTATTACCTTAGTCTAAATCTGCCTACTGGCCGACAACTCAGCAAAGTGCAAGGTGAAATTTTACACATGCACGATAGGAAACTGGACAGGTGCTAGTGTAGACTTTCTAAAATTCCTTTGAATTTCTTTTTCCTGGTTGGTTATACCTCGCGACTTCGTCGCTTGCTCGGTCACTGCACGACCTCGTTGAAGCTCGCTTCGCTCACTTTTTCTTGCTTGGTTCATTCGCTACGAAGAACTTTTTTATATGACTTATGAGAGGTCGACTTGCAGCAAGTCTAGTGCTAGTGTAGAGTTGCACAAAGAGAGACCAGGCTTAGGGTTTACATTCTATTGAGGACATAAATTTGTAATGACTATGATTTAAAACTGTGAAAACTGTCAAAAATATTAAGTCCAAGATAGCAGCTAGTGGAAAAGATATTTGAAAGGAAGGACAAATCTGCTAGTAAGCTGCTGACCTGATGTTCAAGTGTCTTCATTCTCTTTCTTTCTAGTTCATCCTGGTTCACTTGTCCTAAGCTTTGCAATCCATGACCTCGAGCATGAACATTCACAGCCCTGTTATGGCAAACCAGATAAACATCAAAACTTGACAGTAAAACACATGACAATATCATTGACTCGGTTGGTTGATTGACCTATTAGATGGGTAGAAAGGTAAATGGGGAAGTAGGTAGGTGAGTGGTTAGGTGAGTGAGTGAGGTAGATATGAAGGTAGATAGGGACAACCAGGGTACATAAGCATTCCTAACTTTCAAAAATGAAGCGCGAAATTGTCACCCACGTTTGGGCACCAAGTGGGGAAAACCTCCACTAAAGCAGGCCGCGCTGTTGGTCATCTTAGGTGAGAAAAAAATTTGGTGAACATATGAACAAATAAGAGACTTACCAAGAGCTCGATTGCAAAGCTCTCGACATATCACCTCGCTTTTCCTTTACTGGTAAACTGATTTAATAATTTTTATAAATGTTTTCAACGGTCTTGGCCAAACAGCTAAACCTCCAGGAGATTGTTGGTTGCAAAACTCAAAACGTGCAAAATAGACTTTCAGCAGGGAAACTGTACAAGGCATTCTACACTCGATAGGATATCAGAGAGAGTCACCAAAAAAATAAAGTGGTGGTTCAACAGACGAGTACCGGAAAACAGTGAACAAAGTCAGGTCAGATTGTGCTCGGTACAAAACAACTGTGTTTTATATTTGATGAAAGGAAGACGAAACCGATACAATATAAGACTTTTTCATTGCTCCGAACAGAAGAAACTGAATTTTGATGTCTCTTGTGCGCTCCCCTCGCTTCGCGAGTGTGCCTGATCACCCTCTTCCATCCCCCTTTCCGACGTTTCCCACACAGGCAATGCTAATACTAGCGAGCGAGAACGCAAACGCCGCAATATTCAAAATGACGAACACTTGGTTGGGTAGGTAGATACAGTGTAGGTAGGTTCATGTGGAAGTAACTTGGCAATAATTCTTCTATTTGGGTACAGAAATCATAAATTGAGTTTTTGGAATTTACACTTAAAATAATTGTTAAAAAGCGTACATGTACATGGAGAAAAACCCTCGGAGCAAGGACGCGAACCAACAGCAAACTCAACTCACATATGACGCTGAGTTCGGGAATCGAACCCACGCCACATCGGTGGGAGGTGAGTGCTCCCACCACTGCACGATCCCTGCTCCATTTTAAAGTATAAAATAACAGGACAAACACCGGGGACAAACAATAGCTGCTGGTATGTGGTGTTTGGAGATGGTAACCATTTTGATAAATTTAACTTCCTTTTTCCTGAAGAAAACTATGAAACGAAACTGGCTCTTAAACATAAAGACATGTTTATTATTGTTATTCATGTCTGACAAAAGATTGGGAAACTAGTGTTTCCATCTCAGTCAGCAATAATATTCAGGGGTTTTATAAAGGGCCAGCCACCAGGTAAATTGACCTACTGGGAACATGATTTTGTCCGTCTGCTTTTAACAATCTCAACAAACATTGTCTTATCTCTTACATGCCTGTTCAAAGTCTTAATGAAACTCCTGTATAATATTGTCTTTATTGTAGCTGATCAATGAGCCTACCTGACACTACCGCCTGGTGCAACTGATGCTTCAGTAGTCAAAGGAGAATCTATGGCAGTACCGCTTGACACAGTGACACTGGCAGCTGACTCATGGGGAACAGGCCTCTGATGCCAGGAGTCTTGTTTGGCATCCTTATATTCAATAAAAACTTGTTACAGCAAATAGTAACAAATTATTTTCACAGAAAATGGAAAGCTGTAAGCAATAATTGTATAACCGGTGTTAACTACTTTTTGAGATATTTGTTCATTTGAGATATTTTAATGCTCAGTGGTAAATTTAGAAGAGTTCGAAACAATGGCGTCACTGTTGGGCCATAAAATGCACTCGTATTGATAGGGCAGTCACATCAAAAGGGTTTAAAAATGAAAGAGAAACTGCACTTTACCTGTTAAACTAACAATATTGAGTTAATTTTAGACATTTAAAGCGAATGGAAGCTGGAATCAGGTAGTGTCAGTGAAATCTCAAATATTACAATTAACATGGATGCATGTCTTCTAGTACAAGTGCAAAACATCAACACATGGAACTAACGTAAAAAAACACTGTAATTACCTTTAGAAATTGGTGTAATTTTTCTTGGGCCTCCCTTTCTTGTTTTGCTTTGATCTGTTGTTCTATTTGACAGGATAAAAATCATTCTGAATTTTGAGTTGTGTGATTTAGTAAATACATCAGGGGTTACACTTGCATCATTTGTGAAGTGCAATGCCACTTGGCATTTGACATATAATAGGCATGTTATGAGACCACTCACCTTCAATGATTTATTATTGTTTTTTAAGGTTACAATATTTTACTGTTAATTAATATTTAGGAGTTTTATTAACCACATATTAATAAAGTGGCCTGATGAAAAGACATTTTCTTACCAGAAAACATTTAACTGAAACTGCATGGCCATAATAATCAAGAAGTCACCAAAGGAGTCGGAGGCTGCCTTAAGGTGTTGAATTCAGGGAATGGAAAACATTTTTCAAAGACGGTAGAAAGTCATATCAGAAAGGACCTTTGTCATTCAAAACATTCCATCTCATTAATATTTTACAAAAGGTAGGAAAAAAAAACATAGGGCAGCACACAAAGCATAGAAGACCTGTGAGGTTTTTAGGGTTATATTGTTCATTTTGGAAGTACAAGGCTTACCCTAGGTAGGTTATGAGCAATCACCATGAACTTAAAGCTAAACTGGAATAGGAACACTAAATTAGAGTTGTACAAATATTTTGTGGAATGACATTATTATAACTGATTTAATAGTTTCAGTGAATACAGCATACCAAGTTCTTGCAACCATTTTTTCTTTCGTTCTGCTTTAGACTGGTCTGTTTCATATTGAACCACTCCTGGAGCCTAACAAGTGAAACATTTTCATGATATATGAATTTCCAAATCGCAGGAAGAAAATAACATCATAATCCAGTGTACCAACATGAAAAGTTTCCACTTATCATAGTGATAATTCATTGATTAAAGTTCAGTGACTTTTATTAATGCTGATCATTAAAGTTTCTAGACTAAGTATATATATCAAAATTCAATCTCTAGAGAGGAGTAAACCTCCAAGCTTGCTCGAGAATAATTCCAGAAGCAGAAGCCTTACTTTATATAATTTGTATCAGAGTATAGTTAGAAATCATTAACAGTGTTCTTACCCCAACAGCAAATGAACTTCTCATAGCTGCAGGAGTTTCTGTTTTGACATAATGTGAGCTGCTGGCCTCCACAGTTGCCATCATTCTGGGCTGAAAATCATTTGTCTCCCCTGATGATGCCTTTACCTCGTTCTAGTAAATTATAAATATGCCAGAGAAACAGATATTCATACATAATTGTACACGAGTAAATATCCTGTACCTATGAACATTGACTGAGTGGTCCACCTTTAAAGGTCATGCAGAATAATTGAAAGAGAAATATTTTTGTGTGACCTGAACCAACTGGTCTATAAGCAGTTGTTGCTTGTGTTAATAATGTCTTGTTTATTTCGCAGTGGTAGGTCTAAAGGAATGGTGTGAGGGACCCGGGCCTCTCCTTGTTGTCCAATTCTATCTGAAAGTTTTTTTACTCTGGTGTCACAGAACTCTAGCATATACAAGGTTCTGGATCCACACTATTGCTGTCATTAGGTAGAACTACACTGTATTATGTAAGATCAGAAGTTGTCTCAGACCACATTCATAGTGTTGAGATGGTCATTTTGTTAATACTTTCCCCCCTCTGAATAGTTTATTTTCATGTGTAACTCAAAACAACCTTTTTTTCCTAACTTGTACAGCTGTGTCTCACCACCACTAAAGCCTAGTTTTGATGTGATTACAAAGAATACTGACTCTTATGGGTCTGTCCACTGATTAGTACTGCTGCCAAAAGTACCTGCATTGAAGTACCAAATAGTTCTACTTTCTCAATTTTTCTTAAAAATCTTCTCTCAAAGCAATATATTTTAGACACCTTTGGTACAAAACCCTTCAATTGTGTATAGTGTCTGCCATAATTATGATCACAGCACATGATAGCTCAAATGAAGTGCTGAAGACCATCATAGTGATTGTTCTTGTAGTGATTCATTTGATCACAGGATATAGTGGTGTCGTACATGTATGATAATTCTTTTCCAGCAATCACAGTAATCATGTGAAAACCAGGCTTATAATTTTGTCAGCATATCAAGGGAACTGCTCTGTTTATGGCATATTTTTCAATGAGTTCTTATTTCAAATGCAAAAATTTTATAGCTTTGTACAGCTGCTATTTCTAATTTTAGCACCTTAGTCAGTGGTACAAGTTTGGTATTAAAGGGCACTACAGCAATCCACAAGGCTTACCTTGACCATTTTCTTGAAGTCTGCCACAACAATCCCAGACTGGGTTCTTATAGGTGCACCTCCACCTGGGCGACCCCATGGATTGTATTCTTCAAATTCATTCTCTTTACTCTACAAAGTTATGAACATGCATGAAAGAAGAAATTTGAACACCTTAATTCTTTAGAAGAACCTTCACCTCGACAATCCATAAGTTTAGACTCTAAGTAGTCTAGTTTTTCTCAGGGATAGTTGAGCAAGAGAAATGCATAGGAATGTACAAACATTGCCTCCTTCCAAGAGAAAAGGGAATTAAGGTAAAAATACATGTAAGACACTACAGGCAATTAGCCAATTAGGAATGAACCATGTGTTGCTCTCACAAGGCAAAATTCTGATTGACTTTTTCTCAATCCTCTGTCACCACTCAGGAAATGACATACATGCAGTTGTTGCAAAGCAGTGAATAAATTATTTTTCCTTTATTTCAATGTTCACATTTTGTTTTGTGAGGCCAAAGTTCAAACACTTCTTCAAAAAGGTAAACAAAAAATTATTTAGCTTGATGGGGCTCCTAATGACAGCCAAACATCAAACTAGATGTTTATCTATTATAAGGGGTTTGCACAAAATTGACAAATGTTTGTTAACATGGAAAGAAGAGATTGAATCATTTTGGTGAACTGAGTATTTTCATTCAAGAGTTTTGTAGCATGCAGTAACCATTAAGTAAAGCAGCCAATGATGAATATTAATAATGTCACGACTTAGCAAGTTCACTTTGATTGGTCACATAATTTTTTTAGGGATAGTCCAGCAACCATGCGAATGAATGCATAACCACTGACTTTTTGAAAGACCTCTGGGTGATCTGGGCAACAGGTACATGTACATGTAAGGGACCTTTGAGTCTTGCTTCAGATCTCTTTAATTTCTCCATCTGGGATTCTAGCCTGCTTGATTTTAATGTCCCACCATGACAGAATTTTCAGTTCCCTCTGTGTTGAGGGTACAGATAAATTTTTTTGGAGCCCCACAATATAAAGTATTTCTGCAAAGTATTATATGTATAATTATTTCCTATATTTTCTGTATTAAAATGCAATCTTAAATGTCTCAGTAATCAATTAAGTAATATGCAGTACCTGTTTAGGGATGGCAGTAACCCCTGCAGTTGTTTGGCCTTCTGGAACATGCACCAGGTCTCTGCTGTTGATTATCAAAATACTGGTAACTTAGATCTGTACTCCTCTCATATGGTATGGTTGTTTTGAGGTAACATTATAAGTTGGCTTTTTCAAAAAAAGGAAAAACATTGGCATGTGACAAAAAGCAAATGGCATACTGTCCTGGCATAAATAGAGCAGTACTCATGTGTTGTTAGGTATCTTCACCACAGGTTTACTGGTCTAATTACTAAAGCTGTGAAAACTCGAGCTGGCCAATAAACCGAGTGACAGATGTCAAGTTAATTATAAGTGAAAACAGCTTGATATTGGCAGCTAAAGCATATTAAAGATTAACTAGACAGTATTTGACTATAACTATTTTGTTACAAATTAAAATAATGCAGTTTTAACAAAGGGTCACATACACTGTAGGTATGTGCTTTTAATTTAAAGGTCAATAAATAAGCATGGATTGATGAAGATATAGTTCTAAGCTAAATTTAGTTCTGACAAGGGTCAAACAGGAAACCGCAATGCAGCAAATAATTTTGTTCACCATACATCGTAGGTATAAAAACACAAACATCGCACACCATAGGGTTTGAGATCGCAATACCACAAAGTCGGGAGTTTATTCACCGAAATACCACACAAAAAAATGAGCAACACTGCAACACCACAAACCTCAGTGTCCCCCTTCCTTAGTGGTTTATGGTAAAGCAGTGATTTTGGCTATTCCCTTTACAATGTATAGATGTTTTCTTTTTTGAAAACTTTGGAGACAGCTGTCCAGACTAAATAGAATAACACCTGATTATTTTTACTTTAAAAGGACTTAAGAGCCAATAAAAATAAACAGGTCAGAATAATTCTGATTCTAAAATTTTACTTACAGTGACTAATATTTGTACCAGTGGCACACAATGATTTCTGGAACACAACAACAATCATGCAGATATGACTGTTATTTACTTCAAACCTTACCTCCTTTGACTGTTGGCTGTTGAGAATTGATTAACTGAAGTGTCTTTTGCCTCACTCTTCCTCGAGTCTATAATCATTAATAATAATTTAAGAAATTTTGAGCTGTTTGCACTCAAAATTTACAACATTGTCACAAAAGCCTGCACAAATTTCAACCCACCAACACTTGGTGTATTTTACAAGTTTAACCTCCATCTCTCTTGGGAAGGCAATCCAGTTTCCTCCCCTGTTGTTCCTAATTAATTTTGTGTTTGCCATAATTTTTGCAGACTTTTTTCAAGAATGGGGAGTACCAGAAAGAGATGAGAGACACAGTGACTGATGAAAAGCATTTGACCATTTGCAAAAAAATTCCATTAAAAATATTGTCCTCTATCTGAGGAAGACAAAAATAAAACAAAATGATGCAAAACTGAGATGAGAAGTCTTCTCTGATTTCTGGATCCTGGATTCCGTGTTTTAGGTAAACCTTGCCATAAACAAATGTTACATTGCACTGACATTGCTGAGGTCATGGGTTTGAATCCCGTTCATACCTGAATTTTTTCAGGTTTTCATTATTATACACCATTTCAATGGTTTACAACAAAAGGAAATTACAATATATAAGAAAAGGAACATAAAGACAGCATTAAATTACATAAATGTGAAAAGTAAAATGTGCGCAGTGACCAAAGGAGCTTAGGCTTTCGAGTTGGTCACTGCCACGTGCAACTAACTGGCGTATAACGTGCAACTAAATAGAGCAAAAAAAGTAAAGAATAATAAAAGTGCAATAATAGAAACATACTACAATTTTTACATAAAAAAACAATAGGAATGATAATTAATAGTGAGGGCAATACCTTTTAAATACCCAATATTCATTGGGCATTTCAAAGGTACAATTTGTACTGCTTGTAGAAGCTATTATATGAGAGCTTTTTTAATTTAGAGGGAACTTTTTCCCAAATTTTAGACCCTGCAAATGCTAAAGTGGCAGCTCCGTAGATATTCATTATCCTCGGCCGATGAAAATTACGGTTTGATACAAATCTGGTGTTGTAGCTATGAACTTAAGAGGCAAGAGTTAGGGTTCCTTTGAAAATGTTAGGAATATTAGTAGTATTGTTAATAATTTTATGTGTGAAAAGGGCCAGCTTAAATTTGTAAATGTTTTCAAGTGTAAAGAATACCTAAGAGATTTAAGTATGGCATAGCACTGTCCCTGCTATAAGCAAAGAACATGCTACGCACACACTTATTCTGTTTAGTTCTAATCTTAAGCAACCTGGTCTTGTAAGCACTACCCCAGCTTGTAATACCATAAGTTGAATGTGGATAAATGAAGGAGAAATACAACTGCCTTAAAGTATGAAGATCTACATAATATCTTAATTTATTAATGATGCCAATATTTTTACCTAATTTATTGTTTATGTGTTGAATCTGTGGTCCCCAGTGTAAATTTTGATCAATGTATACACCTAAATATTTTATTTGCCTTTTCCGTTCAATATTATGAATATGTATACTTCCATTTTATTTTGGAGATGAATTGCTTAAGTTGTGAAAATATATGTAACTGTAAGAATCTTTCTTAGAACCATTCAATCTTTCACCCCCAGTTTAAATATATGTTTCACACAAGCATTTCAGCAATTAAAGATATATCATTGGTGTTGTTTTGTATTTACCTTCCACACCAGCTGGTGGGCCTCGGCTCTCACTTGTGAGAGATGAGAGGATTCTAGAAAGCTGATCCTTTGTAAAATAACTAGCATCATTCACAGCCAATTCCTTTGAAGTGTTAGGAGTTTTTTTCCTAGTAGCATCATCTCTTAGCTGACCCTTCACTTCACCCTTTGCTTTTTCATTTCTCTTTACTTTTGGAACATTGGTGACTTGATTCTTTGATGTTGTTGCATGAGATGTTCTTGCTTGAGAAGACTTGGAAGAGGGACCTTTGGTTCTTCCCTAAAAATATAAACAATATCCACTCACTAATAGCAAAAACTTCACAATAATTTCAAGTAATCTGCAAAGACTAGATTAAAACAGAATATTATCAATTCTGGAAACATGTAGACTAGCTATAAGTTTTTTCCTTACTTTTAGTGTGTTTTTAATGTGCAAATATGGGAATCATTACAATTTCATAATTTATGATTATAGTCAAACTCCATTATTATGGACCAGAAAAGTGTCCATATTACAGAGTGTCCTCATTAAGTGGGTTAATTTTAAGGAAAATGTTTGGGGTGAGACCAAGAAAACTGTCTGTAATAACGAGACGTCCATACTAAGCAGGTGTCTGTAAAGTGGGGTTCCATTGTACAATAAATTATAATTATGATACATTGTAAATTTGTAATTGCTGTGTTGTTAGTGGGAACTAAGCCTTGTGATTTGTTCTTTAATTTATGCCAATTTTAATTATCACCTTTGTCAGTGATTCTCTGGAAATGGATATTATTATTGTTAATAAACCTTTCTTATTGCAAGATGAGACTGGTAACTTACTTTTGATTGGACAAATTCTAGAATATTGTGAATAAATTACTGTGTAACTTAAATACACTGTAAATGCGTCAAGCCTTACCTTAAGACCTCTACCTGTGGCTTTGGCATCAAATAACTTCTCTAAAACAGAAAATAAAATGATACAATTGGACAATACTGACAAGTTTAACAATAATAAATTATTATTAATTAACTTTCATTCACTTAAAGTGCACGTAATGCTCCAAGGTGGTACTCTGTATACTCCCTTTTAAACTGGCACTACAGAAAATAAAAATATTTTCCAAGCATTTCTGAAAGCATATGTTATCTTCAGCAATGTACAGTTTACACACATTAAGCATGCATCCGCATGTTTGTGAGCCACCAACAAAACATTTGAGAGACAATAATGTACAGGGTCAAGGAAACAGACCTGGTTAACAACGCTATAATATGATTGGGGAAAGGAAAATAATTTTAAAGCCTTTATACAAAGTTTATGAAACATGCTGAATTGTAATAACCAATCAAACAGTAATGGCCTCAGCTGCTTATGATTGATCTCTGTCGCAAGATCTTACCACAACTTTGTACCTTATTACACTACATGAATACAATTTTCTCTCTGCTGTTTATAAACGAAGACTAGTACAGTATGCTGAGGGAACTGAATAATGCATGGGGTTAATACTTAGTGGAACAAGCAACATTTTAAGTACATGTATGGAATGTTTACAAGTACATGATGTTTTTTAAAACTAGTTTTGCATTAAGGGTATTTTGGGGTCAATAGTGACCCATGTGCAGGTGGCAGGGGATTTTTGCCAGCTCTGATAACTCCATCCCTTGCAACTATGCATTCAATACATGTACACCAAAACAAATTTTATTCAGTTGATGATCTGAAGAATTTGACATGAGCACCTTTTTTTTTTTTTTTTTTTGCAAAAGTGGGACCAAAATATTTCACCTTCCCATGTTGTTGGTGAAATACAGGTATTTAGATTTTGAGATACATGTACATGACCATGTATGTGTTTTGATGGTAGATCAAATTTCTAGTGAAGAGATTTTCAGGTGTGAAGTACAGAACAATAATTCAGACCTGACTATCATCACAAAAGCTATGCAATTACCAAATATCACTCAAGGCAACATAAACATAGTGAAAGTTGTGTGGCGTCTGATGTCCTAGTGCATATTTTATACTCCAGTACATGTTTGTTTTCAGTAATCTTGCAATGCCTACCCTGAGTACTGAGTAAGTTACTTGTAAGGACGTGCCAGGTAGTGGTATTCACTGGGCCTGAACAATCAATGAAAATCGTTGATCCAAAAATCAATCAATTACGGTTGGTTAATTGGCATCGGCAAATCGATGACCAATAGATAATCACACAAAAATAGTTGTGAACTTCATAGCTTTTGTAATAACTTTAATTTTCAAGATACGGTTCAAGTTTTGTTCCAGAATCCACTGTTACCTCTCCTTCTCCTTCTCCGCTAAAGTTTTTAAATTGTTTAGTTTTCGTTGCCCTGTAATATGACAGAAGAGTCATATCATGCAGTATATTGTTGGCATAAGATTGAAGAAGTCAGGAAAACTTGTTGTATGTAGGACAAATAGAGATCAAAACAGGATTACAAGAGACAGGAATGGCTCTGGACAAAAAAGAATTGAACAAATACACAATATGGAAAGATTCGAGATTCATCTTAAATTCCTTGTTGTATCCTATTCTATAGATGTTTTAGGTATCGTTGTTGTTGCTAATACACACAGTAGAGGCCGTGTGCTTTATTAAAACTGAACATATAATTTAACGAGTACTACTAGTCAAATAAAAACCGATGGCTGCAAAAGTGATCGATTAATATTGGTAATCGATGAAAATCGAGGTTATTTAAGGATGGTGCCTACTAATACCGAAGTATTTTTGTGCGGTTTATGACTATGCGGGGAAAGGCAGATCTCAGCAAGGCCTATTGGAATCCAAAAAGAAAATTGGGGGTAACCACGCATTTTTCAGAGACACTTAAGCAATAATATCTCTAAAAGACGCTAAAATATAAAGCGATGTATGGAATTTTTTCCTAAATTGAAGCTTAATTATCTCTGAAAAATGTGTGGTTACCCCCAATTTTCTTTTGAGATACCAAAAGCATTTGGTAAGTTCTGCTTTCTCCGTATAGTTTTAAACCGCGCAAAAATATTCCTGTATTAGTAGGCACCACCCATAGGAAACCCAAGTATCTCGCGATACAATAGTAGGCACCGTCCTTAATTGATTGATTCTTATCGATAATCGATTTTATTGATAATCGATGACAATCGATATTCCCAAAAACTTGCCCGATCGTTTTCCATACCGGCCAATATCAATCGATTAATTAACATTGATTGCCATCTATTGTTCAGGCCCTGTTGTATTAAACTCATATTAAGTGATCAGCTCTGCAAATTGAAAAACAATTGTAAAGAAAATTTGGCCCGGTAGAAAGCCAAGGCACATGACACAAGAACTTAAAGCACGCCAGAAGCTTCGCGTTTCTTCAGCTGAGATACCGGGCCGAAATGTTGAGAAATGTTCAGTAATCTTCCGACTTAGTAGCTTTGTGGTTTTCGCCTGTCTATTTGACCTCATGTCGTTGTTTGCAACTGTACAAATTTGAGCTTCCCTTGGGCAAGAGTGTTGTGTGACTACGGATAAAAACCCCAGCCTCTACGCAATAAGTGCCGTCAATCCTGAGTCGGATTATAACCTTCAAACGACTTTTGCTTTATACGAATCGAAGACATACAAATCAGAATTGACTTAACTAACCTTCATTCAGAACTATGTCAAACTTTCCCTTTTCGTTCTTCACTTTGAGCCTGGTGAAACAAAGGTAAGATCTTGAAGGATCGAGGAAACACCAAAGCTAAGAGTGAGCAAAGATTCTCAGCTGTTGTGATATGTTCAATACTTCACTGCCCATGAGAAACGCAAGAAAATGTCATTTATAACAATCAAAACAAATAGCTCTTACATCTTCTTGCTTTCACCAGCCCCGAACTATTATGTCCAGAGAGTATTTGGAAATGAACTGATTCAGCTGGCTTTTGTTGTTTGCCTCGGCAATGGTTGCCGTGAGGCAGCCATTCCCAATAAATACTTCATGTATGATGACACAAGTTAACACCTCGTATCTCCTGACAGTTTTCTCAGGTCTTGTAAAATTCGTTTGAAGGTTTGAAGGTTTGCTTTCAATTTCAAGTGGAATTTAGATTTTTTCAAATCCGACTGCGAAATGGAGTTTCATCGCTTTTTTAAAAGCTTTTTCTTACAAGACTTTCATGTACTCTATTTTGGCGATAAGACACATCTCTGTGGAACTCAGAATGGAAAGACCTGATATCCCTGATATTAGGTCTTTCCATTCTGAGTTCCACAGAGATGTATCTTAATTGTAAGACGAAAAAATATGGGTTTAGGGCTCCAGGGCTCCGGCCTTTAAAAAAGTGGGACTCCAGGGCTCCGGGCCAACTATAAACAGGGCTCCAGGGTCCCCAAGAATCTAATCAAGGGCTCCAGGCCCCACCATTCTTTTCTCCTTTAATACAAACTCAAGTTCTAGAATTAAAAACGTTACAGCAATTTTCTATTGATAAACCCTGTTTGCTGTTTTTCTCTACTCATGTCTACTTTACTCGTGTGTAACAGTTGTTTAGCAATGAATACGGTTAACATTTGATCCTGTCAATAGACGTTTCAAGCTCAGCACGCGGTAAGACCACTGTTCGTAACGTTTGACTTCTCAGAATTCTTCCACACCGCTATGTGACAAGCAAGATAAAAAAGAAACTGCCTGTTCTCTCCGTTCGTTCGTCCTGTAAATCTTCGATTTTTGTCACTACGCTTCACTATTATGTCGATTCTGAGAGAGAATTCAAAGACGAATGTTTGCTGGATGCAACAAACTGGGAGCAGAGAAGGTCCGCCATCGCAGGCCATCGGCGGAGTTTCGTGTTAAAGGGCGATCGTACTGAAAAATCAATTTCGGGATTTAAAGGTTACTTGACTTTAAACCACGGCCTAAATGCTTCTGGGGGCTCGGAAAAAATGTACATATCATCTATTTCATCCAAAAATTTACGGTAGAAATCAGTGTTCGCCGATATCAAAACGGGAACCGCAGTTTCCAAATGGCCCGTTTGCATGTAACACATGTAACTCTGAAAGACAGTCTCCACTATCTGTCAGTTTTGCAGCCAGCAACCAACCAGCAACCAACCAGCAGTCGAAGCAGAAACCGGTCCAGGGTTAGGATTGATTTTACGGGACATCAAGGCGAAAGGTAGCACCTGAGTTGTTGTAGTAAAAAACGTGGTATATTTTCATTAAATGGCAAAGTAATAAGTGTTGACTTAATAGCCCGAAACAGAAAAATAGCAACGGCTTTCACAGAGCTCTTCGAGTGACGTCCTGATTCCTTTAACAATGTCAACAATCTATCGAAGGAGCAATCGTTTTCGGGAAAACAGAATAAAAATTGTAAGAATGAAATAAGGTAAAAGGAGTCCAGGTCGTTTGACCACGAGTCATCCTTGTCATTATATCGTTTTGGCCCGTGCACATGCTCAAACCTCAGAACGTACCTCATGGAAGACCATGGAAGATAATTTGTCGAGCGCGGCCCCATCAGGTACTCCTGAAAACAACAACGTCCAAACCATATTCTAACTAGTCATACCAACAAAGGTATTTAAATAGTGACTATGCAGTGAATGGGTCCAAGGATGGAATGCATCCCGTCCTGGCTTAGCCTGCGCGGCGTTTTTATGGAAAGCCGGAAAATTCCACAGAAACGCTTACTTCGCAGGCTAGTCCTGGCGCTTTCTCCTGCCTCTGTTATACCTGCAGCTCTGCATCCTTTCAGGATGATTTTCCTCCTCTTCTCGCCTTGCAGGAATTCATATGTATGAGTAGCTTGACATGGATTGGCTTCAGGGTTGAAAGCTTCTTGTCTGCGAGGTAGACCTGAAAGCTCAGGTCTACCTTGCCGGATTGTGGCGATATCTCTTTGCTGGTCTTTCCCGAATATTTCAGTGATAGTGGATGTAAAATAGTCACTAAAACCACGCTTCTCTATCTTCTTGACAGATGCGTTAGTTGTTAGGTCCAAAGGCTGCAACAAATGTGTCATGTTCTGTGACAACCTTTATGTTCAGCCTTAACTTTCCAGTTCGCGCATGACTTTATCTGTGCCAACAACAACAACCTTCATTTTTCCTCAAGATTAATTGCCTTGAACGCATCCCATACTAGCAATGCCCCAGTTCCGACTTTCAGGGAGGCCTAACTCCTCTTTGACTTTGGTGATATACGGGTAAATGATTTTCTTTAACCGAGCCATCGTCTCAGCTTTGTTACTCCAGTGCTTCTCATTGTAACGCAAAGAAAACCCTGCTGGAAATTCGACATTCGGCAGTGACCGGCTCGCCTTACCAGTGTAGATGAGTTGGAATGGTAATATCTGTCCGCTTAGCGTTTCCGCCAAAGTAACAGTAATTCCACGTTTGTCAGTACTTCCTTTCCTGTTTACATGCTTTGAACTCTTCTCTGCCATCGTGATGTTATCAGTACGAATTTAGACGGCGTTTGGTCAACATTTATAATTAAGTTCATCGGGAATTTCATCTTCAACTGAGCGGACACTATATCATGCAAAAACTTTGCCTTTACTACCAGCCATGCTGCTTTGGTGATAGCAGCCCTATATCTGGTGTGCACTGCAGAGAGGAGCTGACATAAGAGGTGAGGTCAAATCTATTAGATACAAACCATCTCCGCTTAAAAATAGTGCTTAAAAAATGCTGTAAAATACTGTGACTTTAATAAACAATGACGTAAATTAAGGTGCATAAAATAATATAACATAAATAACATGCATCGTTCATTTCCTTTAGTTCGTTTGTGGTCGGTGCATGCATTTCATCTCACCTGTGTTAAGGAAGCTTGAGCATTCCAGGGCAACCAAGTGCCCCACATGGCACTATGTCTTCACAAACTAGTCTGTGAACAGGCTCTTACGCCGATTTTTTTTTTTTTCGCCCTATGCCTAGCCAGCGAGCAAGCTCTCTTCAGGTCAACCGCGGGAGGATAGCGCGAGTGAGAGGATTAGCTTTGCAGACTTACCAAAGACCAAAGATGCCAAAGTTAACAAAATGCAAGCTTTCAACAACAGATGTTGCTCAAGATGAGAGAGTGGCGGCAACAAAATGATGGGCAAAATGTTCGTCAGCAGAGTGTTCGAAACATGAGTACAAAAGACCGGCCGGGCACACTACCTGTGAATGCATACGAGGAGGAGAATAGTTCTACAGAACTCTTTAATTCATCTCAACTCCAAGACGATGCCTTACTATCTTCACTCTAAGAAGAGAATGTCAGACACCAGAGAAATAAAAATCACGAGCAGGAGACCACTCTGCAGTTGCAAAAAAAGGGCATTGCACATGGCTATCACCGAAAGGACTGGTCACCAAATCCTGGTCGTTTTCTCCTTTATCATAAGATTGGAAGAGGATGTCTTGACTAGGTACTCGGAGGATTTACTGCCCTCCATTTCACAGATTCTGGCATCAAGAACGCCACTGTAGTATCGCAAGGATTTTTAGAGTATGGCATTGCCTATTTAGATAGTTTTGATTAAAAAAAAATTGATAGTTTTGATAGTTTTATTTAAAATAAAAAATAAAATAAATAACCTTTCTTTACCCTCGGCAGTGTTTATAGCACAAGTGCTTGTGGGGCCGAGCATTAAACTTCAAAAATAAGTAATTTAAGTTGAAAATAACATAGTTAAAAATCCCAACTGGCAGGAGGCAGACCAGCTGCCTATTTACAAGCGCGGCCTCGCGGCTACCGAGAAACAATTCCAGCTGGCGGTCAGAGCGGGACTTGAACCCGGGACCTCCGGATTTCAAGTCCGGCGCCCCAACCACTCGACTACGCTCGCAACCTGAAGGCTGATGTGCTATGATGCCCACAAAAAGTCAATTACATGTAATGGTGCAAGATGACCAAAAGCGACCAAAGACCGAACCGGAGCTAGTTTCAACAAGAAGATCAAGAAGAGCCAGAAAGCATGTCAAAGACAGTAACTTCGCCCAGAGCACAAAAGGAATATCATCACAGTACAGTGGGCAAAATAAATGTTAATCAGCCTTTAGTCTACTCTGTTCCGGTTACCACTGATCAACAAACGGAGCACGATACATGTATGTGTGTGCAAGAATGTGCGAATTTCAGTGCTTTGGTCTCCGGGCTCTGCGGCAAATGTTTTTAGGGCTCTAGGCTGGGTACAGCAAAATTGTATTAGGGTTCCAAGCAGTGAAATAATGGGGCTCCGGGTTCCGTAGAGAAAATTTTAGGGCTCCCGGTCTCCGGCTACCCCCCTTTGGGACACTGAGAAATTGAAACGATTTCAACGTATAGCTTTTAAAAGATGTTAAAATAATGAATAGTTTCTCGCGCCCGAAATGTAATCGAAAGTTCCGTGACACGCACCACTGATGCAAAACCATTTCAAAATTAGATTTACCTGGACGCAAACGAAAGCTTTGAAGGAGAAAGAAAAATAGGGGATTACTCCAAGCGTATTTTGTTCTCTGTATCGAATGTTAGTTTTTTTGCTTTGCTTATACTACAAAACTGAACTTTTCCGTTTTCTTATTTCTGTGACCCGCCTTCATGTTTGTCGCTGCAGCACCACCGCAAATGATTTATTCTCAGTAGCAAACTTTCCCCGTTTTAAAACTTGTTGATAGGGCATTTCTTAATTGCCTCCAGCCGCTTTTTTCCAAAGCTAGTCCTGGTTCATAGCCTTCCACACAAACTACTCATAGTCTAAGTACAAAATAATGTTACCCTGAAATGCCAGACAAAATTACCACTAGCCACCAAATATTCTTCAAATCTATACTTTATTAGAAACTGCATCCCTGACTGATTATTGCTTTATATTACACACTATGACTTAAAAATGCTCAAGGGCAGCCAATGGGAAAAAAACAAAACAACAACAAAAACAAAAAGAAAACTGGCTAACCTTTTGCTGGATTGCAGTTACATTTAAACGGGTACGATGTAATTTTGAGCTTCTTTTTAAACTTACGACGTTTTAATTGGAAAATCAACTTTTACAGCCCTAGGTTACTCTTACAAGTTAAAATTATGGTCTGAATTCGTTGACACACCGAGCCAAATCACATGAAAGAAAACAAATTCATTCTTGAGGCACACAGTAGTGCTATGAATGAATTTGCTGTCGTTGTGCTGGTCCCCTTCGTCTCCAATCCATGTTGACAATGTCAGAGTTCGGAATAATTCCGGTTGTATAGAATGGTTTTGTTTATTTAGGGGGTGAAACTCCTTGAACCACATCAGTTCTTTCAGACTAATTATGTCAACACGTCAGGGCAAGATCGCATTTTACCTTAAATAAAGATATATATTTATTTTAAAAAATCCACCTTTATAATTCTAGAGGTCGTACTAGTCCTGACCAACATCATTGTCAACCAAAAAAGGTTCTCCAAAAACAGAAAAGAAGAAAGAAACTTAGCTATCGACATAAAAAGCAACAATGAAGGTTTTTCTGATTGCTGAAGAAAACTCCCACCCTTACAACAAATTAACGTCAAATCGTTGGAAATAGTGTCTAAATTTCAAAGTTTAGTCATAAAATCCAAGATGGCGGCGCGCGTGATATTTAAACGAGGACAATACATTAGGCGATAATCATATCCAAGTTTTAGAACGCTAAAATGCTATTACCACTTTTTAAACTAAGCTTGAAAATTTGTTGTAAGAGTTGAGGTTCCCTTAATAATCAATCAACAAAACGATATGTACATCCAACACCGCTTCAACGTTTGATAGTCAAACTTCCTGGTATGTTCTCTTGAATAGTATAACTCAACTAAACATTAAAATAGTAATAAAAAAAAAAACTTGCAGTTGTAAATAAGAACGGGAATAAATAAAGCCGAGACCCATACATGGGTTTGGAAAAGGTTCTGTTTTAATTTTACAAATATGTAGATGACAAATGAATTACCATTAAATCCCGACTATACGCCCTCGCCCTATATTTGTCCAAAGAACTTTGTTAGGGGCATATTTCCAGTGAGGTCTTGTTTTCACTAAGCTAACAACTTCAACCAGGTAACAGTACATGGGCCTAAAGTTAGCGTCTCAGATGTTTTGTTTTGGACAGGGGCTTTTATTTAGAATTCTCTTCTTAGTGTTAATCTGATGTTAACTACTGGCCTACGCCATACACAACATACTCGGCGAATACGTTTAACGCCGTCATTAAAAGTTTAAATCAAGGCCACTTCAAGAACAAAGCGGAGAAACTCGTTAGGCATCAGTCATCTGAAATGGTCGCAATCACGTGCTCAAGCTTAGAGGCCAATGACGACAATTCGGATTCCTCAAGGGCATCCTGCAGCTGAAGAAAGAACAACGGATCAGTTAACATATGCGGGAAATAACATCAACAACATGAATTCCCAGTTATAACACGCAACAGAAACTGAACTAAAAAACTTCATTAAAATGTACTTTGGCCCAAACATGTTTAACGGGGCCTACTGTACGTACAAAGTGGAGAAGGCCATGTAAAACTCTTCAAATCGCTAAAACTTCACCGTTTTGAGCCAGAATGACGACAGAACAAAACGACTGAGGTAAGTGCACGTTTCTTGCGAGCTTAAATGCTAATATTCCATGCGCTAATATGAGCCTTTCGGTATTCCCACACATTCCCTTACATTTCGAAAACTACAAACTGGTCACACATTAGACTCACAGTTTGTGTGCATGCACATTTAAGAAATCGAACTGTAAAGAGAATGATCATTACGCTGTTTACATAGCGTGGTGTTGAAGTCCCGTCAGAGAGTAAGGATCCAAAATACAAGATCAACCACTGAACCAAACAAATGGCCCAGCTGTCTCCTCCTGACTTCAAAGGCTAGTAATGATTTACTGCAATACAGTATCGCTAGAGTCGTTAAGAAATTAGGCACTATCCTGACACACTACTTTCGTTGTTCTTTTTTGTTTACTTTTGACTATTTAACAATAACTTAGGTTGATTTTGTTTCACGGCTTATGCGAAACCACCGTCTAAACAGTGAAACAGATATTAAACAGGCACCCTCAGACCCTAATCCTTTTTGTTTTCTTTAAACTGTTTGGTAATAAATGTTAAACATGTTCTGTCACGTGGTCCCTACCTGGTCCTGATATCTTTTAACGTAATCATACAGCTCCTGAAGCGCATGATCACCATTAAACTCGTGCCCATGCTCCTGAACAATCAAAAGGAAACAAAACATTCCAAGTTATCAACCCAACTATCATAATCATATATCAGAGGCAATATCAGAGGCATTAGCAAGTGCTTGTTTTATTACAAACCCAAATGTTTGAGCCAGATATGTTACAAAGCCAAATACTAGTTACAGCTATAACTTGAGATCGGTACCAGGCCCAGTAACAATAACAAGCTCAAGAACCCAAAGACATGCAAACTCTTTTAATGGCGCGGGCCGCAAGGCTTTTTTGTTTATGATTAATAAATTGTATATGATTTTTTGTTTATGATTAATAAATTGTATATTTTTAACTTTAGTTTAAATGTAATTCCATTGTATATTTATCTTAAGATGGGTAAAGCTTGTTATTAAACATAAATACTCTAGATGGAATAGACAGTAACGTACCGTGGACAAATCATTGAGGAACTTGGATAATTCTTGTGGTGTGGGTGCAGGCGACGCTTGTATATCAGCGTAAAACCTGTTTAAATACGACAAAAACACATAAAGCAATGTCATTATTGCACTTTATTACGTTGCTGAATTTATCTCTTCTGATTGGTTGCCTGAGGGTTACTGAAATGGATCGCTTACAAACTGTTGCACTCGCGTTCAAAAGAAAACTGTTTTGTGTTAAGTCCCACCTTTTCTTAGACGTTTTATCTGTAAGATTGACGGAACGTTTGTAAAAGTGGCATGGAAAAATATTTCTGTACTTGACTATCCTCTTTGTAACGCGCCATAATAATAAATCCTTCACTGAACAAGCCCTGTGGTCCATATTAGGGAAAAACCCGTCATGGATAGTGTGCGCATATGCCCACACATGACATTCCAATCCTAGCAGTATGCATGATGTTTGTCCCATGAACCAAGTTTAACGGACTTAGCTCCCACGAGTCTCCTATAGCTCAGTGGTAGAGCATCCGAACTAGTAATCGGAAGGCCTTAGGTTCGACTCCTGATAGGAGCACTCGGATTTTTTCCGAGTATGCCTGTGTCACTCAACGAAAAAAAAATCATTCTCACCACAACAATCATTACAATGACTTGGGGGTGGGAGAGGCTGAAAAAGAGCTTTTACCGTAAGCGTTCTTGTTGCGACAAAATAGTGTAACGGTTAAATGGTGGATATTGAATCAATATCAGTGAAACGTTTTATCACATTTAGTGAATGAAATTACCTTTCAACTTCTTGGCGATATCCAGGAATTTCTCTTGCGTAAAGCAGTTTATTTGATGGTGAATCCTGTGTACATAGAGGAAATGTTTTCATTGTATAGTAGGGTGAAAAATTCTGAACAGTCAATGCAATTTTACCAAATACAAACGACGGCATCTTACCTTGCCCAGAACGTGCTCAGAAACAGAACAGGAATCCATGAACAGCTGTAAAGAAAGGCAAATTGATTCTTCATCTCATGTAGTTAAGCCTGGTTAAAAGGAACTTAAGAAACATAGGAACTAACCTGAGCTACAACAGACAGACAGGAATCAACAATGGCGGACTTGCAAACATCAAATATGAAGTTTGGATTCTTAATTATGTTAATCCAGAACCTCAGAGGTAAACTGAAAAATAATAAAAATGTAAAGGTAAGCATGAAGGACCACCTATTGATTGAAATGTGACCAAACCACTTCAGACAGATTACTTAAAGGTGTCGGGAAATAGAATTACCAGCTCGCAAGTTCAGGGAATACGATTCCATTTCCTAAACCACTCATGGTGTTTTGGCTCGTTTCACACAACCAAACAACTACCAATTGATTCCGCTAAACGACTTCCTCACGCAAAAATCAGCGATTTTTTTGTTATCAAAATCAGCCAAAAAACTACTTTTCTTTTTGTTTTAATTGCTTTAGATAAGTATTAGGCTTAAAAAATAAATACGCAACTAATTTTTGATATCCAGTCTATATAGCAAAAGGCTGAAAACAATTTCCAGTAATTTTAATTTTAAGGCCAAAATGTTACTCGTTTCCCCAGTCCCTTTTCCACCAATCCAGTTCCCTTTACTTAATAAGCATTTACACTTACCATGTAAATACAAAACACGGAATTCAAACAGTTGAATATCCGCGGCCAATTTAGAAGCTTAAAGTGCTACTATGATCAAATTTTTACCTCTTGAACTTTAAGGTTTATCACATAGAATTATAGGAAAGATTAAAAACGCCGTTGACCATTTCTAAATATCTGCATTGGTTCCGGAGATGTTTAAGTTCAAAACTGACAAGCTCATATTGTGGAGCGCACCTAGAACAATGTCACTGCAAAGAATCAAGCATTTCTGATACAAATTGGCTGAGATATCTATTTTCATAATATTTGATCAAAATTCGGTTGAGTTTATGACGCCATCACTTGGCTAATTTGCATATTCTAAAAACTTGCATATATCTCTGGAACAAAAAGAGATATTTGAAAATAGTAAACAGCATTCTTCTTCTTCTCGTCCAGAATACTTGTTTATGTTTTAAAATGGCTTCGATTAGAAAGACGCGAATTTCGTCATAGTAGCACTCGGCTGTTAATATGGTGTTTTCCGTACGCAGTTCGACAGAACGGAGTGCCCACGGTGTCACATTGATGATATGGGATGAGGTGGAGGGTAAATAAGGCCACGAAGGATTTCGTTTTAAGTTGCTACCATGGCTGTGAGGGCATTTTATACTCAACACAATGTTGGAGCCGGTATGCTTGTGCTGCAGTTACCTGTTGCTTTTCCAGGTATGTAAAACTTCAGCGTCACTCAAGTTCAACTCCTTGGCTTGTGCATCAAGGAGATCAAACAAAAACTTGACAACTGGAGGCAAACTGGAGCCGCGCCTGTACCTCATGAAAACAGTGTGGAACAGGCGGTCCACAAACTTCTGTAGGGCTCCCTGCGAGTGGCAAGTTTACATGTGTTATTCCGTCTTATAATACTTGGTGCGTTAAAAAAGAGGAAGAAGGACTGGATAATACGAAGTTGGCTAATGTAGACTGCAATTATTATCGGGACATTTGATAGCTAATTAAACCAAGCAAGAAGCAAATGCTTAATGACACTAACAAACCGCTTAACCTGACTGCAGGGAAAAGGGGGGCGAAACTGGATGGAAAACAACTACTTTTGATTTCTAATATCTATGTTAGATCGTTTGAAGTAAATTACGTTTCAACTTGTTTGAGAGTTGTAAACGCTCTAACTTGTTGGTTGGCGTATAGTGGTCTAGATGTTTTATAGTACTTATAATACAATACATTATGTACAAATGAATATAAATATATGAAACGTGTATTTTGCGGATGAAAGATCAAATAGAAGAAAGAAGATCCTCGTAGTTGGTATGCAACTTAAGCAGTTGCGGAAAGAAAGCCTTAAACAAATTCAGGCTTGTACGGGATTCGAACCCATGACCTCTGCACCGGCATCGCAGAGGTCATGGGTTCGAATCCCTTTCAAGCTTGATTTTTTTTAAGGCTTTCTTTTCGCAACTGCTTTTAAAAGATGCGTAGCAACTGCAAGGATCTTTCTTCTATTTGACATTATGCACAGTTCCTTGAAACTTTGCACTAAAACCTTAATAACCTACCTTAGTTTTTAAGAGTCGTGTTAAATAAATTTCTGATAGAAATTTGCTGTTGCGGTCGTCTTCAGCCCTATCAGTGGGGTAATCCAATTGTTTAACCTGTAATTATAAACAATATAAACTGTAAAGGAATATACTTCGGCACTGATAAGATTCTTAACAGTACAATAATGACAAAAATTCCATGATAATAATAATAATAATAATAATAATAATAATAATAATAATAATAATAATAATAATAATAATAATAATAATAATAATAATAATAATAATAATAATAATAATAATAATAATAATAATAATAATTTAATTTAGATTACCATAGCAAAATATTCAAGTCTAATCAGTAACAAGTGCAACTCTTACCAGATGCCAAAGCCTTCCACCCTCTTCTGGTCCGTCTGGGTTTAAAACTGCCAAAGGACTATAGCTTGCTCCAGGACTAAAGCCTACGCGTAATGCGTTCTTTTTATTTAATTCTGGAATGAAAGAAGCAGCATATAATCACGGAAGTTAAATAAGATGTACCCACACCACAAACTTTCCACAAACGTTAAGGATTAAATTAATAATAACCTCTATTTGGTGCGAAAATACGGCCAGAATATTCGGGCGCGGAATCCACGACAACGCCGGTAGGTCAGTAGCAGCCAATCACTGAGAGAACGCGAAAAACACTACCACGCCGACGGCTTGGTTTATGCTAATAAATGTTAGCACTCCACACAATCCTTACATTCCCAGAAGGTATCCTTTTATTTTGACTTGTATAGATAATTAATAAATAGAGCAATAAGAAATTAGTGATGTTCTTACCAGAGTCTGTTGAACTATAAAAATATCTTTGTCCTGTGACAAGTCTCAGCGTAGCATTGTCTGTCACCTACAAAATACAAAATGTAACAGAAATTACTTTTACAAAGTAATAAGCTCGATAAAGTCAAAAATATGTGGACTGAAGCCAGGCATGGTTAAAAATTCTGTATTAAAGGGGAAGTTAAGCAGAAAAACTAACGCGGAAAGATTTCAACGTTTCAATGACATCCTACCATCATTATCAAGAAAATGAAGAAAATTTACATAAGTAAGTAGACAAAACAAATTTGAAAATTTGCTATCATTTCAAAACCCAAAAATGTTTGTCTGTTAGCAGAAACAACGAAATAATTGTCAAGTTTAAAATAAATTATCACCCCAGTGCAATAAAACTGTCGATTAGTGCCTCTGGCCAGAGACAGAGTAGGCCGGTATGGATTGAAACTTGAAAAATGTTAGGCTAATGTTTTTCAAGTTCTCGCATTTTCGTTTCCAAAATGCGCTAGAACAGATCACGAGTTGTTCCTTTCAAGAATTGAGTTGATTTCTTTTCTCTCGTCATTCTAGATTTATTTGGCAGCTGATTCAAGGTCTTTTTTCATCATTTTAAACAAAAGATATAAAAAAACCGATGATACTTCCCCTTTAAATGTTGACACTGGCTTTTAAATACAAGATGGACGTTTCGCTTCTTGCTACAACCTTCTTCAGCTTAAGAATGTTAATAGAAACGGCGCCCAGGATGTTATATGAATAAAAATTAAAAACACGATAAACGTGATAAAATTTGGGTGAGAACTATTACAATAGCGTGGCAGATTTTGAATGCTTCTAAAAATTCTTAAGGTTTTTGTATATGTCTGGAAGAAAGAAGATTCTTTCGTCTCACATTTAAGATACATCTCTGACATATTCCTGAAGAATGATCAAATGCCGAAATAGAGGATACAGAGGTCTTGAAAGCCATGAAAATCAATTTTGCTTTCGGATTTGATAAAATCTACATTCCGCTCAAAAATTAAAACCAACTTCGGATTCAGTTCAAACGGATTTTACAAGACCTGGGAAAACGCTACATTACGCTACATTAACAGCAGTGTACGCGATCTGATAATTTGAGCCGAAATTCTTTAACTTTTGTAATTCAAACATTTAAAGTGCAAATTTTGCCAAGTCACACTGCAGTGTTAAGCTTGCAAACTGACACAGACCATAGCTGAGTGTAACTATCATTAGAATTCTTACCTTATAATGACTCAGTGTATTTATCTTCCTCCATTCCCCTTCAATCACTGATTGAGAATCGTCATCTCTTAGAGACAAAACTCTTCCAGAACTCTGATCCCATTCTGAAGTGAAACATGGCACGGACGTCAAGACAAGTCCACATTAAGTTTCACACTTTTGCTACTAAACAACTGCCGCTGAGTTCAGTTACTGGAACGTCCGAAAGCGATTAATAATCAATTCAATGACAAGCCTAACTGGCAGCAATGTTGGCAGCAATGTTGTTGTTGTCGAATAACATCAGAATTATGCTTGTAACCAACCTCCTCACAGGGCTGTTGGATTAAGAGAGCCTTTCAGTTCATACCTAACCTGAGTATCAGGCCTTCCTAATGGAAAGAGAGAGCAATACTCAGGCTAGTTCATACCAAAGATGATGGTAACCAGCACCGTTGAATGTTTTTATCTGGAATGTCGCAGTGTGTCCGGTTCATGTAACACACGGTTTTTTGTTGGTCAGTTATCCACAGATACCTGCCTAACATAAGTAAATAACAGGAAAAATTGAACTGTGTATCATTTTCATTTGCAAAATACCACTTGATTACGTGTGCTGTGACCTAACAATGACAGCTCTGTATGTTACTCCTTTACATCATGCAAACACATGCATGTGAAAATTATCTTTCTCACCAAGTTGAAGATCGTCTCTATCAGGCCGACTTGAAAATGGAGAGTTCTGGAACGAATTCGCTTTGATTAGTACAACTACCTTATTACATAAATTATAAACAAAACGTTGCTGTTTTCCTGCTGTAAAGCCTAACCTTAAGCACTGTAACAGATTTAACTGAGGTGACAGTAACACTTCCAGAAAGTATTAACGTTATTTTTTGATAAGCAAACACTGCCGCTGTGTTGTATGGTGAGTTAGCTTCACAAAGGAATTCTAATGACTACTATATTAATTTATGCTATTTCAAACCTTGAATATGACGTCTAAAATCTTCTCCTTAGCCAGAGTAATAGTGTCACAATCAAGCAGTACGACAGCTGCCGGAGGATTGCTTTCAAAAGTGACTGTAACATTCAGGGTCTGAAAACAAATGCACCAACACATCAAATTATACGAAAACAACACACAAAAACACAAATACAAATAAATAATCTCGACAAAGATTTCAACCCAAAAAATATGTTCAAAAGATAGCTCGTAGACATTAACACCAAACATGACAGCAGTGCGGTGTACCTTGAAGTCGACAGCCTGTCTGAGGAGTTTGTCTTCACTGAGTGAGTACCTTGCCTCTCCGGTAACTGCATCTACCGGACCCTTCTCGGACTGCTGTTTTACCGCTTTAAATAGCATGAACAATGGCTCACCAGCATCATTCTGAAAAAAAAAAAAAAATGGTTCAGATCAAAATCCACTTCGATAGAAAAACGGTAAAAAAATTGGCAACGTATGAAAAATAAACAAAAGTAAAAGAAATGACTTACTGAGATTAAACTATGCCCTTTGGCGTAAAAAAATAAAAAATAAAATAAAAAATCAGTTCTCAAGGACGAAATAGTTATTAGGGAAAACTTTATGCACCATGAACCTTGCAGTGTAAATCTTCTGAACCTGTTCAAACCACAGGCAGCCCAAGTTCGCGTCACTAGAGAGCGTGTAATGACTAATTATTAGTGGGACGATGACCTTTGAAAAAAAAATCGATTGCTACTGATCATCATCGGTTGTCATCAATTTGCACATCTTTTTGAAGGCCAAAAAGAAATGCTTTTACAAAAGAAATTACAGTGCATCTTATCGATCACTTTCAACGCATTCCCGCAATCTCCTTTCTTCTCCTGAGCAAACAAGCGCTCGCCAACGTCAACAGCAAATGCGCATTCGTGCTACCCTTTAACTACAACCTGGTCTCTCTCTTAGTCCTTTGAGCCCCCAGTGGGGCATAGGGCCGCGACTACAACCTGGTACTGATAGTCAAAACAAGTTCACAAATGTTTCCCGGGTTATTTGTGCACAAGAAGGGGCAAAAAGCACCAGACACGTACGCGACCACGAGCGGAACAAAACTATCAATTATTGATCAAAAATTGATCGAAAACAATTAGCTTGACAGCAAACGAAAGTCAATAATAATCGATGGCAATCAATGGTAATCGACAGCAATAAGAGGATTGAAGCTTGTGATTATCGATTGGTCATCGACTGCTCAATAGCAATCGACAACAATTCACTAATTGTCATCGATTGGATTTCCGATGATAGATTGTCATCGAAGGAAAGCGAATGTAATCTTTCGGTGAAGTGTTTGCTGGCGTTGCGCTCATGGTTTTTCTCTGAAAACAATTCACCATTGTACTCATATCAGTAATTAATAGATGTGGACTGTGCCCAGATATGTCTTGCGCATTTAATTTTGTCTGATTAGTTCTCTACAATACCGGCTAGGTCATACCTAGTGCCCTACTAGTCTTTGGGACCCAACGAAAACAGTACGACAAGGACAATGACCATATTCAAAGTTTTTAAAAGAACGTGGGAATACCACGGTGAATTTTTCTTTCTCTTTCTGGACTTTAACGCCGTTGCTACTAATCTGAATAATTCGTTCACATTGTGTACGTTGAACGGGTTGGGATAATAACAAAGTAGATTAGATAACATGACTTTTCATTTTGTTGGCGCTGCCGTCGTGCTTTCAAAAATCGTCAAAGTATTGAATTAGTGGAAAGGTTCTTTCTCTTGACAGAAATGCATCAATTGGCTGGTAGATCAACTGACGCGATTGTCTACAATAACACAGTTAGACTTCACTCAACATCGATGAACGTAATAATCTCGTGCTTACTCGTACCAACCTTAAGAAAATTGTACATACAGAATGCGAGCCAATTGGTGAGCATCTTTTCCGCAACAGACTCAGTTCTGCAGAAGAAAAAAGACAATTATTATCAATATTTGTTTGATACTGAAATGTATCAGAGAAACAATTGTGCTGACACGACTTACCGTCTAAGCAGCAGTTTGGGATGACTTTTGGCCACTGACTTACGTATCAACTCACAGGTTAAGTCCTTTAATATCCTGACAAAAGAGAAAACATTTCAATACAGTTAAATGAATATTTAATCACGTTAACAGCCATGAGCTACGCGGCGGGTCTTGGTTCAGATAGCACGTCATCGATACCATGTAGCGTGGTGCTCTCGTCCTCGAGCGCTCTTTAGTGTGATTTAGCGCTGTTTGTAGCGGTTTTTGTATTGGCAGCGGAGCTTTTATTCCCCTCCCAACCCTCCCCCCTTTTCCTTTCTTCCACTCATCCAATCAGTGTGACGGGTGTCTGGAGTGGAACGCGACGTTTAAACCGGACTTTATCTATGAAATTTTGGTTCAACCAAACGTAGTAAAAGTTGACTTGTTGGTCAGAGGGCTCAAGGGCGGTACCTGAAACTACTGTTTGAAGAAGAATAAACCACAAAGCTGAACCGATTTTCTTCCTGTGCAATTGATGTAAGTGTGTCGAGGTACAGGTGTTGTAAGAATTTTTAAAAAACGTTTTAACATTAAAGCTTTATAGCACAGACCGAGTTATCCATCATCGGTCAAGTGATGGCCACATTTCATTTTCGAAGGGCATTCACTCTCATTCACAGGGCAAACTATGATTAGAAATACGCTACTTTGTTATATATAGGCTTTGGTTAAAAAAAAATTAATTAAAAAAGGGTAAAAAATACAGAGATTAGAACTGTATGATACAGTAGACGATAAGAAAGGTGGCCAAACCGGGAAGGAGAAACTCACTCTGTTGCATATTCCATTTTGGCTTGAAGAGCAACCATCAAAAGGGAGGCAACGTTACACCTGCAACAATTTAAATAGTTTATATTATTGCTGTTGCATACGAACAAGCATCACATAACTAAAAAACAAGTTTGACGAAGAATCACTGGTAACCAACAATTAAACTGCAAAAACAGATGGTGACTTTTGAATGCATCTGGTTTCATTACCCAAACGGCAAACTTTGAAAACATTAATGACCTGAGTTCGATAAATATTGAACTATAACAAAATGAGGTGTATACTACATGTTCACATTGAGTTGAGTGATAAGCAGTCTGAGATCTACAAATAGATTTTATGGTCCACTGCTTTAAACGATGCTCCAAACTTGATCATCATAACAGCACGTTTAAGATCTCACTCAATATCAACGTGGGATTTAATGAATTACAAACCTGTCTTTCATCTGAAATGTGTTTTGCGACTCCAGGGTCCGAATAAACACCAAAAGGAACTCTTTGTTGTAAATCAGTTGAGAAAACTGCCGTAAACCTTTCTCCCAGTTTTCCGTGAGAACACCCTAACAGACACAATAAACAATAATTCTCCTTCTCTCTTAGAGTTGAGATCTAATTAGGATAATTCAAGCATATTTAACTAAATAGATAGATAGATGAATTTCTTGGATACCATATTCTACTACTCCGCTTGGACTAGAAACAGACGTCTACAAAGGAAAAGCAGTTAAAGAAAGCAGAAAAACGCTGTGGACCGACGCTGCTTGCGAAAAAGGACCACAAAAGTTGTATTAAGTTTTTGGTCGTGTCAGTCTACTCTTGCACACATTTTTTGAACGACAGCTATTTCAAAGTAAAGGGACTTATTTTGTTGGTGTTGAAACTTTATTTTGTGATAAGCATTACTATGATGAATCACCAATTCAACCAGATGCGAGGAATTCCCTCCACACTTATACATGGAGATTCTAAGAAAAGACACATTCGTCTTTGATAAAACAATGAATCGCTTCCAGTTTAGGCCTTAATCAAAATAAAGGTTTGATTTTGTTTAGTTCAGTTTAGTTAATTGTTTTGCCATAAGTTGTACAAAGGCAAGGAAAGAAATACTTATTATTTAAGCACTAATGGCGAGGAAGCCCAAGGGAAGCCACCGGGCTTATAAGGAATGGGCTCCCTCAGTTAAGTAATTGGAACAAAGTATTATCATAGTTACACATGGGACCAAAATAAATGACAGAGTTACAGTAAATCTTAAAATATTTTACATAGTCATGTTAATCATAAACCACACAAGCTTGCCCTTGTGAGATGTTTACTCCAGTTTGACGTTGGTTGTAAGCACTTCATGATCCACAAAAGAAGAAACCTGTGTGTTGTGTGTGCACAAAGTTACCTTGTTCTTGTGGAGAATTGGGTGATCATCAAGTCCAGGAAACAGCACATGTAAAGCATACGTTTGGAAATCCAAAAATGGCATCCCAGAAGTGGACAAGTCACTAGTCAAGTCCGTGACATCAGTCTGAAGTTCAGCGAAAGCTAAAGCAAAACAAGTTAAATAATCTTGACAAAATGTCGGTATTCGTTAATAGAAATGGAGACTACTTCTGGCCATTATTATATGCAGAGGAATGTATACGACTATATATGACTCACGACCACAATGTGTTACCAACTTGCCAAACACAGGTAAGCATAACATGAAGTGGACAAGTGATTGGGTAGGCTTGGAGGCTTGGGAGCAAGACACGTTTCCCCAATGTTCCAACAATAAGATCAACCCTCTATTGTAGCACCCAGCACCTCTCCACAGTGTATGTGCACAATTCATGTGCACGTAATGCGGAAACGCACAAAGGGTAAAATTACCCAGGCAGTGGGATAAAGAGTATGGCTCTGTCAAATAGTGTAGCCAAAATCTGTGCCTTTCTTAAATAATACAACAGAAACCCATTAAAACATTGCATTGTTTGTGTTCATGCCTCCTTGCGCAACTTGAAAAAAAAAAAATGCAATTTCAGAAGAGTTTTGTCGGTACATTAAAAATCGTCAGTCTGATAAAGGCAAAAATTTCTGTCTATCTTTCCTATTTTCAAAAAAGATAAATAGGTCACCTTCTCTGCATTCACGAGCAACCTTGGACTCCAGATTTGTCATCTGCACCTCAAGACTCTTAAAATTTTTCTTCTGCTTCCGACGACTGCGGCGACACCAGCAAAGAACACAGATGACCAAGATGACGACTACGGCAACACCAACGCCAGCTCCAATCCAAACCATAAGAGGAATACCCTTGCTCTCTACTTTGTAATATTTGAGCATCCCAATTGGGAATTCTAAGTCACCAACATCAACCTGGCAAATTGAAAACAGGTTCTCTGTAACAATACATAACTACGATTTCTCACTTGTTCTAATATTAGTATCAAATGATAGAATTGGTCACAGACTAAAGTTGTCACTGTATTTAGGACAGAGCACTAATTGGGGACACATTCCAGATCGAATTGGAATTTAGAACACCCCCCCCCCCCCCCACCCAATAACCAAACAAATAAATAAATAAATAAATAAATAAATAAATAAATAAATAAATAAATAAATAAATAAATAAATAAATAAATAAAACAAAAAACAGGCAGACTGAGAATTACAAACTTCAACCTGCAATAAAGGATTGATTTGTAAAAAAATTGCTTCTTTCAAAATTAAGGAAATAAAACAAACAAGAAATACAACATACAGGGGAACAAAAAGTCAAAAGGTGCACATTAAGAGAAACGCGTCAGCCCAAAATGGCAAAAAGGGAAATGGGTGTGAGCATTGATCCAAAACCATGTCCGTTAAGAAATATGTTACACATACGTTCATGTTTACTTGTTCTCAAAGTCATATGGTATCTGTAGATTATCAAATATTCTACTTCACGGTTTTCATTTCAACACAATAGTCTAACACTGTTGTAGATTTGTTGTCCTATACTTTTAAGTTTAATATTTAACTCCACTTCACCGTATAACACTATAATTTAACAATACTTTGTCCGAAGGATACTAGAATCTTTTTTTGGACGACACTAAGACAAGACAGTGTTTAACTTCATGTACGGTTTGAAACAATGTGTGACCGCTTCAACGTCTTTGGATGACGTGAACAGGCCATTCCGAGTTGCTGTAAACCTCACTATGAAAGCGAGGCTAAGTGCGAAACTTTTCATATGAAAATTAGTTTTGTTTGCATATGAATGAAAACTAATTTTCATAACAAAAACTTTGCACTTAATCTCACTTTCATAATGAGGTTCAAAGCAACTCGGAAATAGTCTATTTATTTTGAGGATCTTTTTATCGTTTTGTGACAATGTGCCACTAATTTTAATGGCTGGTGTAAATGCGTAAATAAAACATCGCGTCAATATGTAACCACTTTGAACATCTTGTAACGGTAGGTAAAGTACATGTGACAACTTGTGAAGCTGTGTAACTAACTTTAAAGTCTTTTACCAACGTGTAGAGTTGTAACGTTTAACGTTGTCAACGAAATGTTTAATTATACGGCTTGCCAAAAATATGGATAAACTTCAAAAGCCTTGTGACAATATGTTACTACTTTATATGCCTTATAAAGTGACGAAGTGTGTAACTACTTTTAACGTCTTTGAATGATATGTGATAACTTGTATCATCTCCTTACGTAACGAAATGTAACGTCACTGATGATGTGCAACTGTTTATATCGTTTTGCGATCATGCTGTGTAACCATTGCACGGCTATGGTGTTCGTTTGTGCTTGTCATAGTGGTAGTATTGTACAGATATATTTTTTGATTGCAGTGCCATCGCAGTATTATATGGTCACAGTAGCGTAAATTCGTCGTTTTGTAATTATTAATAGTAGTTTTCCAGTTTTGCAGTATTAAACAATTTTAGTGCAGAATGGTACAATTAGGTTCATATCAATTTAAGTAGCGTACTACAAAAAAGGGTGTAAAACGACTAAGTAGCGTCTTAGTGACGTTCAAATGAGACAGAAATAAAGGATATACAAGAAAGTTAAATTAAACAAATACGTAGATCATCTATTAAATACAGATGAACTTTATTGGACTACTGTTTACAACACTTTTGAAGGCAAAAATAAACGTAGCGGTATAGAATACAGTCGAAGCTCTCCTTGCAATCGCTCTCTTAGGCGACCAGCTCTAGTTACGTTATCAACATTAGCCTGTGAAGGAACCAAAGAAATGTACCTTAACAGCATAAAGTCCATTAGCTGGCTTTGATGGGTGATTTTGCTCAGGAGGTGCAAGACAAACCAGCTGAGTCTGTAAACAAAATAAACAAACGTTGTTTGACAAAAGAAAAGAAGTTTCACAAATGCAACAACAAAGTTACGATAGCTAAATCATACATTTACTACTGTTAAAGTGATTGACTTGTCTGAAAATGTGCTGAAAAGTCGTCTTAAGGTTTTTACCTGCATCAAGGTCAAAACAACAAATATTGAAAATTTTGTTTTTTCAGCAACTGAAATTTGAAAGAAATGGGTGATTTGATGCGTCATTTTACTGCAACTATCAGAATCTTACAGATTTCGTTTCTCTTGCAAATTAGGGCCCTTAGAGCTGGGATTTCCTAGCTGTTCCTCAATAATCTCCCCTGTCAAACCCGTTTTACCGACCATGACTACCATAAGATAAAAAAAAGAACATGACATCATTGATAAACCCGTCCAACTGGTTTATAACCTGTCGTTAGCCTAAAATAGAACATGACATCATCCTATTATAATTAATGTATTCCACAGCACGACAATGAGAATTCACCGTATTTTATTTATGAGATCAAGACAACAGCCTATGACGTCATCAACGTTAATGTATCCACTTGAATTTAATGAGATTCCACTGCAAAAAGAGGAGCAAAACATTCCTACCAAACTACTAAGGATAAATAAAGACAATTCTATTGGTTATCTTAACAACCACAACTGAATTGATGGCAACATGACTATAACCTAGCATTGTTGGTTCCTACCTTATCAACACTAGTTATGTTGCAAGCAAGATCTCCAACTGTTACATATATCTGTTTTCTCAGGAAGTCTTCCAAGTTAGAAGCCTGGTGATAAAAAACGTCATTCTGAGCCACAACATCGTCTCTGATGACTGATGAAGACCAGCAGCCACTGAATTGATTCATATGCATGTTGATAAAGAGACCATACACGGTATACTAAGCTACATGGTCTGCAGCTGCTTTAGATGCAATGCTGGCGTATACTAGCCAGATTTTCTTAATGCAGTTAAAGAGCCCTTTTAAAAAGGCTGCATTAATTTAGGAGCTTTGCAGAATAGGAGTACAGGCATATAATAGCGGTCTGTGTAAATCCCACACAAAAGTGATTGTCGACTAAACAAGTCTGTAAGAAGGCTCCTCAAATGCTGCAGGAAAACTGTGAGCGGAGTCAAACACATATTCCCAACTAGACTGTTCACACGGTATTCTGGCTCTAGTTAATTGTTTACGCTTTTAAGGATCAAAACTCAAATTAAGATCCATTAAAATCAGCACAAACAACTCTTTTCTCGTTAGTTCCAGAAATCAAACGCAGAGTAAATAAACAATACCTCGAGGATGAGACTGTCTCCCTTCAGCACATGAACACCATCAAAAGGTTTAAACTCTGGATTAGGAATCATTGTTAACTTTGTGTAGTTTGACTGTAAGTTCACGGCATCCAAGAAGAATCCAACCAACACCTCGGTTGCATTTCCTTTGAGAACTGCAACTTTTGGTGTGGGGCATATCATCAATGAGCTGCTGACAGGTCTACAATCCTAGCAAACAAATGAATGGGAAAATTAATATGGGTAAGCTGAAAAGCACACAAAGTAAGTAAATCTGCGAGAAAGCGTTTAGTGGTACAGAATGCATGGTTGAACACACCCAATTAGTAAAAAGAAAAAAAAGTTAAAAATACAAACGTACATAATTATTGATTTTTAGATGACACCACCGATTGCTTTCCCTTGGGATGCTGGGTTGTAAGGTCCTCAAATGTCAAACATCACTCATTCAAGTCGCTAAAAATTTACGTTGTGTTGTTTACAATCTGTTAATATGGTTATTTGACAGTTACAGGAAGACGAAGGAGATTAGGAAGGACAGTATTTCGGTTTACAAATTTGAGATGTTTTTCAAAGGCCTTTAACAGGTTCAACGTTTCTTTGTCTCCTGTTTAGTTTCTTATCATACAAGAATGTGTCATTTAGCTAGAATCACAAAAATTGTCAGAAAAACCAGAAAGAGGTGAGAAAACAACAACAACAACACCTTCCTGTTTTACCTTATTAATAAAAGTTCAAACATCCAATACAAACTGTCATAAATACAATTCGCAGATCACAATTATGTTCTTTAAAATCACAATCCTAAAATTAGCTCGGAAGGAAACTATTAGTCCTTACCCGACTTTCAGTAGCAAGAGTACCATTGTTGGAAGGATATTTGAAGTAAATCTGGGGTTTCTGGATGGTATCCAAGTAGGTACCACTAATCCGTAACTCAAGGCCCCCTCTGCAAAACAGAATTTTAAAGGAAACACCACAATTCACCTTCTCGCTGAATGGCACACATACTTAACATTTTTCATTACTCATATCTTCATGCTCTCTCTATTTGATACAGAGTTTACTTTGGTTACTTTGATAAAACAATAAATTAACAAGGATTATTTGGTATTCTATAAAGAATACTTAGGGTGCGTTCTTTTGGGACTATTCCGGAATAGGAATACTTGGAATAGACGGTATTTGTGTTCTTTGAGGAGCTGAACGAATGAACGGAATATCATTCTGTTCATTCCTTACCCGATAGCAGAATGAACAGAATGGAAGGAATACGGTTTACTCGGAATAGACAGAATACGCATTCTCGTGGGAAATTTGGTGGGAAATCCTACGCGGCTACTCGCGCGCGCATACAAAGTAGTTCTTAGGTCACCTCCGCCATGGGTATTCCGCTTCCAGATTTTAGGAGCGTTCTTTTCGAAATTGAAATTCCGTGTATTCCGTTATTCCTAAACCGGAATAAGAATAGCTAGAATAGCCCCAAAAGAATGCACTCTTAATAAGCAACACAAAAGTAATCGACAAGGAAGCTTACCCAAAAAATACTCTGTCAGGCTCAATAGCAGTGACGGTGGGATCAGGGGTGTAAATAAAACTGCCCTTAGGAGGAGTGGGGGTAAATCCATCGAATGAAATAACGACTCCTGTGCTTCCGTTTGCCATTCGTCTTTTCCTGTTTGAGATACGACTGGTGACACATGGTACACCAGTATCTGTAACTCTGTGAAAACAATTGACGTATCATTAGTCCCCTGATGATAAAATACATTACCATCAAATATAAACTCTCAATGTGAAAAAGTCAACTGAATATTAACTGACTATAATGTACAAACAAGTAAAAAAAAGCAGCCTTCAAATGGGCGAGACTGTCACAATCCATTTACGTCAAACGTGTGGCATGAATCAATGGGATCCAGGAATACCGTCATTAAACGTCAAGTCAACCTCTCACCGGCGGTACTTGACATCAAATCACCCAAAACTCCCACATACAAGGAGCAAAGAGAATCGTCAAATAAGACATAAATACCCACATTTCCAACCTAGTCCGGGGTTGAGAGTGGATAAGTGCAATAATTAACCCAGTTGTTTTCACTAGAATTGATTGTTAACACTCACTTGCTCCTGTCAACTATGCAGCTTCGCCCAGCCACTTGAACAGTGATGTATCTTCCAGTGTTCATTTTTTTTCCAGTGACAGTCACAGTTGTTCCACCAGATCTTGGGCCTTTCTTGGGATGGAAATCCTGGGGTTCTGGGTCCTGTAATGAATGCATGGATGATGACAAAGAAAGTCTGTTTGTGCTCTTTTGATTGAAACTATCATGAACTAGAAAGCCAGAATTGTTATAACTAAAACAAAGAATGCAACGCAAATCAACTTTCCAACCCACACGCCACTGTGTCAAGGAAAGTGATCCAAAAAGCTCTCACACGACTTCACCAAGAAAACTGAAAATATTTCCTCGCTGCAAATTTAGTTCTCAGCATCTAAAACTTTGCATATGAACTTTCATCTGCAACCATTGTAGTGCAAGGCTCCGACTTCAAACCGCAGGTGTAAGCCAGCTGTGATTCCAGCACGATATCACTGTAGTGTTCGTTTTCTGAGAATTCCTTCAAATGATAAGTTGTACTGAAATCGCCGCAAGTTTACACATGATTCAAAATTTAAATTGACTGCGACAAATGCTGCATTAAAAAAGTTTGATGGGAGAAAAATTTACAAAAACTGCAGGAGTAAATGGGCCTTCTATTGGCCAAGTGAAAAACTGGATGCCTGCTGTACAAGACCAAGAAAAAACAAACAAACAAACAAACAAGTAAACCTAAAAGCAGACTTGACCAAGCTCGCTCGTGAAAAAAATTATGTGATTTTACACCTTCAGTAGAATCTTTGGCAACAAACATTTTAAGAAGCCTCCATAAATTACCACTTTACATTTCCTTTGCCCTCCGAGCCACAACTGGTATAATAAACCTAAAATAAGGAGTCCCTTCCCAATAATAAATCCTTTTTTAAGTGCACCAGATAATAACGATCAACACTGAGTAATTACTACTTGTGCAAAAGGACGAGAACTGTGGAGGAAGAGCCTTCCCCATTTGCGAAGGATAGGGTGATGCTGAATAGTACTGACCTGGTAATAGAAGATCTGCGTTGATATTCCTTGGATTTTACTGACTGTAACAGTAACTCGACCTGACTTAACAGGACCAGTACTAGCTGATGTATTGCAGAATATCCTACAGTACAAAAACACAAAGAACAAGAGTTCAAGAACTTTGTACAATTCATGAAATAATTTCTGTTGCTTGTGATCAACTGAAACGTAATTGGTATGGGTGTATGACAACCAAAAGACGTCACCCTTTGAGCTGCAGTATTATTATTTCAATCTGATGCTCATCCTTTTCTCCTTAAATGCTTTGCAAGAAACCAGATGAGTACCATTACCTTTTCTCCTTAAATGCTTTGCAAGAAACCAGATGAGTACCATAAACCCATACATACAATTGCAGCATTATTTGTATTACATATTAGCACCAACATACGTTGAATGCATTCAAATCCTTTACAATAACTAGAATAGATCAATTTATAAAGTAAACAGAGGCGTCTCTGTAAGGAACATTGACAAGGTTTCCTTGACTGCTCTTTACCAAGTGAACTTTACTATCAACATCATTCAAACGAAGTAAAATTAATCATACGTGAGAAATTTTTAGTACTTGGTCTCAAGTCAAAATAGATTTCCTGAGAAGACACAATAAACAACTAAGTTCATAACCATCCACCACACACTCTTGTCTCATCGTTCAAGCCCTTTGGAAATCTTTAACCCATGGAAATCGAGGTGGTTTTCAAAGTTGATTTTGGGAATTACAGGAACTAAATGTGAATCTAGGTTCCATCTGTGTACTACTGGATGCCCCAAAAGAGATTTCTTTTTTTGCTAATTTTCAAACATTGCAGAAAGGTATGTAAGCAATTTGAGCCAACTGAATCTAACAAACAAGTATATATAAAACAAAAGGGTGCAATTCTCCTTCACGTTTTCTTAAGACTTTTTATCAGTGACGAACAGAAACCACATGAATTCAAGTTTATAATTTCATAAAAACAAAAATGTCAAAACAAAAAGCCATGCAGATACATGTACTCTTTTTTACACCAATAAACTATGAATTCATACAATACAGCTTATCACTGTTAAGCTACTACAGAAAAGCACAATATTGAATCTGGTGCAAATATGTGTATGAGCAACATTCACAAGCACTAACCTCTTTGAAGGTTGGTATTTGTTCTGATCTGGACGGCATTGATAATCTGCTACAACAACTGAGTTGCTTATATCAGCAAATTCTTTTCCCAGGTCATGACCATGAATTTCAACCTCTGTCCCACCAGCTACAGGACCAGCTAGAGGCCACACCTACAAAGTGGTTACAGATGAAATAAAACTCTATCAAGTGATACTTTGCTCTAAAAAAAGATTAGCACAGAGCAAAGGAAGCACAATTTTTATCACAATTGGGACAACGAGCATAACCAATATTAATGCATTTAGAGGATGCCACGATAGAAAGCGTGTGCGTGACTTGAGGTGAATAGAGCGTGACAATAAACTATATGCAATATGTAACAACTACAATCAAAAGCCTTTACTACAAAAATGCATTTCTGCTGCCTTAAGATGGTCCGCTAGTACATGCTTATTACAAAGAATTGCCAATACGCTGGAAAACTTTAACTCAACATGATTAACAGGAGCTTTAATGTACGGATAACAACAGTTATTTGATAGTCTATAAGTTCTTTATTTATCTGAATAGGCTGTTGACTGTTGGGAATAAAAAAAGCCAAAAGTGTGTTTCACACGACCAGATTGCTCGTGAAAGTTCCCCCTGGATCTGATCATTTCACCGATGACTGAGTTTTCATACTGGTTTGCCAGTGAGAACTGAGTAATGCATTGGCTCGCATACATCACAAAAGGTCTATCAACATTAATTACAATCATCCAGGCCAAAGTTTTTGCTTTACATTGCTACAGATCGCCAACCTGTTTACAAGCATCTCACATAGTAGCTATTCTATTCACAGTTCACTTCATGCCTACCAGCAAATGCTTTATTGGAGCACAAAATTTAATCTTTCCACTAAAACCTGGAACAACAGTAGTCGAAAATCGCCTATGATTAACTACAGATAAATCAGTATTCTTTACTTATGTGGACAACAATCATATAGAAAAATCGGAAAAATCCCATGGCTACAATATTGAACAATAGCGTTGAGAAACGTTTTGTAGACAGGCCTACAAAATCCACCACAGACCAACCTCCACACCTCTTTAAGGCAGATTGACATTTTAGTTATTAGGGCCCAGTTGTTCAAAGTCCGATTAAACTAATCCTGAATTAACGTGAACTTTGACTCGAGTTTAATAACTAACCATCAAATATTCTTCCAAAGATTTTGTCTCTCAGTTTTGACTTAAGACTTGCATTTAACATGAGCTTTAAATTAGGTTTGAATAAACCACTTTTAATAAGAGAGATGTAAATCTCAGTTAACTTTTCATCATGGATTAGCGTTAATCGGCTTTTGAACAACCAGGCCCAGGAGATTTGCCTTGTATGAGGTCTTGACTCTTTTGCAGATCATCCTTACAGCTCATATTTTTTTATCTTATTTATTTGTATTTGTGCCATTAAATTGAAATAAATAAATAAATAAATAAATAAATAAATAAATAAAACATTTACGCGAATAATACACATTTTTCTCAACACGTTTTTTCCAAAATTGTGGTTTGTTCCATCAAAAAGTCTTCCTTGACTTTCACTACAAGTACGCTTCAAACCGAAACCTTTTGAAGGGTAATTTCTATCACCAATAGCGGTGAAAAGTAGTGAAATAAGAGGGATGCTACATACATTGCAAGTGAAAGGTTAGTTTACATTGCATCGTCAATGATTACTATTGTTACAATATAAAGTGAGCGATGGTCAAAAGTTACATGGGAAACAGGCTACAGAAATGCATTCAGTGTAGGTATGCATTGTGAGTACATCAGTGTCTCAGAGAATACATAGAGGATATTACATGACCACGCAGAGATACGAAACTTCTCTTCGAGCGTGTACCCTCCTAGCAGTCATGTAATGTCCTGTTTATTTATAAACACCAATGAAATACCAAATCATTGCAAAAGGCACGATTTATCATGTAACCATAGCAGCGGTGATCTTTCAAGTGTGAAGACGTGACGTGTGACGTGTGTCATGTCTCTGCGCGAAAGCTCACCCGGTATTTCATTGGTGTTTATATAATAAATTTCATTATAAAAGTGGAACTACCCAGAATAGTAGCGATCCTACTAAGATCCTGAACACTCGAATCGACAAACCGCAATCACATAATCTGTCTCTCCAGTACTGTTTTCACCATGTTAATGATAATTTGCAAGCAGATATTCTCAGTCCACCCATCATCGCTGTACCCTTGAACTTATCTGACACAACAAATTCAACTTTTTCTTCACTTTTGTCATTCACTGACGTCTCCAGTAACAACATTCAACATAACCGCCTGAGTAGGTTTTAATGACATCCATTTCCAAGTTTTTATGGACTGCCAGTAATCATACCAATGAGTGACCGAACAAAGTTCACCATTCACACTCAGTGCACCCTTTTTTGAGCCTTCATGCTTGTTAAATGTCATTAAGAACAGACTGAGATGTCATTTTGCAAATTTTTCTAGTGAACACTAAGTTCTTCTATTGTGTGATGTGCTATATATTTTACATTAAGCATTTTAAACAGTTAAAAATAATTAATGTTTTAATTTATTTCCTTATCAGGAGATAAACTAGAAAGGGAAAACCCCATTTATCTCCTTTTCCCTTGGATTTGTGAATAAACAGCTATTATTATTATTATTATTATTATTATTATTATTATTATTATTATTATTATTATTAAAATCCACACACTAGTCACAAGTACAAACCAAATTTCTTCTAGATTTGTTGATACAAGAGTGAAGTAAATTTAAAAATATCCAAGAAAGATTTAATAATTATATGTAAGCAAAGTTCCACTTGTAACAATTAAACCCCAGTTCGATTTGTGACCTAACAAAATGTAATGCAGTATAAATACCTTGGTAATGTTAGGTGTGGTAAGACACCGTGAGGTGAATGGAACCCAATTGTTCACATCACTGCAAGCTTTTCTAACCACACACTTGGGTGTACCTGCCTTGCACCAGCCACACCTTAGATTTGGTTCAGCTTTGACATCATTATGACAGGTGCTGCAATCTGTCCTTGAAACCCAACACTTGTATAGATATGCTGAAATGATAAAACAAATAAGCAAACTAAAAACCAGCTGACTGCTGACTCACATTTGAAGAAGTCATCAAATATGTATTACAAAGCATTGGGACATGGGGTTCCAAGCACTACAAAAAAATCTCACATGAACGGCTCTATGATCACTGGAGGCATAAAGTTGCCTATGTTGAATTTTAGGTTGTGTTTTGATTTTTATCAACATTACCACCAGATTCAAGGGGGAAATGGACAGAAGTTTCTTAAATGGTTGTAGGCCAGATACCAGAAACAGTGGCAACCGAAAAAAAACAGAAAAAAAAACACCACCATGTCAAATTTTTAGTTTTTTTCTTACTTCCTTCAGAGTTGCAATCATTTTTGGCATGCAGCCTATGACATTTCATATGAGAAACTTTCACAGCACCCCCGTCCCCCCCCCCCCCCCACACAGAATCTTTCCATTTGGAAGTGGATGGCCATCACATCAGAAGTGCCAGAAAAATACTTAATTATCCACTTCCTTCAGCTGGAATGAAAATTCCATTCTTTTGTTCTTTTGGCACAAAACATCCATTCCTGCTGCTCATTAAAAAAAATAAATAAATAAAAAATAACTGTATAGATTGACTCAAAATAGTATTGCACTCTGTTTTAACTTCTTTTGACACACAGAAAAGAGTTGGTGTTATAGAAGTAAAGTCAAATCAATCTTCACTGCTCAACAAAACTTTGATTTTCTTGTCAATATTGTCTACAGAGTCAAAAAGTGGTGGCAACAAAAATGATGTGTAGGAAGAGGAGAAGGGTTGGAAGGTTCAAATGAAATCCCTCTGGAGGGTATTAATGCCACAACAACTAAACAATATCAGTCAACTTGCTTTTAAATTAAAAAGATCTTGCTGAAGAGATAAGAATTATGTCAGCAAGCAGTCTTCTCTATAGTGTAATTTAAGTAGGCTTCACAGGCCAGCACAACTCGTTTGTGCATATTTTAGCCACTTGTGATTTGGGTGTCTTCAGTGTTTAGAGCATATCCCTAAGCAATGGTTATTGTTCTAGAGTGTCAACTTGAGTTTTCGAAGAGTCAAATTTCAATTCTTCACCCTAATGTAATTCTCAGAGTGTGGTCTTCGGTACTTTCAGCTTGGAAACTGTTACTTTATCTGAAGCTCCCTATGATTTGACCTGCACTTTTGTCTCATGTTGACTCTGACTGATGATTATTTGACTTCTTATAGTATATTTTTCTCAACATTAGCAATTCCAAACCTAATTCTGTGGGACTGGCTAATTTTTCAACAACCAGATTAAGGTGAACAATATTGTGGAAATGACAGAGAGCTCCTCAAGGTATACTGTGCATGGTATATAGGAACAGTCAAGGAACAGTCACCTTCCTCATTGACATTAACCTTATGAACACCGTATAATTTACATACCTGCCAACTCTCCCGGTTTTCCCGGGAGTCTCCAAGTTTTTTATCAAATCTCCCGGTCTCCCGGGTAGAGCACCAAATCTCCCGGGAAATAGGTACCGCGGTCTTTGTGAGTTATGTTTGTAATATTGTTTATTTGTTGTCGTTCCCCCCCCCCCTCCCCACTGAAGCCCTAAATATAGGGTTGATGACACGGTTCTGCTGGGACCGCGGAACAAATAGAACAGATTTCTAGACGTCTCCAGATTTTTGTACTCTGGGGGTTGACAGGTATGAATTTACATTTACAAACCTTTAAAGTTACTGGGACTATACACCTCATCTGAATTCCTGAATGTAACAGTTAACTTCACAGCCTTTCTCTCGACATTGGCACTGTAGGAATACTGAACAATATGGACAAGCAAACAACAATAATTATTAAGTTCGTGGCTCTACCTAAGGTGCAGCCTAACTACTTACTCTGTTAAATGATTTGCCCAATAATATTATGTAACAGTTATAGTGTTATACACTTAAAGTGTTTTACAGTGTATACAGTGGAATCCCAATTTTTAAACCATCGATTCCTTGAACCAAATCTCGCTTCCCTTGGATTTGCTTCGGTTGGATTCTGTCATTTTACCCCTGATTTTTTTAACCCTCTAATTACACAACTCCCGAGATTTCAAACTAATTCTTGGCTTCCTTGTAAAAATTTACATTCAATTTCTCAAACTCTGAAAATTTAGGATCCAACAAGAAAATGGTTTTAGGTACATACACTCCTGGATGCAATCGACAACTTCTGGGAAAGGTGTTTTCATGCATTTTTATTACAAAGCAAGTGGCAAATCTGTTATTTTAGTTGCAAGAAACTACAGCGCCGTTGTTACACAATCGAGGGTCTTTAATTACATGATCAAAGTTTCTTCGTTTAGTTGTATTTCTGAGGCTCTTGTTATAGCACATTGACAAATTTTGCAGCCGTTATTTTAGCTGAGTGAACAACTGTTAATGGGCTTCTGATATGGTTCAACTGCAATTAGCTTAATGACTACATTAAATCATCTGCTACAAGGCATTTTAATAACATTCCAACAGACAGTAAAATCAGTTGTGAAAAATGTGCTTTATGAGGTAAAAATCAGATGGGGTGACAATGAGAGACAGCGCAGATAGCTGCAGTCTGTATTACATACCAGCTTGGGGTAGCACACCAACTGTGAGGCACTTGTTCGTGTTGCATCAGCTGTTACAATCTGTCCATCAACATTTAGAGTGCATTTGTATGAAGCACCAGGCTGATAAAAGGAACACAGTTTAATGACCAACAAATATAGTATTGCTGACATATAAATAAAGTACAAGAATTAGATAAAAAGTGTGTCTCATACCATGTACAGTATACTTCTATTTTTATAATTTTGATAATTTTTTTAGATCTTGTGAGATTAACAACAGGTACTCAGAACTAAATGCTTTTAGAAATTAACGAATAAACATTAAACATTTAACAAAGAAATTTAGTCATTCATAATAATCACACATGTGTAGTGTATATGTATAATGCCATATATGTAAATAATATGTTCAAGTACAACACAAGGGAAGTGAAATTCCAAACATCAGACACTCATTCTTGATGAACAACATTATTTTGCCAAAACTACAATTGTCAGTATAACACATCCCATTAATCAAGTGAGCTCTAGATGTAACAGCCAACAAGTCAATGAATGATACTTGTTCAAAATCTCAAGAAAGACAGGTGAAAGGGACTATGTCAGCAGGGGGACATGCGCAGTAGAGTCAGTGCATTGTTAGAACCACTTTGAAATCATCGGCCCAACTTTTTCAAATACTGTCGGAGAGTTCAGGAAGCGCAAGGCCCTTTTCATCTGCCTGAATCGCGTTCATATCCGGAAAGTTAGCCAAAATTTTTATTTACAAACGGTCCTCAGTAATTACAGAAGCTGTTTGTTGCAATATTTCTGAAATCGTTTGCTCTTGGAGCTCTATTAACGTGAATTTGCGATGTGTACTTGCGGCAGCTGTCGTTCTAGCTGCAGCCGAAAAAAATATACGACAGCAACAGCACAAAACATAAAGTTTGGAATCGAGAACATCGAAGGATTTGCCTGGATAGTTATTGACCTTGACCTCGATATCGCTGTGAATGCATTGACAGATGAGGAGTGTAAATCAGACACGAATACAAATACTGCTCTCGCTGTTTTGACAAGCCGACCTTTTCTTCGTGCCACAATTAAATAAATCAGTCTTGTGCAGTGTACGTTCGCAGTTTTGCAGGGGCAACCACGGGTTTTGGACGTAGTTCTTCGAGTACAAGTAGTTTTGCAATTGTGAGGATCGGCATTTAACCAAATGAAACTCACACGTAGGTCATTATGTATCACTGTATTGGCAAAGGTTAGCTGACGGTCGATAATTTACATCAGACAGATCAGACAGCACATTAAACACAAATCAAGTGAGAGGTGCGATCGACACGACGGACGCAATGACGGACAAACAATAATACCTCGACCAGTTATATGCAAATTAGTCTCAACCGGACTCTACTGCGCATGTCCCCCAGCTGACATAGTCCCTTTAAACAAATCCCATACATGCATAAACCTCCTCTTAAGCTGGTCAAAAGCAAACAGTTCTTAGTTTGACCCAATTATAATACCTTTAAGGAAGGATCAGGAAGATCCTGGGCAGCAACCGTAATGTTAGTTTTTATGTCTACTGGCACAAGCACGACTGTGTTGTTTCTCAACTTGGGGCAGCCCACTGAACCTGGAGTACGAGTCTGTTGATTGTATACAGCAGCAAAAAAAATATATATATATATACATATCATCATTATACATTATATTTTTGGGATTTTTTTTATTTCCTCCACTTAGCACATAACTACATTGTGTTAATATTAAGTTTGTAAATGAATATATTACTAAAGAGTGGGGGGGGGGGGCACATCTAGGTTACCTACAATAATAATATTTATTGTCATAATGGTTAATGAGAAGAATAGTTAATTTTTATACATTTCAATAAGGGAGAGGATACACCGGTATAAATTACACGTTATATATGGAACATAGTTGTTGTCACTAGCCCATCAAAATTGTGCAGTGAATGAAATTTCAATTTTCTGCAATTCCCTTCCTTCCCTGTAATCTGAATGATTTATGTATTTGTGGAAACCTCTATTAACAAAAACAAATCGTTTAAGAAAAAAGTGAGAAAAATTTTACTTTCCTGTAAGAATGAATTTGAGGAAAGTAAGCATCATGCCACGAAAAACATCATGACAATATTATTTCGAACTTTGAAGATATAATGAAATGCATTTTTGTACAGTGAACACACTTCACAGGTACACAATTCATAAAATTGGAGAACAGCTCCCCAACAAATCTGTCAGCAGACTGTTCATGAATTCTCTGGTGAGAGTTTGATGACAGATTACCAACACTCCACTAACAGATCACCAACACAAAACTGGCAAGCTAAAATGAAGAAAATTATAAGCCTTAAATCACCAACAAACTGCAAATTTTGTTCTTCTCACAGAATCAAAACATGGCCAACACATCCTTCCAATAGATCTTCTTTGAGTGATTCAGGTCCTTCAAGTTAACCACTGTTGCCTGCTCATTTAATCTTAATACCAACCCATGTGTTACCGGGATGTGACAATAGGTGATCATTTTAATGGCAACATAATGAAAGGCTACCAACAACTTGCCAACAAGACATTGACAGGTAACCAACAAGACACCAACAATTGGAAGACAAGTTAATCAGGAAGCTGACATGAACATGACATTCTTAACGTGTATACGCTTTCGTAGTAAGATTGAAAGCTAGGAATTTCACCAATCATATTCATTTACTTCTTTTCATTTGTTATTCAGTTCACCAGGATTATATGCCCATGGATGTTTGATACATTACTGTGTGGCACACACAGATGGGCTGATTTCGATTGACAGGCACATGTCCTTGTTTGGATGCTTGTTTTTTAACCTCTTGTCATGCAAACCTTTCCAATGCATGATTTGCTTGTTAATTCAAATGAAGTTGCCTTCTCTTCTATCAGAAAAACACACCAATATGAGTGCTGTTTGACACGCACCTGTAAAGCTTGGATAAAATTCACTGGACAGTCTCTACTTGTATCACTAGTGCATTTTCCAAGAAATGTACACCAGTGGCATTCATACTCCCCTTCTGCACAGTTTCTGCACCTATATTTAGAAACAAATACACAATTATACCCTTAGAATGGGCAAATCCATTCACACAGGATATCCGTAATATTTATTGTGGGCAAATGCAAACCTCTCAGTAACCTCTTGAAAGCTCTAATTCAAAAGGAATTTTGCTTTTTTCCATAGGTTCCAAACCTGAAGTGCTAAAGGATTCTGACCTGATTTTAATATTGCAGTGAAAAGGCATTGAACATTTAGGAAAATGAAAAGAGAGTTTCCATCACGACTTTTTCCTGCAGTTTTTTGCTCTATCAGTTGACATTTACCCGACCTATCTAGACAGGACTTGTTTTGTGTCCTATGGCTGGGGGAGGAGGGGGTAGACGAAAAAAAAAAAAACCTAAGACAATGGAGGATAGATGGTACATCCAAGATGTTTCCTTTGAGGTCTCTTACAAGAAGTGATGACGTCATATGACTTGGTAATTACGTTGTCATGATTGCAAAATGGTGGCCATTTTGGATCCGCCATCTTCTCCAAATTAAGACTTCAAGAAAGTGCAAAATTTGAATGAACATTAATGAAAACCAATAAAGGAATACTAATATTATGAGATCAAAAAATATATATAAGTTATAGTAAGAACTGTAATTTTTCTTCATTTTAGCAAGGGTAAATAATGCTGAACTTGACGTAAGTTTTGGAGTATGATCTATGTGAAAATCTTAAGAAAATTGCTATAATATTGTTGACTTATGAAATACAGATCTGTACTAACAAGATAACCAACTGAACACAGAGTCAATGAGTTGGAGAAGGAACTTCTCTTCTTCAATATTTTAATTAATACCCACCCCTTAACAGCAGAACAGCTATAGAATCCAAGCTTCTTGCTCACAAAAAATGTCTGGGACTCGCTGGAAAATAGTGCAAGATCCACAAAAACATCTCCTGAAAACACAATGTAATTCACAATATTATTTGTTAATTAATCACTGCCAGAATAACTGCCATGGTCTATTTTAAAGGCCCCACAGTTGTCACAATTTGATGTATGGAACAATTATATCCTGTATTGATGACAAAACATTGAGAACTGCAGTACTGTGGTAATGAAGTGCTTTGCTTGCATTGCTTTGCTCGCGAGCCCTTCAAAAACTGTGCACTGAATGAGTGCTGTAAATTTTTGTCTCTAATGCATTGATAAAGCAGCTTGCAAATCCCTGCTCTAAAGCTGTGTTGAGTACATAGTTAACATTTCAATTGGCATTTCATCAGAAGTGATTTTATAAGCAATGCTTTAAGGTTACAATTTCATTGTAGACTGCTACAAATCAACTTGTGATGAAATGACTGCACAAGCTGGAACCCAAACAAAAGCTTCTAAGCTAAAGCAGAGTTCAATTTTCATTCTATTCTTCAGAAGAATACAGCTTATCAAACTCATAATCTTAAAGTCACTTCGTATCATACTTTAAGATCAGAGAATGACTTCTTTAATGATAGAGTTATTAAATATTGGAACCAGCTACCATTACGTGTGCGATACTCAACAGCTATCAACGGTCTTGATGATTTTACGTTATCTAAACCTGATTCACCTACATGTAATAGATTCTGGGAACTATCGGAACAAAATTTTTAATAGAATAAGTGAACATGTAAATTACTTATTGGCTAATCGCGATGTTGTCATGCAGCAAAATATCTTGTTTTAATTCAATTGCTTTCTTGTTTTTTATAGCCTACTAGATCTTTTAAGCTTACACTGATATATTTTTATTTCTTACCATGTGTTTTACTTTGTAAATAGTTTTTTTTTTTTATCAGAGATATCCTGAATGTGATAATATATTATTATAATAAAGTTATCTTATCGTATCTTATCTTATCTTGTCTACAGTTATACATACTATAAATTATATTGTATACAAATATTAATGTAAACAACATGTACCTTGAAATGAATCACTCATGAACAAACATCTGAACTGTTTTAACACTTAATGAGATGGGCATGTTTTTTGGTACGATATATTTTCTCTCCCCATACTGTAACTCTTTTGACTAAAATAATTAGCTTCTGATAATAAAATAAACATTTAACTAGCAGCATGCTTTGGAGTCAAGTTACAATGAAAGAATTGATGCAACTCATGGGGGAACACACTTTTTCGTGTGCGCACAAGAGATCAAAATATGTGTCAAAGAAAGCGCATTTCTTTTTTTACACTCAAGATTATTACACAAAATCTTTTTCATATTGTTCAAGTTTTTTGTAAAACTACTGATAATAACTCTCAGAGTTAAGGTTAACAACTCATGGGATTTCCAGATTGTCAGGCCGCAAACTGATATCAATAAGAGGTAGCCCAGTTCAATTAAATTCTTACTGAGTGATTTATGTACATTTTAAAATCTGTCCATTTAGAAGGTAAATATTAATTTTATGCTTAAAAATGTGGGTGTGTTGTAGGTTAAAATGAATCCAGGTTAAAATGATTTCAATCTAGGTTGATTTGTATTTTCCTTTGCAAAGGTTGGGCAATTTACATCTGAAACAAGGGAAATACAAATCAACCTAGGTTGAAATCATTTTAACCTGGGATTCATTTTAACCTACAACAGGTGCACACTCTACTTTTGATAGTAAAATGTTGGACAAGACAAAGAAGTTCAATTAACTTGGAGTTGAATGCTCAACACAGAAAAAAAATACATGGAGGGGTATAAAGAGTTATTACAGAACTGTGTCAACAAGACCTTGATGTATGTTGCAAAGTATGTTATGCCTGTAAGGCAAAGGCTGTAAATCAATGACACGATTTGCAATACAACTAAGTCCTTTAATAACGAAGAATGATTACATCTACAAACAAGTGAAAACCTACATGAGATAAAAGGTAGATGGCCCAGGACAACGGGTGGCATTTCTCACATGTAGATCTTGGAGGAGTCACTGTCCCTGGCATGGAAGTCTCCCGCCGAATCACGGTGGGTCTTGGTGTCACAAGGTGCACCATGGCTGCAGGCAAAGTCCGTATGGCAGGAACATTCTGAGTGGCTGGTGTCAAGATCTCAACCAGTATATCAGGGGAATATGCAGGAGGAGGCCTTGATTGTGTATCTGGAGAGTCTGCATCGTTATTGAAATCAGGTGTTCAGAATTCTGCAACTTGAGACGGGACCAGGTAACAGTCATACATCTTCACACAGTAGGATGTGCTGAGGAGTTGAGTGCCAATGAACTTTCTTTTGTTGCAGAAGGAGCCAGACACTTCAACAACTAGGCAGTGATCCCGGGCTCTGGTCTTGTAGCAATCAGAGTAGAGGTAGACTAAATCACTAACAGCAATGTGCTCTGCCAAGTGTCTCTTTGTGACTGGTGCATTCCACTTCTCACTGTTGGAGTGGTTTGCCAAGTGTGTTTGTGCTGTCATAGAATGTCATAGAATATACTGGTCTTGCAGAGGAAACTGTTGGTTTGAGAACTGTTGCACTGGGTCCACATCTCTCTAGCAGAAAGGCCACATACGCAACCAAATGTGTGCATTTAAGTTGGCTATGGCTACAGCTACTATCAAAGAAGAAACAGGATCACCAAGCGGATTGTGTTGATGGAGCTTGCTTTCAACTACCAGTAGCGCCCTCCCAGCAACAGGGTTCTTGTTGCAGTTTCTAGCATTGCCAATTTCTGGGTGATTCTGTGGGATTTTAGGAGTTGATCATCAAGAAGTGCCTTGAATCCTGGGTAAGGGTTGCACTTAATAACAAGTAGGCCGCCATTTGCGATGGAGGAGACATTAAGGTAGCCCTTAACATCTATTGGTGAACTTTCTGGTTGGTGAACTTTCTGGAAGGTCACGTCCCTTGTTTCAGATGAGCACTGGTGAACTGTAGATGGGCACATTCAGCTTGTATGGCCAGCCAGGTGGTATGCTGGTGAAGGGGAGGCGCTGGTCGCCATTCAGTATGTCTTGTGTTGATGTGCATCTGATGACTGTGTCCTCACTGTGCTTCAAGAAGCCGCAGATCTGGCAGGCTTCATCCTCACATGGGGATGTGTTGCGGCTCGAGAAATTTGATGGCAGAATTGCAGATCCTGAAACATGTCTGATGGAGGCTTGATATTGGCTCATGGTTGATAGGAAGGTAGAGACATGGGGACAAGGCCGAAAACTAACCACAACAAAGCTTTTGGGTGGGTCTGCACTCAGGGCTTGCTGTCAGTCAGGATGCAGGCCTTGAGACGAGTGGTGGAGAGAGCCCCCTAGGCATTGTGGAACGTTGTCTGTCCACTGGATCAATAACCACGACCAGGGCCACACTTATAAGGAAGTGGTGATTTTTGTAATTTTTTTAAACTTTTTATTTTTTTTATTTTTTTAACTTAACTAGTGAGCAGCACTCTGCTAACTGAAGCTGTAAAACTTGTTTTATTCTGCTACACGTTTTGTCCAACTAATGCAGTCTTTCTTCAGGGAGTTTTACATTCAAACACTAAACGCCTGTATTTAAGCCATAGCTTAAGACTAAAAGTAATGACGATCGCAAACATTAAAGGTTTGGCTGGATTTACGAAAGGGAACAGGCGCAGCTGTGAAATTTTTACGCAAGGCTTGAGAAAATATTTTGGGGCCTCGGTTTTAGTAAAACTGTGCCGAAACATTAATAGACTTTGAGTTGTTATATGCATAATATTTCTCCTCACTGAGTTTTCTTGCTTCACACAGACACAATGGGCCACTTTCAACTCTTTTAACCTTCCCTTTTCTCAGTGCAACAGTTCTTAACTCACCTCGCTCCCCACAGCAGCATTCACTGTTGTTCCAGTATACTAGTTATAGCTTTCACCCAACCATAATGAGATAAATTCATGAATTTATTACGAGCAGTCGTGTATGTGATATAATATGTCATCATACATGTAGACTCTGATCAATGATTATTTTGAGGATCACTATCTCTGTTTTCAAAAATTACGCCTACTACATGTAAATAAAAGCAATCATGATATCTGTTAGTGTACCTGTGTCACTTGAGACACCGGGTAGCTGATCCTTTGGAGGAATACTGCATTGCACTAGACCTGGACCAGACAACTGGGTTTGCCTTTCTTTGCCATTAATATAGCACTTGTACGAGTTTGACTCCACCAAGGGAGGCAGGTTGGACACGTTTATAGTCAACTGTGGAAAGAAAATGGGAAGAACTGATTATGCGACAAATAGAACATTAAAAAAATTTACTTCCTATTTCCATAAACTAAGAGTAAAGTTACCATACCATCCCATACCATACCATTTCTAGAAATAAAGCAAAACAAGCCTTTGAACAAAATAATCTGCTGTAAACAGAAGACTTTTGACAAAAAATATTGCAATTCACTCAAAACAAGAATTATTCTTTTTTTTGAGCAAATTTCTTGCATTTTTATAATGCAAATTTGAATACAGCTGTTGTAACTCTTTCAGATTTATTCTGCCAATGCTCTTTCACAAATATCATATCTTGCTGCACCCACTATGCAATAGCAGGGCTTTACAACTCAAGATTTTGAACTGTATCTCCCGGTCTCCAGATTTCTGTTTGAAATCTCCATATTTTTAGCCGTATCCTCTCATCTCCAGATTTATGTCCGTAATCTCCCGGCTAATTGACGAAATTTGCTTCTTGTTGTATACTCTACTATGTTAGAAGAAAATCTGCAATATTTAGTGTTCTTTCTGATGTTGTGTAATGTAGTCCCCCCCCCCCCCCCCCCCCCCACTAAACAAGTGAATTCGGTTTTGATGCGAGGTGCAAGGCGCTTTGGCAGGGAAGTTATGTTCTCCATATTTGAAGGCGTGTGAGGTTGACAGCCCCGAATAGTGACAACTCTGAGTGACTGAACAAAGGATATGCAGTGATTAGCATCTACAGTATGATATGTACTGGGTTGCTCCTTGAGAAAGAAATTGCTTTCTCAAAACTTGAATTGCAAATAGATAAAATAAATCAGGAAACCAATGTGTTTTGGTTTGGCGGTTTGAATCAAGTATTGAAAATGAATAAAGTTGCAAATAAGTCTCAAAGCTTATACACATTCACCTACAGCTACAATTCATCCTTTGCGTATAGCGTAAGTGTAGGGTTCCAGAAAATATCCATTCCTCTCCCATGCATGGAAGGTTTTTCCCTTTAGACACCACGAGTGTGCGTAAACTTGCAGTAAGTTACAATAGATTCACAAATACGTTAAATTAGAACCCTCTTCACTCTCAAGTGCTGAAACAAATGCTTACCTTTAAATATTCACTGGAATATAGTTTGATAATTTAATATTGTTTTTAGTTCCTGTCTTTTTAATTTCTTGTCATTTTATTCCTTGTAGTTTTAAGATGTGATTGTTGGTAAATATATCATATCCACGCATTTAACATGAAGTAAGTTCAAACAGCCTGTAAAGGTTAAGGTTAAGTTTAAGAAGGTAGTAACCCAGACTTCAACTTACAAAACCCACTGCGCCAAGAGGAACTTTCTCAGGATTGATTGACACAAATTCCACACAATGAGATGCATTTTTCACAAACCGTAACGGATGAGCATCAGCGAGATTGCAGTCTTGCTTTTGGGTACACCTATAAAATAACGATACCACTTAATTAAAATTACTTCAACCTAGAGCAGCACAATTTTAAGTGTATAAGCAATGCTATCTGTCTGAAATTAACTGAAGGTTACTGTACACCTTTAGTTTAAGTATGCAGTTTGTCATCGTACTCAGAATTGTACATGCCCAATATCTACTGGGCTTTTTTAAATGTCTAAAATCACATAAAGCACCTAATCTTGTTATCCAAACACTTATTACAAATATCACTGGTTAAGAACTACAAAAACCAACATCCAATTAGCCTGTCAATTAACCAGCATACAAACTCTGCTTTGTAGATGGATGGATGAAATCCAAATCGAACTTCAACTTCCAGCTCAGTGTTGCTTAATTACAATTACCAGGTAAAAAATTTATTATATGGTAATCATTTGCTTTCAGTCCATGTAAAAGACCTGTAGACCACCCTGATCCTTGATATCTGTAATTGTTATACAGCTAGAGTTTTTTTGATTGATGATTTTCCCTTAATTTGTCACTGGTTGTATCTTGATTATGTGGTTAGACAGGAAACCCATTTGTGGTTTTGTTTGAAAATTTGCTTCTTTGAAATTTTCTTCCAAAAATGATCATAGTCATCAACAAAGTTAAGTGTTTTCACAGCTTCTTGTGGAGAAATATTTAGCCAAAAAGCAGCAAAAGTACAGTATTTACAAAAAGAACCATAAAGAAACCAATAAGATGCAGTCAAGGGAAGACAGCCAATCACTGAATTGAGAAATGCTATCTTGAAATAAGATGGTGCAGGATTGAAGACTCCAGCTACATAGATACAAAGATATCCAATCCTATCCTAACGCAAGTTCACTTTGTCTTGCACTACGTTTCAAAATGTTTTAATTAATCTGTTCACAGGCAAGTAAAAACTAGCGATATAAAGTTCCGACGTTTCGGAGACGTCATGACGCCATTCTCGAGGAATGAATAATATAAGAGAGTTAAACAGAGTAAGATCTTAGATTAGCATAATGGAGTAATTTAAAGAAATACTTTGGCGCAGATCGCATCTGTTTGTACATTCAAGCGTGGTCTTAATTGTTTGATGTACAGCATTTCGTTAATTAAACAATCAAATTTGTTCCTGCATTTTTTCAGTACTTTGAAACAGCTAAGGAGGTCTTCAGGCACTGCGCTCGCGTGATCGTTATCATAATGTTTCCGCACAGAGGATGAAGTGCTGTTGTGACCAACAACGCGCGCATGCAGATGACCACTAGTATAACCAACAGAGCTACCTGTATCGCACAGGTTACATTGAGTTCCCGATATTTTTTAAATCTGTGCTCAATCGTACAATCCTAAATTTCTTTCCCATCCGAACAAAAATTTAAGGAGTTTCTCATTATTTCAAGTACTTTCAGCAAAAATTCTTCTTTTCAAGGGCTTTTCAAGTGCCCTTGAAATCTAAATTAAATTCCAGGGCTTTTCAAGGACTTCAAGGAGTAGCACAAACCCTGCTACTAGCTAAACAGATGTCTAACCATGGTTATACATTAAGCTTTTACATTGTATGTAAATTTATGGTGACCTGGAATTCTGCACTTTACATGAGAAGAAGATGGTTATACTTACTTCTTATACAATGTGCACCAGCCACAGAAAGGGTCCCTTAGGTTCACACAGTCAAAACATGATGAGGACAACATGCATTCTTCAACTGGTACTTTTGTCACCTTAGGACATAACAGTGATAGTTATTAGTATATCTTTATTTTTTACTTTCATTCATCGGTTTCAGACAATACACTTAGAAGGAGAAGTAAAAATATTAAAATAATAAACAGATCAACCACCTTTTCACATAGCTGCACTCTACAACATTAACCCTCAAAGGTTCTCTTAAAATTCAAGTTTCTACAAAAAACACTTTCAATACTTGAGAATGATGTATTATTCTAGAAAGTGACACAGGCATACTCGGAAAAAAGAAATCTGAGTGCTCCTATCAGGAGTCGATCCTAACCTCATTACTGTAAGACCTTCCGATGACTAGTTCGGATGCTCTACCACTGAGCTATAGGAGACTCGTGGGAGCTAAGGCCATTAAACTAGGTTCATGGGACAAATATCCTCCATACTGCTAGGATTTAAATGTCGAACGTGTGGTAAATGAAATAAATGTGATGGTATATTTCCAGCTGGGTAAATGAATGAGAATGATGTATTATTCTAGAAAATGACACAGGCATACTCGAAAAAAAGAAATCCGAGTGCTCCTATCAGGAGTCGAACCTAAGACCTTCCGATTACTAGTTCGGATGCTCTACCACTGAGCTATAGGAGACTCGTGGGAGCTAAGGCCATTTCTTTCTTCCGAGTATGCCTGTGTCACTTTCTAGAATAATACATCATTCTCATTCATTTACCAGGCTGGAAATATACCATCACATTTATTTCATTTACCACACGTTCGACATTTAAATCCTAGCAGTATGCAGGATATTTGTCCCATGAACCTAGTTTAATGGCCTTAGCTCCCACGAGTCTCCTATAGCTCAGTGGTAGAGCATCCGAACTAGTCATCGGAAGGTCTTACAGTACTGTGCAAAAGTAATGAGAGCGAATTTCGACAAATTTCAAAGCATTTCGCCACTTTTCGACAAAAACCAGCAAAATATCGCCAAACTTTCGACGAATTTTCGAAAGCGCTTTTGTCTTGACACTTTCGAATTTCAAAATTGTATGCGAATGTTTCAGCGAAAATTCAGACGACAATTCAAGAAGATTCGCGAAATTTCGAAGGAAATGTTTCGAAATTTTGAAGAATGTTTCAATTTTTTGAATCGTTTTTCGAACTTTCAAAGAGTGCAGCAAATTTTCGAGGCTAAACTAAGTACAGTGTACAGTGAAAGAAGGCTTTCGCTTCGTTTCAATCAGGGTGCAGAAAAGAAAAGAATTCTTTTCTGCGCCCTGGTTTCGATCAACCGTTTGCGTAAATAATTCTATTTGAGACAGCGAGGCATCATGGTATTCTGACGTTATCATGGGAACAGGTTTTGTATAAATGTCATCTTCAGTGATTTGTAATCACACTGTTTACAGTAATCATGCCAAAGGTTTAATCTTAATCCAATCTCTTCACGAAAATGGCTTGCAGCCGCTAGCCATATTAAAAAAATTGGTTGGTAAATTGTGGAACCGATTGAATCACTGGTAAAAATACGTGAATTAATTTTGGCACAACACGCAGTGTCAAAGGCATGAGCTTCACAGTTTCCTACGCATCTGTTCTCACCGGAGTTCTCACGGGCATATTGTGTAAACAAATGCATCTGTCGGCATGGAATTTCAATAATTATCTTTCACTTTATAAAAGACCTGCCATATCATGCGAATATCAACAGTTTTTTGTCAAAACATTTTGAACTACTGGTATGCAAATCAAAGCGCTTTTTGTCTCTGAAGCGAATCAGAACATTGCAAGCTTGACCTTCAATCGGAGTTAGATTTCAACCAGAAATTTGCATGTGTAATCATGGAGTTTACAATCCCGCTTGTTGTAATTACGATTCAGTCCTTGATTCAGTCTTATTTAAAAACAAACGGGCAGTTATTCTACTGAAGGAGCGTGCGGGTTTAATCTCTCTAGCTAATTTTTAAACGCTCTTAAGTCGTGGTGTTAATAAATAAACAAAGCGCGTTTAGTTCCCGCGAGTTATGTACTGCAATTATAATTCGCTGCTTCAAAAATTCGAAGAAACCAAAGTTCATTTCTTCGAAATTTCAAAAGCAAGGAAAGTTCGTTACTTCGAAATTTCGAAAGAATTTGCATAATTTCGCCGCATTTTCTTCGAAATATCGCATTAAGCGACACAAAATACCGCCTGAAATTTCGCTGACATATCGTCGAAAATTCGCAAGAACAATAGACGAAATTCGTCGAAATTCGCTCTCATTACTTTTGCACAGTACTGTAGGTTCGACTCCTGATAGGAGTACTCGGATTTCTTTTTTCCGAGTATGCCTGTGTCACTTTCTAGAATAATACATCATTCTCATTCAGTTACCAGGCTGGAAATATATCATCACATTTATTTCACTTTCAATTCTTGTTCTGTAAAATGATTCTAAATCAAATTAACCATATTACAGCCCAATTTCCAAAATACATGCAGTAACTTTACCATTTTATCAGTTGAAATTACAAGTAACTGTGGATGAATCATTCTTGTAAGTGGAAAGTCACTGCAAAGCATGATCCCCCCTCCCCCCCGCACAGGGCTATGCAGTAAGTTAAATTTACGATTTTTCTTCTTGAGACTGCAACTCTAACGTCATGTTCATTTCAATCTCACATTACATAACCAGAATAGAAAACGTGAGTCAGGCCTGTATGTGTGTGGTCATTACATTATCGTAAATCAACTTCCGGTATGATGATAAGTAGTGTAATGCAAGGATACTGAAAAAAGATCATGCTATCTTTGTGACTCAAACTACATGTATTCCATTAGCTCCATTGCGACGGAGGAATATGTTTCCACCTGTTTTAGTGGTAAACATACATCAACTCATCTCGCATCAACCCCCATAGGTGTCTTGTCGTTATAATAATCATGCAATATTTGACTTGTTTGTAAAACTTGAGTGTATAAATGTACAATTAAAACTCTCATCTCTCATGGGCACAGAAAGCACTTTATCAAGCACACGTCTTGCACCTATCACTGTTAAAATGCCTCCACTTCCCTATTAGGCTCTATTGTCATGCAATCCAATCAACATTCAAAATTTTAAATGAAGGTACCATTCAAAGATGACAATTAACAATTCTACATTGCAAGTTTAAAACAAATTATGTGGTTTGTTCATGATTACTGAAGGCTATTCTTGCTTAGAAAGTGGAGCACATCAAGTATTTTCAGTGTACAGTGTGATATACTAAAAAAATAGTTTAAGGACTTTGATTTAAACCTATACTATCTTAATATAAATGACATCAAAAGCACCATTGAACCAGATACCAGTGCAGACACAAACACCATGGATAAATATCAGTTCTGAAAACAGGCAAACACAAAGACCAGAAATGGCACTTCAAGAATAAAAAATCAAGTTCAAAGCACACAACCACCACTCCACGGTGAACTAAGAATGCAAAGCCCAGCCTTCTACAGGGTAAAATAATAGTCAAGATCTGTTTGATGCAGAGATCAGCAAGATCATTTCAGGCATCCCACATGTGCTTAATAACTGCAATGACATCATGGTCCGTGGCAAAGACTGGGATGCGCACCACCAGAATGTTGCACAACTGTTAACAGAGATTGGACAATGACAACCACACCATAACAAGCAAAAAGTGCGAATTCAGAAAAGCGCCAATTGACTTCCATGGACACTTGGTCAGACAAGAGGGCTTGAAACCAAGCCCTACACTGTACCAAGATTCAAGCTGTCCAGAACTGCACCCCACCAAAGTCTAAAGAGGAACTCATCTCTTTCCTCCAAATGGTAGCCTACCTGTCTTCAAGTTGGTATATGTTAAGTAATTTATCCAGCCGCAGTGTGAGCCATTGAGAAGACTCACCAAAGCAAACACAACATTTCAGTATTCTACAGACCAAGAACAAGCCTCCAAGGCCTTGAGCAAGAGGGAAGCACTTTCAGCAGAATTTGCAACAACTAGGTTACAAATATACCTTGCAACTGACTACAAGCCTACACTTCCACTGTTCAACAATGCAACTGCTAAACTGTCACTGTGCATCTAACGATTAGCCCTGAAAATGCAAAGCCCAGGCTTCAAAGTGATTCACATCCCTGGTACATGTAAAACCAAATGCTTACTTCATGTCCAGACAGCCAGTTACATGTATGCCACAAACAGGGACTTATCACCTGGATAAATCAAATACCATTAATTGCCATTGTCCAAGCAGAGCATGCATTAGTTCTGGATAAAATTAGGAAAGAAACTGCAAGAGACCAAGAACTTACCAAGCTAGCAGCAGCTCTTCAGATTGAAATGGAACCATGCAATGCATGGAGCCAGTCCTCAAACCTTACTTTGACGTGAGAGCAGAACTCTACATGACAGAACGATTAATCCCGAGCGCGAACCAAATGATTCCTCCCAAATCACACAAGGACACTTGAGCATCAGCAAAATTGAAGAATTGACAAACACACTGCTTCCCAACCATGAACACTCGCATTGAAAAACATTGTGAGCAGTTGCTTGGTCAGCTACCAGATAGCACCACCATGAAGAGCCCGCTAAGATGACTCCACTGCCCAAAAGAGCATGCGATTCTATCTAAATTGACTTCCCCAAACCAGGCATATATGCTCATCATTTGCAAAAAACTGCTTGAACAGAAACAAAATGAACAAACAAAGATGCCTACTTTGAGGCAAGGGCAAAAACCTCAGCATCAACATAACCTGGATTTCACATAATTTGATAATTGTGGGCTCTATGTTACACTGCAGAATTTGAAAAGCTTTCAAATCTTTTAATTTATAGTACATAATTATAAAATCACACAATCAGGCTTTTGTTTAATTGTACAAATTCTAACTTTATCTGTTACACTGACACCATGTCTAATGTCTTTGATGGGAACTTACTGATGACAGAATTGGAGATTGAAACAAACTTATTGGACCATTTTTCCCTCGATAGACCATGTGTTGGTATAACTTAAAACTTAAAAACAATTAATACACTCAGACTGTTTTGCAGTCTAATTTTATACACGGTACTACATGTATTTACATGTAACTCTCAGAATTAAGTACCTTTTAATAACGAAATGCTTGCATACCAATAGCAGAGAATTTGAATGCACTCAAAGCCAATCCAGAGCAACTTAAAGACGGTCCATCTAAAAACAAACACCATTTAATGGATGAATACCTTGTATTTACTCAACACAACCAAGTGCTTGTGGTTACTGGTGAGTTTAATCTGTCGCACCTCATTGGAATCAATGCTCAACACACTGTATGGTTCCACCTTCTGATTGCCATGCTGTACCCATACCTAAAACAAACAACAAGTAATGCAAATTTAATTTACCCTATTCAGTCTGGAGGGAGGTGGGGGAGGGGGGGGGGGGTTTACAGGAAGGGATGCAAATATTAAAGGGCATTAAGTTATTAATTTTAGTCTGACTCCAAATGTTGAAAGGAACATTATTCATACCTTGAGCAGCTGGCCTTGATCAGTGCCAATGAATACCACTGTATGATTGTAATATGGCATTGCTGTGACGGCAGTTAACATCCCCTTGTTGTGTTCTACAATGGCACTTTTTTGCAAAGATGTTTTTCCACGATATGGATGATATTTATCTCTTGGAGATGTAGGGCAATAATCCGGTCTGATTTGAATTGCAGGATTCTTAAAAAAAAAAAAAACACTTTTACTCAATTATTATTAATTATTTATGAAGAACAAATCCCTGATTGGGATTCAAACCCACAACCTATGTGATACCACTGTGCAACCACTGCCCAACCTGTATTTATCCCATGAAAGCAAAAACATATGATGTTTACTCACCATCTTGAACCACTGCCTACAATATTAAAACTTATCTACATGTATCATTAGCTTGCTTATACAAGCCATGTACTTTTCACTCATTGAAGGTTGCCTGCCGCAATTTGTTGGGATAATATTTAAGGTTTTTACATTAACACCCACATGAATCCCCTTTTTCTTTGAAATGTTTTCCATTTTCACGATGCATGAGAAATGCCCCATCTCTAGAGAGTCACTAATTTTTCAACACAGTAGAGAAGGAGTTTTGCAGGGTTTTTTATTCTTAATTGGGGTAAAGGGTTCCCTTATTTACATCAAAATTAATTATTAGCTTAAGGTGGCTGAACACAGTTTACAGTAGTACTATGCACTGAAAATTGGCAAAGTGTAAGTTAATTCTGAAGGCATTAATTCGTTAGTAAAGTTGAGCTCACTGCCATTTCCATGGAAACATCACTTATTATGAAGCAGCATTTAAAAGAGTTTAGTATAGTTTATTTGGAGAAAATTAAGCCATTAGATTCCAAAGCATTTGTTGTTCACCTTTCATTTGAAGACAGAAACCGTTTCTACACGATTCTTTTTCTATAGTGAACGTGAGACATCTGAAAATCTAGTCGCCAGCACTCAATTTTTGGTTGCATTGGCGACCAGTGAGTCACAATTTCGAACCCTGGTAGGCGAACGCCGTTTCTGCTAAAGTTGATAAATTCTAGAGGAATAAGTCTTATTTTTAGTCATTTGTGTCTTGCATCTGCCATCCTGTATGTGACACGTCATGTGGTGAACTTCAGACTCGGCGCCTCACGGCGGGGATGCAAAATCTGCGAGCCAGCGAGGCATGCAAGGCAGACGTGTGAGGCACTCAGGATAGCCTAAAAAACACTCCGGTTAGCCTAAAGAGCACTCCGGTTAGCCTAAATAGCACTCAGGTTTGCTTAAATAGCTCCCCGGTTAGCTTAACGGTTAGCAGTTTATGTTGGGGTTATTCATGTCTCACATGCCTCGCATGTTTTGTTCATGCCTCGCATGCCTCTCTGGCTCGCATATTGTAAACACTCCTCACGGCCTGAGAACAAAGAACGCGACCGAGAATTTAAAGAAATTTATAACGCGACAAAAACTTAACTCGTGCCAGTTGAGTACAAAAAGTGAGACCGAGAACAATAACTTGTGGCCCGAAGTCTTATCTCTCGGCCCACCACGACCAAAAAAATTTAAAAAAGAATTTGATAATGCTACCGAAACCTTAACTCGTGCCGCCTTACGGCCTGAGTAATAAACTTAAAACTAAAATATTCAAATAAGCAACTTCATTATTGTACAGCTGTAGTTTACATGTAATCATAATTACTGTTTCCTTTCAGCTTTCTTTGGCCTACATCCACAATCAAACTTGTTGATTTCTGAGTAAAAGATTTTACATCATCCACAATAATCCCCATGAAGAGTAGTCAGCTACAACAGGTGCTATGTGCTACAGCCTTTGAAGATAGCTCTTCATGATAACATGGAATTTTGCCATCAACTACACGGTTGCCTTTATTTGGCTACTATAAAGTAAGTTCAAAGAAACACTCCAAAGTGTGTGCTTACCTGTTGACTTGCACAATTCTCATCACCATCAGCAATCCACGGTAATCCTAACTTGGTGTTACTTGTATATGTGCCATCAACACATTTCTGTAGGTCAGATGCTATTGCCTTGTTTATTTCTTTGACTGGATACAAACAAATAGCAGAATTTTGAGAAGAACCATCCCAGCCTGAAGAGCTCTCAAAAAATGCTACAACTAGCACATCATCTGATGCTTGAAGTCCGAGTGACTTGGAAAGGTGGCCTCCAGGTTTTGTAAGATAGGCTGATTGCGCTATAGTGAAGTTTTTACCATTTGAAGATTGGCATTCCACTGGCAGCTCTACATATGACAGATACTGATTATCTTGCTGGCAAAGACGAATTATAAATGTCTTCCACACTTTTGCGCCACCACCATTGTTTTTCGTTCTGTCATCATAGGATTCAGTTGTCTCCTGTACTGTCACAAAGTAGTTAAAGTTACCAGATGAAAATCCATAGATATATTTTACCAAATATTTGAAATCTTTGAATTCCAAAAAGCTCCAGGTTACAACGGTATTTTCAGAAAGTTGAAAAACATCAGGGCCATCAATGTTCCTGGTAGAAACAGCAGGTCTGATTCCAAAATTTAATGCAGAACCTTGATATTTCTCATCCCATGATGTTGCAACATACAGGGCACGCTTTCCTTGTTGTAGGTTGCCAAATGGAGTAATCAAGGCAATTGCTGGAAGAGTCTGAACATTTGACACAACAAACTCATTGCTGTTTATTTCATCTGATAATGAGTCAAGACTTCTTAGTTGACAGACGCCATGCTTTAGGCTTCCACATGTTATGAGATGCCTTGTTGTATTGTCTACCAGTAATATTTTGTTCCTGTTATCTGTCATTCGGCCATTACATTCATCCTTGTTAAGACAATCAATATAATCTAACTGGGGCCCAGTTGATATTCTTTTCAGTTCTGCTAAAGCTGGTGATACTTTCAACAATACATTTTTACCTCCAATAAAAATGTTATTTGTCATGCTATCAAAATCCAAATTAAGGAGCTCATTGCTCAGTTTTAACTCTTGATACTTGCCATAAGTTGAACACAACACAGATGAAAGGACTACACTGACAAAGATCCATACATACATCCTTACACTGGCCACGAAATGAAGAAATAGCCTGCTGAAACAATCAACAAAAAGTGGTTTATAAAATGACCAAACAAGCCTCCTTTAAGCACAGATACCTTACACCATCCCCCGATGCTGAAGAACGTTTTCATCTTAAAACAAAGTGCAAAACAGTGGATAAAACATAGGACAATGTTTCCTAAAGGAATTCAAGGCTACACTGTACATCAGGATTTTTACTCATTTGAGGTTTTAAAATTCCATGACTCTCTATGACCTTCAAGAGTTTTCCATGACAAGCGTTTGCATTATACAGTGTCAAATCTGAGTGTTTATTTCTACGAAGTGAAAATCTGTTTCTTGTTTCCTTTCCATGATTTAACAATTTATTTAAAAAAAATAAAAAGGAAACATGAAACAGAAACAAGCAACAAGATGTGAATGAACAATAATTGTTCAACACATCTTGTTGCTTGTTTCTGTTGTATTCCCTAAAAGAATGCTTTCTTTTACAAGGCCGCCTATGGGCTATATTGATATAGACGATAGTTATTAATTTAACAATCATCTAAGTACGTGCCGCGGCCAGTCTGCTGGCTGTTATCTTCCTGTTCTAGCCTGTAAGACCAGGGTCCGAAATTGTGCTTTCCTGGTCGCCAATGCGACTAAAAATTTTGCACTGGCAACCAGAATTTCACAACTAGTCGCCAGCCGGCGATTAACTATTTCATGCCACGATCATTATACAAACAATAATTTTGATTTTCAGCCAAATCGATAAAAATAAAATTCAAAGCCGCACGCCAATTGGTCTCTTACTTTTTACCTTTCCACTGCTTTTGAAGTATAAAACCGATTTTCCTGTTATTATAAATCTATCACAACCCTTCACAGCTCGAGCAGTGCGAAGTTTCGCTGCCATGTTTTTTGAACGAGAAATCCTGCATGGTTGTGGCCTGGTACGAACAATATGGCGATCCGTCGATCGTCTTGACAGAACGCGAAAGGAAAGATCATTTACGGTTTTGAACATAGAGCAAAGAATCAACCAGCAGTTTTTCAATCGGTCACATTTCTTCTCCAAAAGGTAGAGACAAGAGAAGGTATAAAGTTGACTTGAAACATTTAGTAGTCTTATGAAACTGCGTATATAGCCGGCATTCGATTCGTTCGTCGTGGTTTTTCAGTGGTAGGTGTATAAATCGCCATTGCAGCCCCAAACGTGCTCTCTTCGTTCTGATTCTTAAAAGAAAAATTGGCGACCAGAATTTTCCATCTGGCAACAAAAATTTTGGTTTGTGTTTCGGTGCGAAGGAAAAATTTTATTGACACTTTTTTCCCTGCTTTTTGGCGACCACACTTTTCCAAATGGCGACTGAAAAAAAAATTTCAGTCGCCACTTGGCGCCTGCCTAAAAAAGTTAATTTCGGACCCTGAAGACCTGTACTTTTCAAGCTTTATCTTTTATTTGTATTGTTAAACCGTGAACACGATATGCAATGTAGCCTTCCTAGTAGTTTTACCTGGGCTCTTTTAAATCATTTTTTAAGAATATGTACATGTATAAGTCTCTTTTAATGTCAGTTTTTGATATGAACCTGTTTGTGGTCTATTTCATGGGATTGTTCATGTCACCATACATAGATTAATTTTTAGATTGTCTTATTTCTGTAAATATTTTATTATTATTATTATTTTTAATCCCTTGGGTGGGTGTCTCGCAAGGGTCTGAGTGTCCTGTCCGTGCCTTTCCCTTTTGGGCAACCTTTTTAATATTTTATAATGTACATGTACTTAGTCTGTACCATTCATATCTGTATGTATTGTCCAATAAAGTTTGACAGAAGTGATTCTGTAGCATTAACATCATTTTATATGACTTTCAATGACCCCACTTTCCGGGTCTAGAAAACAAAACTACACATTCTGTGACTTTCCAGGCTTTTGATGACCTGTATGAAACCTGTACAATTGTGTACATGTACATTCAAAAAATCTGGCAAATCTGAGCCAAGTTTCATTGATACATTCTTTTCATACATACAAACATACAGGCAATGCAGGTCAGTATTAAGTGAACCAAAACATATGCATATTTAGTGCATCTGCTGACGATGCATATACAGTGTACACATCTAAAAATCTGTAGACGCACGTCTAATCTGACCCATTAGTATGTATGAGCTAGCTCATTGTTTTGTTGATCTTTCGTTGTTCTTTTGAAAAGCCTGGAAAATAAAAGCCTTTCAGATAGATTTAATGTAGTCAACTATACTTGCCAACTGAGAAAAATTTATGAATTGATTTCATGAAACCTTCCTTACAGAACTGGCTTAGTGTAAGAACAACCCAGTTATGTTTAGCACATAGCAGAAACTTTAAAATGTCTTAAATTACACAAAATGTTGGCCCCAAGCGTAACCTTTCATTACATGACTGGATATTATACCCCTAAAATCTAAGTATTTTTCTGTTTTGATCATGATATTACTGAACTGGAATCATGCTATTTTACATCTTTATATTTCCTGTGGCCAATACAATGCCTGTCGGCTTGTGCTTCAATTCAAAACAACTTTTGGTCGCAAATAAAACTAGTGATACACAGTGCCTCTTTAAATGTTGATTGGAAAATTGTCTGCATAGCATAGCATTTTCCTTTTTTACATGCCTTTCTACACCTAACATTCATGGCATGTGCCATGACAATTGTCGGCTCTTGTTTAGACTCGGACAATTTTCACTGGTAAATAAATAATGCAGTTATAATTGGCATGTCATAATAATTTTGGTCATGAATTTTGCCATTTAAGCGTCGTTCTTGGCCTAACAGAACTGGGATATAATTTTCATACTTGTCTTAACAACAGAGGGCCAACCTGTTGGATTTTGTTTCCACTCAGACAATTAATTTTTAGCTCGTAAGTAAACAACCTTGTAATACTTGGTGTGTAATAATAACTGGCTGAGATGCAAGTTTTTTTATTTTGACCAAATGTTTTTAAAATGAATAGTATTTTGAAAACTGAGATACTAGCAGGTTTCATTACCGCTATTCACTTCAGTAGCAGCATAGTGCCTTTTTTCAAACAAGCATTTTTTGACAAGTCAGCTTAGATTCCTTTTTTCTATAACTCTGAATTTTAAAGACCAGTTAGAAGTTCTTTATAAAGTCGCTACTATTTGCCAAGTGGATAAGATTCGAAATATAACAGCTTTCGCTGACTGATTTCATAAAAAGTAAATTTTGTTTGTCAGCACCCTGTTAAATTTTTTTTTATTTAAAAATACCACTCAAAGAATTTAACTTATGGCGATGAATAACAATGGGAAAAACGCACACTATTAGACGAGTCTAAAAAAAAATGTGTTTACGTGTTTTTGCAGCATCACGGACGTATCTGTGTAGTTTGCTTAATTCTGACCTGCACTATACATAACTTGTTTAATGTACAGTCATGCAAATTATAATATTACCTTACTGCATTTAGGTTAAATATGCTGCAACCCACAGGTAGCTTGGGTTAATTGTGGCAGGTTATTAGCTAGGATGATAAATCATCAGTCTATATATAATGTCTATATATACAAAAAAAAAATTAAAAAATGTATAGATTTTATTTTTATAAGATTATTATAAAGAACAGATTCAGGCTATAACGTCCACAAACAAAATTTTCAAACTTCATGCAAACCCTTCTAATCAAATTATGCAAATTTGTCATGGAATTAAAATGATATGAGAAAATGAATTTTCTTATGACGGGTGGCAAAAAATTTTGAAAGGCCGTCAATTTCAAGCAGAGAGACACAGGTTCAAAGTCAGCATAAATCCCATACATTTACTTAATTTAGCCTTGTTTGGCCCCAAACCAAGATGGCATAAGAAACAGTGAAAAGGTCTAGTCAACAAAAATCTGAAACCTAGAATGGGGTATCATTTTGAAATAAAAACCCTTCGAAAATAGGGTCCAAATTTTTGGAGGCCTTTGCAGCTCAATTAGGCACCCAAAAACCATTCGGTGGCTTAAAACAATAAAACTACAGAATTATGTTTTTTTTTTCTGTCATTGACACAGGCCTTGATAAATTATCACACTTTCATTTTACTGACTAGATTCTGTCAAGTTTAAGACTTACATGTAAGTTATATTGAATCGTTTAAAATCATGATAATGGTAGTAAAATGAGCAATGGGCTCGTTTATTAAAAGATGCACGTACATATTTCATATATCCAGTAAGTCTTATACTAAGATCTAAGCAAAACAAGGTTGAGATGATGGTACAAGAGAGCTTAAGCTTAGAGCTGATTAACTAGGTAACGAAATAAGTACCCAAGCGATTATTCATCACGAATGAAATTGAGTTCTGACGGTTAGTCTGTTTCATTACCACTCTTTCGATGAAGATATTTTAGCTCGTGTCAGACTGAATCAATGCGGCGATATATTTTGACGACTATTTTTGACAAGAACAACCCACCGAAGCCTTACGATCTGCGTTTTTTGGTGAAACTACTGTGACCGAATCCCCTGTTTAGGAAAGGACACATCTGTAGAGACGTCAACACCGCTGAAATGTTCATTGATGAAAATCTACACAGGTTTGAATTCGAAGAAAATACCTCACATGGTTTAAATAAGCTTACCATGTGTAACTATGTATGATTAACTTCGGCTATGATCAACCGCAAGATGCGAGTGCTTAGAAACAATCTTCAGATCATAACCAAGAAAAGACCTAATGGACTTTCTTGTAAAAAATATTTCTAAAACAACGTAATAGACAACAAAAGGAAAAACTGTAAACTTACCAGTGGACGACACACCTAAAATGAAGAGTTCTGTATTACCCTAAATAGGCATAAACTTTTCGAAAGACACTGATGACCGAGTGATAACCTGGGTTAGAGGCAAGCCCAATGTTGTAACCTAGTAAAATACGTCATGTAAATTTCTTGAAAATATACCCTTTCAAAAGCAAGTGGACTGGGCACGACCAAGGAGGATTTCAGGGCATTCCCATGATGCTTTGCACCCAACTATATTATCAAAGGTCGTTGCCCACGTGATCTCGCATTTGAACGTGGACAAGATGGATGCGGTGCGACTCGTACCGTGCTCTGAGCGTCCATTTAATGTTTCAAAACTGCTGTATCTCCATTGTATCGATCTCGAAACGAAAAAGTTTACACCAGTGTCTAGTTTTCCCTGCCTGGAAGTTCTTTGTGTGCTTGGGCACTTCAGTTTTCCGAGCGAATTGGCCGTTCGACGTCTCTGTTGCTTTCTATGGAGCGTGGAGTCCGAAGGCAAGCTTTCTGCTGCTCAAAGTCCTGTTCTTCTGAACGTCAAATCGTCTTGTTATTTCACGGTAATTATATTTATTGTTTTCCTTTTACGATAGTATAACTTTTTTAAATCGTAGAACATACAGAAGCTTACATACAAGGAAGTTCTATTGAAGACGATGTGTGCACATAAAATTTCGATAAAACGATCGATAATTCATTTTTTCGATCAATTCATGAAAAGAAAATTAAGTACTTATTTTTTTCTGTACATAGGAAACTAATGGAAGACAGATTTCTGTTATCGTGGATTTTGAAATTGTTAGTGTTTCAAGCCGTGTGTCAAAGCAGCCCAAACCAACATCGATGGAGGATCTTGAAAACTCAACCGAGGACGATTCCCTCGCCGATTGTTGTCCTTGGCTCGAGTTAACAAGATGTCATTGTAATTGTACTACCTTCCCCAAATTGGGAAAAGTTTTGGTCAGTGGTGATACCCCTGTTGCTGGGTCTATCGATGACTCTGACGAGTATTCTAGCGAAGACGAAGAACAAAATGACATGAATCAAGACGATGTCGAGGAAGCAAGTGAGGAAGAGGAGGAACATGAGGAATCTGTTCCTATGTTTACTGAATATGTTCCTCTACGTGGAAGCTCGTTTCATCAAGATTGCCAGAGCACCCTAAAAAAATGCAGGGAATTGTTGTGTGCTAAAGAACCAGTTGAACTTAGAATACTCCCTGAGCCAGACAATTTAAGAGACTGCAATGCTCTCATAATTCAAGCCAAAGTTGGGTCTCAGTGGGACAGAATAGGTTATATCCCCAAAGAGAAACTTCCTAAATTTACTGCAGCCATAAGGAACAACGAGATAAAATATGTTAAATTTAGAAACATTAAATGCCAGTTCATCATGACAGACACTCCAACTTGGACTTATTGTGCATCGGTTATGGTTACCAAGACTGGGAAATGGCTTCCAAATGATGGGAACTATAAGTATAATGACCAATTGTAGTACATTGTAGTTTTTACAATAACTGTCCAAATTCCTGGCGCTGATTGGTTTGTAGCTATTGTCTATAAGAGTACAGACAATAAATATGACGGATGTAGCGTGGGCTTTCTCAATGAAAAAAATAGCCAATTCCGCTCGTCCTTTTTCCATGTTATTGTAAAAAACAAATCGACAGCAGTTTTCTATGGTCTATACTCTATTAGACCATAAAATGACGCCATAAAATGTCCAAAACTTGGCAGTGAAACCACTTGCATGCGGCTCGTGGTTCCACTTGAGTTTTGAACATTTTTGACGTCATTTTATGGTCTATAAGAGTATAGACCATAGAAAACTGCTGTCGATTTGTTAATTATTTTCATCTGCGGTTCTGTTCAGTTATAAATCACTGAAGACGTCAAAATGTGGTAACAACATCAGTGACCAACTTGTCTCCAGCTTGTTTGCCACTTTTTTGTTCTAACCACATTTTGACGTTATGTGATCTATAACAGAACAGACGCACAGCAAAATGGAATCTGTTAAATAGAATAAACAGCTGGCTATATGTAAACCTTGTGTTCACAGCCTTTACCAAGTAATGCATAGCTGAAAGGAAATGCTTAACAGAATTGCCCTTGATAAAGTCTGTACATCAATTTTGTTGCAGTTGTTGGTTGTCTTATTTGCAGCTTGGCTGCTCATTCTGTCACTTTCTCTGAGGCAATTTTTTTTCCATTTGTTGCCAAGTTTAATAATTTGTGAAAATTTTATTCACAGATGTGTGCATTGTTCATTTCACTTCATTTTATTTCATTTTAAGTGATAATAAATTATTTATTTTTAGTATTTATATGTAACAGAAAAGGGGGTGGGGGGGGGAGGGGGTGCCAGTTGAAAATCAATACATAGTAAACTTAATCATCTGTAATCAGCTTTTTAATACGTACTGGAAACAGATTATTATTTAGTGTCTCAAAACTGTCATCAAGATAAAATGTACTGGTTAATGAGATCACTGACAGTTGTTTTGTAACACTGTAAATGATAATAAATTATTGAAAAGGATCAATAGATGTCTCTCCAAATCTTCATATGTTCATGCATCAATTCATTCCAGCTACTACTAACCCAGTGTTCCAGATAACTTTCAAAATCAGAGAGTCGATGAAGAATTATGAGGGGTCAATAGCTCTGGTTCTCTTTAAATTTTCTTAAGTTTGCCATTCATTTTGTCGGGTTAGGAAGCCAGGCTTCTTGGGTTTTTGATAAGAGATCCCTCTCTTATCTAGAACACTGCTAACCCCAACAAGGTTCTCAAGGAAACATTCAAAAAATTTCATGAAATAGATGTATTGATTGTATAAACATTGTGCTAAGTTTACCGTATTTTCTTGATTAAACGCCCCCAGTGTTCAAATGAAACTTGGCTTTGTAGACGAGGTGTTCAGCAGTTTATTTGAAAGCGGTTATTACAAAGGGTTTTTTTCCATTACATATACAGCCACAATACCTTGAGTAAAATGCTTAAGGGGGTTCAGTGTTTATAACTCCAATTCGGAGGCCTGGCGCTTATTTGGGACCTGGCATTTGATCGAGAAAATACGGTATTACAAAAGTGGGGGCAAACCGATATCGAAACGGTGAAATCGTTGCCTGGTCGACACCCTGTTTCTTGCTGGCAAGAAAGATCTTCCTGCAGCAAAAATCGAACTGTCTTCCCTGGTATTTCTGATGAGTCGGTGAAGACGAAATGGGTTTCTAGAGTCTGTTTCATCATCATTGTCACCACCGCTCTCATTACATCCTATAGGAGCTTCGTCAAATGATGGTAATAGGTCAGTTGAAAACCTCTCATTCAGGGTGTGGCAGAAGAAAGGCAGTTCAGGGTCCATCCGTTTTGAGAACTCACTGAAAAGATCAAAGCAGGAACTGTTAAAACAACCTTACAAAACATAAAAAACAATTTGGGTTGTTAAAGGGTGTCTAATGTTATGCTCCTGAAATGATTTTCTCAAAATCTACTTCCCCTTTCTACTAGCTTAAAAGCCAGGATGGTTAAACTACCTGGCACACCAGTGACAAATAAAATGTTAATTGACCTGATAAGAAAATTCATAAGCATCAGGATTGTAATTTTACTTTTGATTACACTTTCAGAACTTACCGCACAATTTTCCTCCACTTCGTCTTAAATTCTTTTAGTGTGAAAACTGGGCCTAGCTAGCCATGGCACATGCTGAAGAAACATTCCAGGTCATCTGTTGATGAACCACGTGGATTTTCCTCAAAGCCAATCTCAGCATTTTGTCGACGCCGAAACTCCTGGCTTTCGATATTTGTGGTAACTTCAACAACAGTTTCTCTGGAAAACCCTCTGATGCCATTTATGGGTCTGTTTAAAAAAAGAAAATAAAAAGGGTAATTTCTGCGAAACTAAATGTGATTATAAATTATTTTACAATAATATTATCTGGCAATGAAATATGCTTTTTACCCATATCAAATAACAAACTAATAATAATTGGATGAGACACTAGGTCAACAAATAATGACTCAATCAACACTAAATATTATAACATTAAGACTATTATTAATGAAAATGATGTTTTAATACTTATTGATGTCCATGGTAGAGAGGTCATGGTCCCTGTGCCATGGAATCCATTCGTCCAGAATATAATTCAGCATGCGGTAGTTTTGCCGACAACGCTGGAGTTGGGAGATACCACGACCATCTGAGGCCTCGTGCCACTTTGCAATAGTTTCCACATATTCAGCCTCGGGGAAGTAGTGTTTTTCTCTGAAAAACTTTGCCACATGGAAAGACAACAATTTCTCTGAATCTGGTACTGACTGTTTGCGAGTTCCTACCAAGGCAGCATGAGTTAAGCCAGTTTTTGGATCACGCATGGCTTCATCAAACCGCTCATAGGTAAGATCTTGGTTACCCCCATCTCTGGTGTGCTTAGCCATCCGTTTCAGTAGGTGGTTGTGGTCTGCTCGTTCATGGTGTGTTTCACCAGTAATTGGGTCAACCTCAGGAACGTACACATACTTTGAGAAGTCAACCCCACGTTCTTTCCAGTACCTCACATCAGCTCGGAATTGGTAAGTTGCAACTACTGACCGTAATTTATCCAATAAACTTTCTGGTGTATCTCTTCTAAATGGATGAGGTGTGTACCCTGCTGGAACCAGCCCACCCCGGATGTATGTTATAGCATCTTCAAGGCTCATTCCCTGGTTAGTTCTGAGGTCTGCAAGTTGCATTATAACTTCACTGGGTATCGCTGCATTTGGACGTGCAACAATGGGCTGACCAGCAGCATCAACTATAAAAGAAGATCAAGACAGTAAAAATGGAAATTAGTCTTTTCCTTTTCCACAATGAAGCTGACTAAATATTAAAATAATGTTTGGTGTTACTATGTCAAATTCTTTTTAAGTGGAATGTTTTTAAAATAAATTATTACAATAATATTATATAAATGCCACTCAGAGTTCACAATTTTTAAGACCTTCTTAAAAACCATGGCATAATATGTAATATTTCCTTTGTACTTCCATGTAGAAAGTAAAACAATATATTTTGCACTCTGAAAATAAAGCCAATGATGTCAAAGGTGAGCCTGCTACTTTTTGAGCTGATCAGCTTTTCTGTTCTTCTAAGATACAAAGAAACCATACCTCCATTCATTTCCAGCATTTGAAGAAGTGTCCTTCTACTCGTCTTTCCTACACTGTCACGTGCATAGTGTGCCAGCTGCCAAATGTGCAACGGACGTGTTTCCCCAATTCGACGTAGCTGTTCAAATTCACCATCAGTACTTGTACCTGTTGAGCAAAGCAAATAATTTAGATAGGTTTACAAAAGCAGATGTAGATTTAACAGTTACACATACTTACTTCCTGAGTAGTAGCCTGTTATCCTCAGTGACTGCCACATACTAATCAAAATAGTTCTATAATTTGTTTATTTGTTATATAAATGAATATTCAGTGCTATTCCCTCCTGATAATTGCTATTATTCTTCTTGTTGAAGGAAAATTACTTACCAACCACTCTGAGATCCTCGTTAACCATTGCTTCTTTGATCTTTTTTGTGAAATCCCTCACTTCCTGGTCTCTCATAGAACAATATGGGACATACTGGATAGGAATAGCATATGGCTTCCGGTTGCGACGTTCATCAGCAATCATGAATACCAGGACATGCGTAGCACAAACACGTTTCTTCTTGAACAAATTTCGAAGGTATTGCAGATAGGCATCACATTCTTTCTTGACACTATGCAAAATGGGTCCCACTGGTCTTTCTTGCATTGGGTGTAGATTCCCAAGGGATACCTCAAAATTCTGATAAAATACAGTAGCTTGTTCAAGGAGAGTCTTGTATTCAAAAATGTCCCAGTTTAATGATTTAAGAGTCTCCAAAGGAGTGCTGGGGCTGTTTATCTTAAGCTGGAAGGTCTCTACAGCACTTTGCAAGCCCTGGGCAAGAAATTGGCGATCAGTTTCAAGTTTGTCTAATTCTGCTGTCAAGGATGACAACAATTCATTTCATTCAATGGCTTTTGGACTCTTCCATTTACTACCCACAGAACAACGTTGATCGTAGGCAAGTCTGAGTGCCTCTAATTTTCCATCTTGCATATTAACATCACCATTCCATTCCTGACGTAAGGACTCTAGTAAGGCTGGCTTTATGTCCGTACCATCTGCTTTGATCCAAAACCTCCCTTCAGGGTTACACCTCTTTAGTTCTTTAATTGCTGTTGTCTGCATTTGAAAAAAAAGGTAAGTGATAGTTGGTAATAAACTAAACTGCTAAATAAATTATGGATCTGAATAAGTAACCATGTAAATAATTACATTTATTAAATGGTATTTCAAGGAATAATCATGATTCGATAATTCTTTTAAGGACGTATAATTTATGCACAATTGTTGTTCTACAAATACCCTTCACTTAATTAATTCTTTAAAACTGGAGCAGAAAATTGACAGAATGTTAACAAAAACAAAAACAAAAACTTGATCCCTTGAGAAAACTTTACCTGGATTTCAGGTTTGGTGGTAAATGGTGACTTCTGGGCATTCTTATTTTGAGTCTGCGTGCTCACACAAGGAATGTTAACTCTGGCCTACATGGTAATATAAAAGAGAAGAACAAAAACTCATGCATAATTATAATCAAATCACCCAGAAGTGGAAAATTCCATTCCCAGGTTCCAACAATTAAAATCAAGTGAATGTTGAAATTATAAGTGATGAAATAATATTATCATGAGCTGCATCTGAACTGCACAGTATAATAACCAAAGTGAGCCGAACTGAAGTGAGCCCTCTCGATGAGTTTTTTATTTCTCTTAGGGCAAACTTCGACAATAAAATGACCGTTTAGTAATGAATAACAAACATGAGCATTTCAATTAACAATCACCTGGTAAGTACAGTCAAATTACAAATACATGGTAAGTTCATGCTGACTGTGCTTACTAGCCAGTGATGTTAAGACTGTCAATTTCTAGGACAACACCTCCTATACTTAACTATCAGGGGACATTACAAAGTCACGACTCTTTGAAAAGAGTAATCAGCCATGATGTTGTAGCCGGGCCTATTCACACTAAATTAACATAATGAGAGCCACCACTTACACTGCTTTGTAACATAGTTTTCTCTAACTACTGCACAGCAGCTGTACAAGCAAAGTTAGCATAATCATTAATTCTCTTGATGTTTACCTTTCTAGGATCCCCAACATCTTGTCTATCACATCCACTCCACATTGGTCCACGAAAAAGCCGTTTAAATTTACCACTCCCAAATTCAGCATCCATAGTTTCCTGCCACATCTTGAAGTCAAGTGGCTCAGTTATCTGAGACAGAAATCTAAGATAAGCAAGATGGTTTGACAAAAATGAAAACTGTAGCTGCTGTAGGCTATTTGAGCCAAATCTCGAAAAAAGTTCTATCTTGGTTAAAATTTTAAAACGTGCTCTGGTTAACAAATAGGTATGAGCTTTCGACAACCATTCTGTTGTCTTCCACAGATCAAGCTCATACCTTGAAAAAATTGAAACAAAAATTGAAAAGGTATGAGCTTTTGACAACCGTCCTGTTGTCTTCAGTGGATCCGGATATTATCTGTTCGACGATTGTCGAAAGTTGTTACCTTTTCAATTTTTAACCAGAGAACGTTTTAAATTTTTTTTTTTTACCATCATGAATCCTGCTTACGGCTCTTCAATTTTCTTAAGTTCTATCTTCTGGTAATACATAAACCAGGTTTACAGATGACAGGACTAGACCAGAACAATGTGATTCCCAAAGAGAACTCCAGTAAGATTATAGCTAAAAACAACCAAACTGACCTACCTGGGAAACGTGTGTGCAACTGAAAAACTCAATGCTATACTGAATTAAGCCAAATGGCATTTTGTTGAAATCCAGGCTGGATTTGCCTTCCCCATTGTGCAAGCATCTAGACCACTTGTACACAAGATTGGGCTTTCCCTTTTCTTGTAACTGTAACATTGCCTTCATCGACAAACTGGCATAGTCCCCTGGATTGGAATCGATGCCAAGATCAGTGGCGCGCTGTAGATACAGATGATCCAGTAGAAGATCCTTCTTTGTGCAACACAATTCTTTGAAAAGATCTTGTATTATGCTCCCCAGATGTTTTAACAGAGGAGATTTAGTGGCCAGCCTAACAAGTAAACCCTTCTGGTCGGTGATCTTGTGGAATGCCTTCGCTATCACAACCTCAAGCTGAGACTGCCCTAGATGGTCAACAGAAGTCAATAGGTGATCAGGAATGCTATCTGGCTGGGGCTCTACATTTTCAGCGGCTTCACCAAGATAGCTTTCAACTGAAAGGCCATACTCTTCTTCAGCATCATCTACGGTGTTAAATTTGCCTTTCAAAAAGACAACAACCCGCTGACGAACAGATGACCCTAAAATAAAATGGGAAAAGGCTTACTCACAGAAGTGCATATGCATACAAAACAGATTTCCATAAAGCAATTGTGTGCTTGGTTTCTGGATTATAACAAGGAACACTGTCTAGCTACAAGGTCTAGCTGCATTCATATTACAAGAGAATTATAAGTAATTAAATAAAAATAACAATAACATCAACAATATTATGATTTAAAAATGCTAAAATATAATTTACAAGCAAACCACAAGTGAGAGTTGATAAGCATTAAAAACGTGTAAACCTGGGGCCACCTGAGGAGAAAAATGTAATTTATTCTTCACAAAAATATATTCAGAATTAACTTACTATTTTACAAGTGACCGAGTTTAAAACTGAATAACACTTATTACCTTCTCGAAGATAGCTTGTACCAGCTACCTCCTGAATGTACTTTGAGGCGTTCTCCCAGTAACTTGACTTCGAATTCAGAGAAGGCCACTCGCTTGTTGTAGGCTGCAAATCCCTGTGTAGGGCCACAAACTGCACCAGGGCAACATCTTCCTTTCTTTGCCAAGTGATTCTCGTTTTCTTGGAGACAAATAGCTGTTTCGGTGACTTTGGTGACTTCCTTAGTCCCCGCAATCTTGTAAGAATTGAAGGAGATTTTTTCCGAGTTACCTAATGAATTAGATGCACAGAAAACAAACATAAGCTTAGGCTTAAACTCGGTATTTTAAAAGGAAGACATCCAAATGTTATCCTACATGTACCTCTGCCAATGGAGTCCGGTCAGTCTGATCGATCCCATCAGAAAAGAGGCTTTTTCTGGAAGTTCCACGAACTGGCGTGGATCGTTTTTTATCTGGCTTATTTGGTGTTGTCCCGGTTTCGACGTGAGCTCTCTTGCTAGAACTACATGTGCAATATTTGTCCATCTGAAAAAAGAACACAAACATCTCAAATCAATAAGCTTACCATTAAGCTTGTAAAATGTCAAAAGTAACTGCAAGATCACCAAGCTGGCGACTGCAATGCAAAAATAATGTTCTGACCCATAGGAAAGACGAGGGAAAAGCGAAAAGCTGCCAACAAATGTGATGGCACTTACGAAACCCAGTAACCAAAACATCGTGCTCGTGTGACAAGACTCGCCAAAAGTAACTGTTGGCGCCATTTTTTTATGCATTTTAAAATGATATTTAATCTTAAAAAATGTGAGTACATTAGAATACATTTCGAATAATATTGTTCTTTTATCCCTTGAGGGCAGATTTAACGCTTCAATGAGCTAATGTATTCTATAAATTATCATTAAAACGGATCGAAACATACCTTTGTCGAACGCACATCGGTACACAATCGACTCGTCACGCCATAATGCCCACAAAGAAAGCCTTGGGAAAAGCACATAACACTGCAAATCAATTCAAAATTCTACACCAGTTGGTTCTTAGAATGACAAAGCACAGATAAGACGAAAAAAACTTACCGATATCATTCTTGAAGAAGGAAAAAAATCCAAGTGAAATCCAGTAATTTTAGGCGCGAAACACAACGACGGTGACGTGGCGACGATGAACTGAGCGATTTTTTACGCTAAGCATCATGGGAATGCCCTGAAATCCTCCTTGGGGCACGACCGACCTTCACGGGTGTGGGAAAGTGACTGAATCGTTTTGGTACACACACTACACATTCCTGTCACCCACCGGGTGTAAAAAGAGGCTTTATCACAGGCGAATCCGGGCGAATCTATCACACTTCTACGAACAATTTCCTCGGAAAAAGCTTTCCAGGAATCTCTCTAATTTTGGGTACGTGGATACCCGAAACATGTCATTTAGTAGAGAGAACATCATCTAGAGTCACCATCTAGCGTCACCTTCGCCGGAAGACAGTCGGCTTTCCAACAAAAGCAAAAAACTCACCAGCAAAAATTACCATTTGTCACGACATATCACCCAGGGGTGAATAACCTTAAAAAATATTGTTGCACAAATGGAGTTTTATTCAAAATCAGCCTAAGGACCATTTTCAAAAAGCCTTCCATTATATCTTACAAAGGAGGCAAATCACTTAGAGGCACTTACAGTAAAGGCGAAATTTTGAGGGCAAATAACCTACACGCCGCTAACAAAAACGTCCAGAAATGGGAACCAAACACCAATTTTTATTATAAAATCGGAATTGTCAGAAATTTTTGACTGATTGAATCAACTTAAGCAGTTTCGAAAAGAGAGCCTGAAAAATGTAGATAGAGCACTGTACCGGTATCCCAGAGGTCATAAGTTAGAATCCCGTTCAAGCCTGAATTTTTTTTTTTAGGATTTCTCTTCGCAACTACTTTTAAATTTGTGTAAATAACTGTGAGGGTCTTTCTTCTATTTAATCTTCCACCCGCAGTTCAAAGATATGTTTCAAATATTCATATGAATTTTATTATTTCGAACGAAACATCTAAGCAGACACAATGCAGCACAACTGTATTTCGAGTTGATGTCAGATCTGGACCTGGTAAGCGCTATTCCACCGTGGTATTCTCCAACCCAGCTGAAGGTCTTGTATGAAAATCCACAAGCAAAAGCTTACTGTGACGTCCCTGTCTTTGCAAAGTCACCGGAAGTGAGACTAGATCGGATAGATCTAAGGATTATAAACGAAGAAGCAAGGAAAGTCATACTGATTGAGATGAGCTGCCCGTGGGTCGAGAATTGAGAAGCGAAAGGAAGCAGAGAAAACGTTGAAGGACGGACTGCTTCGTCTGGAACTCAGGCCCGTAGCAGGGGGAGGGGCAGGGGGCTCAATTTTTGGAAGTGCCAAAAATATATAATAATTTAAAACAAATATGTGCATCAATCAGTCTTGAATTCTAACACTGCAAGTACCTTTTCACAACCTTTAATATACTGTTTACTACCTGTCAGTTTCCTTCGCTAACAGTAGTTTGTTTTTATATACAACAGCAACAAAGGCACTCCTACATGTACCTTGTGAACCGGAAATAAGAACCAGAATGGATTGAAATCAATCAATCTCAAGCCATAAAAGCTACTTGTTTTCAAAGACGTCCATTCATTGATAGCAATGTAGATGTCCTTAGTTTATGACAATTTAGTGGCAGTCGCACGTTGTCGTAAGCCACACAAATATGTCCTCTCAAGAGCCACAGTAAAGAAATTCTCCAGCAGTCGGATTCTTACTGCCAGCGATATTTCCAAATTTATTAGATCTACTGCTTTCTTGACGTTCTTGCTGCATCATAAACTCCCTAATCAGTCTGTGTTTTGAGTGAATTTTCTCGGGCCCCCAAGTTGTTTTAGGGCTACGGGCCTGGAATTAAAGAGACAGTCCCCAGTCTACAAGATCATCCAGCACAATACTGTTACAGACGTGTTCGGGGGTTACTCTTGAGGGCTAAACGACACAACGAAGAATCTACTAGGTGCGGTGAGAAGCAAAAAGGTTCTAGGAAGAATGCAGAATTCAGTGCTCTCGAGAAGTCGGTATATTGCACGTGCGTTCAAAGTTCTCGCTGTTTCTTAAAATTAAGAGGACTGACTGCTTGACTCTTTTATATTTACATTTATTTATTCATCCTTTACGGCTATATTACGAACTCACAATATGACCAGAGCACTGCACCGGCATCGCAGATTGTGTCATGGGTTCGAATCCCGTTCAAGCCTGTTTTTTTTTTTTTTTTTTTTTTTTTTCAGGCTTTCTTTTCGCAACTGCTTAAGTTGCGTAGTAACTGCGAGGATCTTTCTTCTATTTGAACTTTTATATCTGTAGACGTCACTTAACTTAGGAAATCGTGACCAAAATAAAGAAACTTTTTATTGTAAAATCATTTTTTCTTTAAGCAGAAATTAGGATTTCTATTGTATCTGTGTTTTATTTTTGTAAGGTTTTATATTTAGTTTTAGCTGTATGGTGCTAATTGATCGTAGTAAATACGTTACGCATGTCGCCCTATGTAGCTGTATCATTTGTAAGCATACGAAGGATCAAAAAACCTTTCGAACGAAAAGACTGCTGTATAACAATAATGATCAAAGAAATGAATAAACGTGGACTTGGTTAAAAGAAGGGAAACTCAAGAGAGAAACAGAAGCCCTAATCGTTGCAGTGCAAGATCAAGCCATAAGAACGAACTACATAAATGCAACGATCGACAAATCTCAGGTTTATGCCAAATGAAGGATGTGCGGCCAGAGTAATGAGACAATCAGGCACATTTGTAAGTGGCTAGTGGATGCCCTAAATTAGAACAAAAAGAATACAAGAGGAGCGGAATGCACTGGGTTTTGTCAGGAAAATGTAGATTTGGTCGAAAAGAGAAATCAGTGGTATCTGATGATCATGTTCTTGAGAGTGTAAGCGAAAATGAGAATTAAAAACTCGTGTGGGATTTCAGTTTGCGCAACGATCATGAAATTGAGGCTAGGAGACCAGATTTAGTAGTTGCAACAAAAGGGAGAACAATTGACAAATCAAAGCTTCCATCTGACAGCATCCATCACATACATATTTTTGCGACAATTGTATTAAATTCACATAGACACTATTTATTTGCACGCGCTATTTACAATAACATTTGCGATCAAGAGATAACAGTCAAACACCAGGAGCCTTAAAGTTTCGTACAAAATCTCTCTGTTATTAAAGACGAGTATTTTCCTCAAGAAAGATAGTAATTTCTTGCAAGCCCTTTCTTATATAAGTGGCGTCCGTTTTGCCCTCCTCGTCGTTACACTCTCTCAATAGTTGCCTGATCTGCAATAAAAAAGAATTTTTTTTAAAAAGATATATATTTTCATTGACAAACACAGAGCAGTACAGCACAATACAATAAAGTATAATAAATAGTAACTTACATAAAAAAAGACTAACTTAACTACAAACTTTGTGTCACTGTGACTAAATAGTGTAAAAAATGATAAAGAAAGATATAATACATAAATAAATAAATAAATAAATAAATAAATAAATAAATAAATAAATAAACAAATAAATAAATAACAAACAAATAAATATATAAATACCAGTAAATAAATGGGAATTTTAGTGGATCTTCTCTCCACTGTTTCCAGGTCGAATTGGAATTTGGAAATGTTGTTGTGTTTTTGGTTCAGACCATGCACGGCGTAACAATCAAACTACACAGTTACGGTGTTTATACTTAAACCCCTTTTCCCGCTTCAATCCCTTTCCCACCCTGAAACCAAACTCGAATCCTTTTCCATGCATCAATATGATATCACACGGTCTCGTAAGAAACCATAAAAGGGTGTTTAACTCACTACCTTTGTTTCTACCGCCTGTCCTGGCGAGCAGTGACTGACAACCGTTTCCATCAATTTCCCAAATTGTTTGAGGTCCTCCTTGATCATCAAACACCAGTTGTCGTTTTTATTGAGCGAAAATGCTTGCCCAAAATGTCCAAGCACCCCTTTAATAGGCAGGACCTGAAATGAAGCATAACGATAAAAGGTAGTCAAAAGGGGTGAACTGTGAACCCTTTTCACACGATGCTAAAAGCCGAGGAGAAAATTGTTGAATGGAGGACAACGGTCAATCTGTGTATAAGATATGGTAGTACTGAGCAATCAAACAGACGGATTTTGGCGTTTTGCGACATTACTGTATGCCTTTTTCTTCTGAATGAGACGTTGTTTATGTGCATACAGTTCACTATCCCGTCGTGCATGGAGCGCTTTTCGTGGAAGCTGGTCCAGCCAAAGGCTACAGCAATAAAAACATTGAAGATAAACGTTAGCTTTCACTAAAAATTCCAAAGGTTTTTTCCGGCCAGTTATCTGACCACTTCTCATCACACTGTGAAATTCCAAAAATTGCCAAGGACTCCTGCCCATTTGTCAGAAGGTTTCTCTGGAGGTTCTTTCAATGTTTTCAAGACATTTGAAGGTCAATTCAAAAGAGGTTCAAATTTCCCGTGAAGACACCAGGAACTGATAACCAAGGATACTCCGCAACTCAATGTAGAACGGTGTTCAAACTGTCTTTTTGTCTTAACAATGTATTTCTTTTTAATTAATTAGTTAAATATCCCTTCAGTGCCCTTAATAAATTATAAATTTCTTTAAGTTCTCTTACAACAGAAAAATTGATGCGCAGAAATTTTTTAACACGGCATTTTCGTGTTTAATTCTAATTTTAATGTTCACAAAACTTTAACAACTCTGACTTATTTATCTCGAGCTTAATAATTAATTTAAACAAAGAAAATAGTAAGCGTGATGGAAGTTTGGCGGTTTTAGATTGTGTTTTTAACAATTTAACGTTAATTTATTTCAAGGCTGGGGTTTCTTTAACCGGTAACTTTATGAATGGTACTCACTCCTTCATCAAAAGATACAAGAACACTGGATGGCCTGACGTCATTGTGACAAATTCCTATCTTGTGGAGATGCTCAATAGCTTTAATTACATCAACCATAACGCTCAGCAGTCCATTAAAGCCTGCTTCACAAATCCTGGCGTTTTCCTGCAGAAATTCCTCCAAAGTCGTGCTTGACACAAAGCTGAAGCAAATCAATCTAAAAGACGGAAATAAGAAAAAAATTTTTCAGTAAAATTTTGCACCTACAATTCCCCAGTTTTGAATTCCTGGATTCCCAGTACTTTCTAAACTCTCAAACGTCTTTTAGCCCTTTCTGGGTTGGGAATCTCTCTATTTTGGAAGACGGACACGCATTTTAAGATTTGTTTAATGAATGCATTTCAAATAGAGTTCCCAGATAACTTTTTAATTATTTTCAATGTGAGAAACCATGACATTTACCACTACAAAACTAGAAATAATGAGGACCTTATTTTGGAAAAAGTTTACTTATGATGCACCAAGCGCGTATTTTTCTACAAAGGTGCAAACATTTTTATTAATTCTTAGAATTTATAACTGTTTGAAACTTCCTTTTAATGTTACTATCCGAGAATATTTGTGATCTCCTTATATATATATTTTTTTCCAACAGGACCCGTATCGCAGTTTTCATCTTAAAACTTATGCAGCAATCCTGTATAAATATGCTTGAATTATTATTATTATTATTATTATTATTATTATTATTATTATTATTATTAAAGTGTCTTTTTTTCTAATTTAAAAATTAGATTATTGTCGAAAACGAGAAACTACGTAGGAAACAGTGTCCATTTTGCTTTGTTTCCTTGGTTGCCTCTTTTTCGTTGCCCTCGAAAGCAGTTTAAGAAACGTATTCTTGCTTTAAAAATATCGTAAACCAAGTAGAGACTTTACTTGCTAAGTCATGTTGGATAATGAATGTGTTTTTATATATACTTTTATATATAGGGAGTTTCCTTTATAAGATGACACTGAGAAAATTAGAGGCGGGTAACATATTAACGATGAAAATGCATTATTTAACACTTACAATCCATTGTTTTTCAAAGGTGGCATCTTGACTGTTTGAACATCTATGTTTAAAGCACAAACTAAAGAGGATGAAACACGAAAGTGGTTCGAATTATTTAAAATATAGCTGTTTGTTATCACCGAAGTATGAAATCCACATGTGTCCTCTTTCCTTCTCATGTTTTAGTTTGTTTAATGCGCCATTGTAAATTACTGTATATCCTTAATATATCCACAGTTCTTTAAATATTGGCAAATGTAGCGAAAGTTTAACAAAAAACGTTCTACTTTTAAAGGGTTATTACATTGCAATTATTGCATTGTCTCATAGTTAGTAGAGGGGGTCCCCTCTACTAACTATGATTGTATTTTATACACTTAATGTATGTTCCCGAGGGATACAGTTAGTTTCGTTTTCCCGAGAGTCCTGATTAGGCCTCGAGGGAAAACAAAACTAACTAGTTTCCCGAGGGACCATACATTAAGTGCTTTGTTATGTATTTAGACTTTCCCTTCAATAATTACAGCAAAACAAACAGACAAACAAAAAACCGAGAGGGCAACAACTGCAGAATTGTATCCCGGTCGGGATACATTTGTATTTGATCAGGGGCACGTGACCAAGAATCAACCAATCACAGTGCTCGTTTTGTTGAGTGAAAGTCTACGTATTGCATTAATGCCAGGACAGGAAGCGAAATGTATGAAATTCATGTGAATGAAACTGACAAAAAAGGAGCTGGTTAAGTTGCGAACATAACTTCGATGATCTCTCCTTTATAAATTCCAGGGGCATCATCAAGTCCGTGTGGTTATCTGCGCTGAATGCTGTTAGTTTTAGACATACATAACAACTGTAAGTGCACTAGTCACCCGTTTACCTTCTGAATGCCAGCGGTATTGCATAAGGTTGGGATGCTTGTCATGCTTGGCAATCTCACTTAAAACTTGTATTTCTCGATCCCAGTCTTTCTCCTTAGATCTTGTGAAGCGTTTTAACAAGCACATCTCGAGTATGTCGCTTTCTACCCAACAAGTGAGATATCCCTGAAAACAGTGGTGTTAATCGTTCTGAGGTACATAACTTAGTTGGAAAATCGTGGCCCTTACTGCTTACTACGTTCATGCTACTACCGAAACATGGTCACAGTGAACATGTTTGAACGAATGCATTTCTAAGTTTTGCCGTTTGCTTGATATTTTAAGCGAATAATACAGCTCGAAATTGCTATTGCATTCATTCTATGGTTAATCTGACTCACTAGTTAACCCTCGAGGTACTACCTCCCCCTGGGTCCCCAGCTGGCTTGTAAGGTAGTGTGAAACATATATAAGCATATGTCGATGATGGCTGCGCAATGCAGCGCCTGCCTGCTGTGAAGAGTTTTCATGGTGAAGCATATTTCATTCGTGATCATAGTAAAGATGAGACCGGTACAAACTTCAGACCGGTCTCAATAACTATGCTGGCCACTGTTTACAGTGCTCTGGAGAAACATCTGAGACCAGTGTGACTCAAATAACCCTGACCGGTGCATCTTCAGATCAGAGCCGTTTACATCTCGCTTTCTGTCTGTTCTTTCTGCTGTATAAAGAAGCAGATCACATAAATAGGGTACTTCTCGTTCTTGATTCACTATATCTCACGTTTGGTTGTATGTAAACTGTTGATGTCGGTCTCATAACTCTTATCAGTCTGAGCTACTTCCGGCGTCCTGTAATCGGTCCTTAATTTAAGTTTAGAACCTCTTGTGAACTTTACAGAACACAGAAATACCTGCACGGAGAAAGCTTTGGAAAGGTTGTTTTCATACTTACAATAGATTGAGCAGAGTGATGTTGATGGAATATGTTACACATCTCAATAATCTTAAGCTTAATATTTCCAGGGGAAGGTTTATCGTCAGGTAAATTAGGGGCCACGGATGACAGAGTAAAATCAAGGCCAGTGTCACTTTGATCCAGTCTGCTTCTTCTCTCTGAAAAATATTTTACCGATCAGTTAGATCATTATTGTTTTAGAATGGTTCCACTCGAAACAGCTTGCATACAGCTTGATGATAATAAGATGATACACTCTGATGCAACATTTTCATTTTTTGATCGAAGCCCGCTGTGATATACATTAGTTTACTCTGCAGCCTTTAATGGATCGTATACGTACTCTTAGATGAAGGACCTACTCTGCTATGTAAGCTATATTCGTAGCACCAAATGTGAAAATAGAAGATCACATCCTTTGATCTGAAATAGGGTAAACAAGAGTTTCAAGATGTAAGAAGCGGGCGGGCGCATCGAAAATTTGTACAACGGCCCATTGACAACATGGCTGCTGCATTCAAGGCCTAACTGAATTCTCTCATTTTAGCAAGAGAAGGTTTTGTAAATAGTTCAGAAACTAATGAAAAAGTGGGCCAAGGAATGCGCTCTGGATCGTGATCTGAGTGCTATTTCGCTATATTTTGATAATAATGTCAAAAAGGATAATGACAAAATTAACGACAAAAACGAAAAGACACTTGAGTGTCGATAGTCGTCAAGTTGTCGGTGGGCATCTTTCCATCTTACCTGCAGAACGAGACACATTCCTGCTTATAAATGTGTTCATGGTCTCCCTGATTGATTTCAACTTTTTTCTGGTGGTTGTTGTAGAAAATGTATAAAGGAGAGGATTAATGGAGGAATTCACTGGCAGAACAAATACGGCTATCCACACATAAACAAGCTGCTTTGGGTCATACAAATTGCCTGTTAAAGATAGTACTCCGATGATAATAACAGGCATCCAGCAAAAAAAGTCAGTTAAAATAATGAACATCATTTTTGCTGCCATCGATGTCTCCCGTCTAACGCTTGTTGATCTGACTGCTCCACCGACTCGCTTTGCAGTAATAAACATGGCGATGTAAGCTAAAAGCATAAACATGAAAGCCACGAAGTTAAAGGCAATGAAAAAAGACACAGAATATTCCCATCCAGCCGGCCTGTCAGAAGACAGCTGTAGAGGAAGACACACCGCTGAGCGGCCATAAAAGCCGAATCCAGTGTTATTATCAATAAAATAGGTGATACCCACTAGAGGCACTGTGGCTATCGCAATTCCCAGGAGCCACACAATCGAACACAGAAGGTACGTACGTTTGAGTGAAAGTCTCTTAAAGCGAAATGGAAATACAATGCATATGAGTCTATCAGCAGTAATGATCGTTAACATTGCCACAGAGACTTCACTTGATGCCATTGACAAAACACCTGCAAATTGGCACATCTGGCCTGTCCTCCACGAAAAGTCGTGTTTGAAATACTCCCCTTGCCACTGAACGTCTTTGATGGCTATAATTAGCAAATAGAGCCCCATGAGAAGATCTGATAATGCTAGATTTGTCAACAGAAACGAATGAACACGGTTGTCTTCTTTTAAAAAACTTCTCCAAGCGACGACAAAAATATTCCCAAAAAATGCCAAGATTCCAAGAATCCATATGAATACTTGAAGAGTTCCATTTTTCATCAGATCGTCACAGCTTGAAAAACCATCAGCAGGGGCTTGGCAATTCACTTTTGGAATGGTTTTAACAGCGTAGCAGCAATGGGTGAAATGATCCATCTTCCTGAAAAACAAAAAAAATAAATGAATTTTTAAAAATTACAATTTATTGCGCCCTTATTGGCTAATTTTAATTGTCAACGAAAGCACAGACATTCGCAACAAAAGATGGAAAGGTGACGCCACTGGTGAAAGTTTTGTCAGCCATTCTTTGTTTCAATCCAGCTGCTTTTTGTGTGGCAAGAATTCTACCTCAAAACTAAACTAATGTTTGAATGGGAAAATCGTCGAAATAATTCTGATGAAATCGAAAGAGCTAAATTGAAATTCTGAAGTGTTAAGCTGGGGTACAACTCAAATTTTAACGAGAGCTAACAGAGTCAGATTACGGGATATACACAATCAGACAATTAATGATCAGCGCGAACAGTTTACTTTTCTAAAGAAATGCCTTGGGAAGCTGGATTGTCTAATCTACTAAATGCTCCTCAAAAAGGACAAGAAACTCAACATGAACTCTCAATCTGACTCATTTAAAGGACAACTGTTTACCTCATAATTAACGTCCTCTGTATGTCACATTGTTCGTTAAATCACATGCAACTAAACTTTCGCATGCTTTTCACTATGTAACTAACCCGCATAATCGGACTTAAACGAATTTGAAAATGATGACATGGAGTCATCGAAACGTCATTCAACATTGCTATCACTTGTCTTTATTTTAAACTTATTAATTAATTAATTAATTAATTAATTAATTAATGACTACTGATTGACGTGCATTTCCTAGAGCCGATAATCGTGCATGCTGATCCTGCTGGTAATAGGTAAATCTTGTTATCACTTACAATCTTCGTAAGTTGCCCAGTACACGAAAGGTCTCAGGAGAGAAGTCCGCTATCTTGTTATTGTCTAGATACCTGCATGTTATGATCAGTGAAGCATTAACGTTAATTCTAAGTTAAACATGGTTTACCGTCAGCATGTTAGGTTATGCACCGCTTTCCATTCCCCTCTAAGTCATAAGGTGGTTTTGTAAACGAGGTCGGGAAAATGCAGGCGAGTCCCTTAACGGTACAGTATCGGCAGCAAGGCTGTCAATTGCCTTTTATTCCCTGATTTAGTTCCCAGAACAACTCTGCTCGACAGGAGGATTTATTTTAATACGTGGTTACAATTTTGTGTGAACCGATAGCATGGCATTAGAAATTAAACCTACGAATCAGGGTTAGGTTAAGGGTTAACGTTTGAAGAGAAAGTCACATTTTTGACCTACACGTATGGAGTGATTCCCTCATGTCGCCGGATATTGAGTTGAAGAACGTGGTTTAACTAATCTTCAAACTTTAATTTGCAACCGACGATAAGGGTGTGTGTTTGTGCATTTTCTGTGCATCGGTGTTGCAATATGTACGTTAGTTTTGGCGGAAGGCTGACTGCTGTCTGTGTAAACCTAAATTTTCTTGTTCTCAGTACTCTCTTGATTTTAATGTGGTTTTCCAACTGAAAAGATTAAATTGAACTAACTTTTAATTCAGGTTTATTACAAAGAGGATAGATTTTAATACGTGGTTACAATTTTGTGTGAACAGATAGCATGGCAAATTGAACTAACTTTTAATTCAGGTTTATTACAAAATGAACTTGTTCTATTCCCTTTTTGTTTGTGTTTTGTGTTATTGTTGTTATTTGTTGTTTGAATGCCAATAGTTGGTAAATGCATGCACTTATAAACCCGTGGTTATAAGGGCGAGTCCTATCACATTTTCAGCTGGTATGGCATCACAAAAACGTACAGTAGCAGAAGTCAGGCTATGTGCCACAGCGTTTTTTCGTAGGCACCCAACTTGGACGGAGGAAGGAAGAGTGCTTACCCATACCGAGCTACTGTCCTTGGTTACTTACATGGTCTCCAGAGATGAAAGCCCCTCGAAAGTAGACATGGATATTCTTTTTATCTTGTTATTGTTCAGGTACCTAAAGAGTCAGTAGATTGTCACTCACTACAATGCTAGTTACTCTGGTAAAGGCCTGTTTAAACTGTTTCAACATTTGCTTCAACATGCGTTCAACGCTTTGTTGAACCAAATGTGGGGGCGTTTGAACAGGTCGTTCAACATTGTTGAAAGTGTAATTTGTTGAAAGCTTGTTGAAAGTGTGTTGAATCAAATTTAAATTGTCCTAAATTGGTTTAAACTTTCATTCATCATCGATTCAACATTTCCTTTGTTCTTGAGAAAGTTGAAAGACGATGAAACCGTTTAAATACTCCGTTCATCCAACATTTGCCCAACATTCGTTCAACTTTTCTTGAACGAATGTTGGGCAAATGTTAGACTTGCTTACGCGCCAGGTCCATTCAAAGAGAAGCAAGCGAGCGACTTTGAGAAAGTCTAGGCAAATGTCGAAACCGTTTAAACGGGCCTTAACAGTTCAGTACAGATGAGTGTAAGGTACTGAAAGAATTTCTATGTCCAGTAGCTTGACGTAAATTAAGAAACAGCGAAGTGAGATATGACAGAAAAAAAATTCATACTTACAGTACTTTTAGAGTCTTTAAATCCATGAACAATCTATCAGGAATGCTTTCAATAAAATTGTCTTGGAGATAGCTATTAAAAAATAAAATAACAAACGGCAGATTTACGAAAGGGTTTAATGGAAATATTGATTGTATTTTTCCCACCACGTTTAGACAAAGGCATAACTGAGTAAAAGGGACAAAGTACTAAATACAAAGGACATACAAAACAGAATGGAAAGAAAAAATGACTAAGTGCTTAGACTAGTCGGCTTTTAAGTAGTTCGGTTTTATTTCAAACCGCTATTAAATCAGGTCAAACTTAGTTTCGAAGTTCAAACCTTTGTTTTTTAGGTAACCAGTCCTATATAATCTACTCAGTGAGTGTATTTATACGAACGCTTCAAAGCTTCTTTTATTTATAAATGACAGGTGTGCTCTACAGAGTATGAAGAACGTAATTTCACTCACAGCAGAAAGACTACACTGAAATAATCATGCGCAATCAATAAGTTATGGATGACAAGCAAACTACGTACAGGTATGTCAAATTACTTCTTTGACTGAACATGCCTCTCTCAAGAGTATTTATTTCGTTGGACCTCAAACTTCTGCCGAAAACAAAAACCATGGAAAACGTTAAGACATCGATATTTTAAAGCTAACAGAGAAAGTTAGTTATCAGCAAATTTGCTGAAGTTAGACTGACATCCTCGCATCCACATAGACCCACGTCAGCATTTGATAGCACTAAATTGCTTTGCGTGACATCAGCCGGAAAATGAAAATAGTCACAATGAATGAAAATACTTTGGTTCGACCAGTTCATCGCACAACAGTTTGCAGAATTGAATCCGACTGGCCCAAACTCAAGTTTTCATGGGTCATCTCATCATTAGACAGAAGTTTAGGAGCAGTCCAAACAACAGTTTATTCTTCTCACGCCAAAACCTTCTATTCGTGTTTCTGTAACCCTATAAAAACAAGGGAAATGTTTTCTATTTACTAATTGAGGGTTAAAAACTGAGTTGGGATTAAGAGCAAATCTAAACCCGGAAAGCGAAAACGTGTTCACCAGCGGAGAATAAGATGTAAAGGATTTTTTTTTCAACTGTACAGAAAAAGCGCAGTTAGCCGTCTGGACACGAAATCTGCTCAAGTCTCATGAATAACAGCAAGCAAATCCTTTTGTTACGTCCCCATGAGCTGCCATTTTGCGTTTGCCAAGCCAATGACAAAATTATTGCTTAGATAACAATTCCTAAATGACACAATCCTTTGAGTCCACCGTAATGAGTTAATTTGTAAAAGTTAATTTGCACTTTCAAGAAACACTATCAACTAAAAATAACAGGTAGTGTTCGTTTATATGTTTATATCACTTCTTCCCTACAACGTGGCAATAAATGCACGTGGCAGAAAAAGCAGATAACTTACAATCATGCTTTATACTCACAGAACACGGAGACTGGGCAGCTCACTAAAGGCTCCCTTTGGAATCACTGATAGAAGATTTTCTCCCAGGTCTCTGCGTTTGAGATTGAATGATTCAAAATATTTTCAACATTAGTTTTTACATACCTGTCTTTTTAGACTATAATAAGTAGAACTGACATCGGAGATACTGAGAGGTTGCTTTGTGTTGGTGAAATCAAACATGAAGATTAGAAATGAGTACATAAAACTGAAAATACTTACAAGACTTGTAAGCTGTCCAGACCAGAAAATACAAAGGGAGTTAATTTGCGGATAAAATTTCCAGTTAATTTTCTGAGGAATTAGAATGTAACATTAAAACGTTAGCTTCACATAAATGGCATCATAGGAGCCTTCTAAAATCAATTGTTGGGATGTTTGGTATTCATTAACTTTGAGTAAGATGATGAACTCGGAGCCTTAACCTCAGACATGTCGCATAGTACCTTCAGGTACTTTTGTTAAATGTCAATTTCTAAATCAAGAAAATGTAATAACGGTTTATCTGTTTCAGTTACCTCACTGAGAAATGTTTTCAGACATTTTCCAGTATCACTCGTGCATTTTGTGTACTTTCCTTAACACTCCATAAAAATAAGTTTTGATTCGTTTACTTTTGCTAACAAAAATCTGAACAAGGTCCGTGAGATTGTGACATTTATATGTTACAGATATTTTAAGAAAAGCATTAGATGTTTGTCTCAAATGCCACCAAGAATCATCTTAGAATGGTCGCAAATTCAGTTGCAAGTTTCTCGACTCATATCTTGAGACATGTTTCAGGAGTATAATCACTTTTAAAATCTGATAACATCATCTGTGTTGTAAGTAACAGTATCCCTTCCCGATGAGTGGAAGTGAACTTCACTGTCAAGAAAATATAGCATCGCCACATGATGATTCCTCAAAAAGTGTCCTGTTTGTGTCCTGCTTTATCAAGTTAGGTAGACTGTTATGGCTTGTGAAGTCCCAAACGAGTGATTAGCCATGCTTTGTAAGACGAGATATAGTTATACTCAAATTTCCCAGCTTGATCAGTTTATTGTTTGTCTTTTTTAGTAAACTCAGAAGTCATAGAAAGACGTAAATGGCGAGAAACATGAATGTAATGCAATCAACCAGCATAATATACACAAGTGTCCACCTTCGGATCGTCAATTAGACCATGACTTGTGCAAGAACATAAATAGGATCGGTAATAAATAATAATGAATTACATCAGGTACCATTTCACTGGTTAATTAACTGCCATTAATATTTCGAATATCATTAAAATGATTTCTCAACTTACATGCTTTTTAGCTCTTTCCTATCCTGAAATGAATAGTCCGCCAAAACCAGAATCACATTGTGACTGATATCTCTGGTAGGTAAGGAAAAAAGTTGGGGAATATTTCATAACTCGCAGAAAACCATGAAAGGTTACGTTAAAGCAAACCGATGGTAGTCAGATGTCAGATGAAGTAAACAAACCAGCGTCCTTGGGAATCTGAATCCTAAATTTACTTGAAATTTCAAGGAACATGCTCGACTCTCCGCTTATACTATCAAAATGGTTTCACCTTTGGGGTGTGAAATACAAATGAGGTCACCGATGTCTGCCATGCTGTTGACTATAGAGTGTCCGTATGTAAACTAAATTTGCTTCAAACTCTCATGAAACAAACATCCTAACGATCTCTAACGAAATTTCGTCTAAAAGACAAACACTGCATTTTATCGCCACTGTTAGCAGGAAAAGACCCATGTTGTGTGTCAGTTGTTTACTCTTTTGTGTTCGATTCATGGCAGAGTAGCCAGGCCAGGCATCCTGTTGATCATCTTCCGGCTCACTGAGTGTACTCGACCTTATTCTCCGTTTTGTCCCCCATTATTTTGACGTTGAGATTCATGTTCATACCGGTTCTCTATCCCCATTTTATTCCATTTCGCGTTAATTTTGCAATGCACCTTTTTAGTTACCAGTTTCATTTCCCAGTTTTTTTTAGTAACCTAGGAATTTCATATGTTTGCCACTTAAGTGAAAAACAGTTACAGGGTTGAATATGTATGTTTTGATGTGTAGTCAAAACTGCAAATTTAAAACCTTTTCAGACCCACAAGGCTGCAAAATAATCCACTGTTTTAACAACAAAACAAAGCAGAGATCCACGATGGGTTGTAGTAAGTGTAACGGAGTGCAGACAGAAGAAAAAAAACATCATTCGTATGGATAAGGGGCTAAGTTTATAAAGAAACTATGTTGCTGTATCGGTGGGGAGTGGAAACGAATGTTTGGTCTTATCAACAGTTCATAAAGTAATTTGCATAAAGTGCATTTTATATATAATGTTTTCACCGGAAAATTTATGGACAAGAGAATTGAATTTCAAGCGCCTGGTTAGTGTCTGTGTATAACGGTAAGGTTTTAACGATGCGTGCCAAAACAAGGTCTAAGTAATTAGAAATAAGCTCGGTGGGGCAGCTGTAAGCGGAAACAATTAGTCGGCCTGGGTTTTTAGGTTTGTGAATTCTAGGTTTAGTAGCCTATGTACGATCCGACAATCAACCTGATAGTTTTAAACGCGCGCGCGCACGATACAGAACTTTCCCTTTCTTAAAATCGCTGATTTTATGATTACGTGCACCTCCGATAAAAAAGTGACACATTGGTGAGACAGGAAGGAGACTAGGTGACCGATTTTGCGCACATCTGCGAGACGTTGAAAGAAATGACAAAGACGCATCCAAACCAATCGCTCGACACTTTAACCTGTCTAACCATTCATGTCTAGGCAAACCATCATGGTAACACAGAAAACCGCAAATTCATCTTCCAAATCGGCACTCTTCAGTAATCCTCCTCGAATCAACGAGCGCTTTTCATTCCACTAAGTTGTTCTTGTTCACCACATTACCATGCTCCCCGACCATTAGCGTAGCTCCACTGCTCACTATATAAACACATGCAACTAATAATTCCCTTATTCGATCTGACGAAGGCCTAACACTCCAAACGTCAGCACTCGATTCTCCTTACGGGGCCAAGTTAAGTTACCTTATCAACTCTGTTGATAAAACCAAATGTTCAGTACTCACATGTACTCCAAAAGTGGCAGTTTTGATAAGGCCTTTTCTTGAATCTGGCTTATTCTGTTATTCGCAAATAGTCTGAAAGATAGAAAACATCCTTTAGGCTGCGATTACTTGACATCGTTAAGGTAACATACTTAATTTAACGTGGGAAACATACGCTTAGCTGTAGTTCAGTACAACCTGCACCAGCTAGTTTAAAAATATGCCACGATTAAAAAATAAATGATAAAACATCAATCAGACAACAAGAGACAATAAAAATTAGGAAACTATATTAATAGAATAAAACTATTGCAGGATAAGAAAGCAAGTAGATATTCACAAAATGCTACTTTATCTGAGATATCGACTCGTTTTCTAAAAATTTTCTAAACATTTTATAATCCGTTGACGCTCTAATTGCATTTGGTAAGCTATTCCAAAGCCTGGGCGCCTGATAACGCCAGTCCAAACCTAGTTAACCTTTGGCATTGTTAGAATGTTTTTCCTCTTAAGGCATATGTCGTTTCCCTTGGTGATATCAACTCCCTCAGACTTTCTGGGTTTGCACTGTGATTCAAATTTGATAAATTGTACAAAGGATTTTATGTAGCCTGTGTTCCAATAATATTCTTCTACCTAAGACACTGAGCAGTTCGTATGTTTGTCTCTTGAAATGAAACGAACAGCTCTTTCGTTTACTTTTTCCAATTTGTCAGCCGAACTCTTGTTACAGAAATGCTAAGTCTGTGTACAGTAATCGAAATGTGGACCAATAAATGACATGTAAATACTCTTTCTTATTTCATAAGTGAGTATATTTCTCATTATCGCTTTAAAAACTGCAACCCGTCGAGACATTTTCCTGCAAATATTAGAAACTTGTTTATCGAATTTCAACATATCGTCGACAGTAACTCCCAGAATCTCTAGCGTATCGCTATTTAGAATAATCGTTCAGGATTAACTTGTCTTTTCCCCAGTACCATCGCCTCAACCTCGTTCCCAGCGTCTCGCCTCTTCTCGTCCCAGGGAGCGAGAGAGGGAAGACGTGAAGAAGAGAAACCCTGGGAACGAGGTTGCCATCGCCTGACAATTAGAATGGTTTCTTTTCATACCATTTTCCAAAGACCATTTCTCTACGTATGTCATGTCAGAGATAGAAGATAAACAAAGGCTCCTGTGAGCCAACTCGTGAATGCAGATGACCCATCAGTAATTGAAATTTAGACGGCTACGGAAACTTCCTTGAAAGCTAAAAGAAATTATATCTTTAACCGATTATGTAACGAAAAATAACCATTGTTGTACTATGAAAATGATTGTCAAATTATTCTCTACAGATTGAATAAAAAATAAGATTATTCTGATGCGCCGATTAAAAAAAATCACGTGCTTTTTTATTCAAAGTTCATGAAAGCACGCCATGTGCAGCTACGTCATGCATATTCGTGTCCGATAGTCCGGGGCTACTGGATTTTGCGATCGGGCTAGTGGATTCTGACCATCACTTGCCTATCGGGCAAGTGAAGTTTTTTTGGGAATCAAAATTACAAAATTACTGTAGGGCATACTTTTTTTTAACTTCCGGGTAGATTTGTGTTTTTCAAGCCGATCTCACAAAAGGGAAATCTGTTCAACAAAGTATCGCATTACATTTCATGCCCGACATAAATGCGTAAAATTTTTCCTTTGGAGTTTAGTCCACGCAATCCTCAAGTAAAAGTAATGAAATATGACAAGCTCTTGCCAAATAAGAATTATTTATCGACCGCGTCCTTTTGCTTTTCCATAAATTACCAGTTGTAAATTGCGAAAATGAAACATTTTTCCCTTTGAAACCTCTATGAAAGCTGACAAGATCTTAAAGTGTTCATTTCACCAGAAATTTGCATAATTTTGTTTACGACGTCACTGATGCGTGACAAGGCACGTTCCGCTTTCGCGTGAAAACTGACAGCAAAACTAGTTTTTTTAGCAAACTAATCTACTTGATGTAATACTTTTGTATGAGAAGAAAAAAATATGATGAAAGATGTCGAGTTTTCATGTATGCAAAAAGTTATGATTAGCAATGAACTTTTCAGTTAATAAGAGTGCTTCTTTCAGCTGAAGACATTTTCTGGCGGGAAATATGTTTTGGCGGCAAAATTTCAAGTTGCGCAACGCAATATCACGCATTCTTTCTGACTAAAACGATTCAGCTAGTTCAATCGCGAAGTGAGGATAGGTTAAAAAATCGGTGAGGCCTACAATAAATAAGGCCATTAGTGCTAAAGGTAAAAGCTCTAAAAAGCGTCCTGTTTATTCAAAGTCCATGCCGATAATTACTTTTATATTAAATTATTTTTAAATATTATTATTTCTAAATTAAATTATTTTTAATTCTTAAAAGAAACCGCACTTTGTGGAAAAAAAAAAAAAAAACCCTATAACTTTGCTCAGATTCAACGAAAAATCTCCATCCTTACATTAAAATGATTGTCAAATTATTCTCTACAGAATGAATAAGAGAATTCTGATGCGTCGTGAAAAAAATTTTCACGTTTTTTTTTTTTTTTAATCCCCGGACTTTCTGAAAAAGTGAAAAAACTTGTAACTTTGCTCAGATTTAACGAAAAATCTCCATTCTTGCACTAAATGATCGTCAAATTATTCTCTACATATTGAATAAGAAAATCCTGATGTGCCGTGAACAAAAAATGTTCGCGTGTTTTTTCCACTAATTGAATTAAAAACTCATTCACTGCGAACGCCCGAAAGTTAACGACAGAACCGACCAACCAACCAACCAACCAACCAACCAACCAACCAAGTCAACAGTCAGCCATCGCTATAACTCGTTCATTGCGCATGCGCGCATTCAGTATTGCACAGGCAGATCGACCACTGGTCCACTTTTTGTCCAAACTGTCGCTCATAATTGAGTGTACTATACAGTATATACGATATAAACTGGCTATAAATGCGATATCAAGTTAATATGGGGACAGTTCGGAGACGAGAACAGTCTTAGCACATAACCAACGTACCTATTGAACCAAGCACTGAGTAAACGCGACACTTCATGACATGATGACATGATTTACTAACGGTGATAAGTACCGTGGGTCACAATTCGCGGCTCGAGAAGAATCGTGTCATGACATAATCAAAACAACAGCTCTTCAATAAAACGATTAACAGAAAAACACCCTTGAATTGCGTGGCACTTTGGTACGTACTAGCAGGAAAGTGTTCAGTTACATAAAACATAAACAACAAGTACCATGAGAATGATGCATTATTCAGTAACGAGACAGGCAAACTCAAAACTCACGTTACATCACATTTTCTTTCATTGTGCATATGCCACTCATTGACATTCCAATCCTGGCAGTATGCAGGATGTTTGCCCCATGAACCTAGTTTTTATGGCCTCCCACGAGTCTCCTGTAGCTCAGTGGTAGAGCATCCGAACTAGTAATTGGAAGGTCTTAGGTTCAACTCCTGATAGGAGCACGCGAAATTTCTTTTTCCGAGTTTGCCTGTGTCATTACTGAATAATACACCATTCTCATTTGTTCACCAGGCTTAAAATATTACATCACATTTCCTTTCAACAAGTGCCATGTTTCGGATATGGTTTCCAAAGGCGTCGGGCTTGGCTTTTCATCAGTGGAAAAAACAAGTTCGTTGAATCCGGTGTGCTCTTCAATAACCTTACAACAACTCAGTGGAAGGCAAAGAAAATACCGTTCAATTTTACAGAAAATGGGATTTAGCGTTATAATTTAAATTAATAATAAAACATCTACGGAGCACTGAACTTACAAAGCCGTCGTGTAGGAGGGCATGTTCTTTGGTACAGTTCGTAGTTCATAACCTTGGATTGCAAACTTCTTGGGATTGTCGCTGATCTTAAAGCACGAGCACCCTGAGGGACAGTCTAAAGTCAACAAATAAGATTGTTGTCAACACTAATGCTTACATGTAAAGTAACCTATTTTCAGCGAAGTGATCCCTCTCTCTCTCTGCTCTGCTCCTTAGTTTTCTTTCTCCCCATTATATATTAAAATAGTGTTTCAAATCCCTGGATGGATTGGAAACCTGAAATAACTTTTTGAGTATTTCAGATTCCGTAAGAAAAATCTGAAAGCACGAAGTTTGATTACCTCTTTTATCGGCACATGTCTTGTCTTCAGTTTGTTCTATTGTAAAATAGAAGCAAGATTATAAGCATTACAGAAATAATGTGAAGTCTCGCTCTGAAACAAATAGCAAGACACTTGAAACTGTAACAGTAAAAAACGAAAAAAAAACTAAGATTTTCATGAAATATAATTTTCTTGAAAAGAAATAGCGACTTAAGCTTTTCTCCTCTTGGACCTACAGTTGGCAAAGGGCAATTTATTTGGGCCAATATTTCAACTAGTACCACTAGACGGTCTTCTTCATGGCCAGAGCTACAACGAGAGAAAAATAAAGGCTCTTAAAAGTTTAAATTTGAACGTAAATATAAATAGTTAGTGGTTAACTAGTGTACATGACATGGCGTATGTAACTGTTCATAAGATAAATGTAGGTGAAGAAGTTAAAAAAGACAAGTAATGATTCACGACTAACGTTCGGCCGCTCTCAAATTTTCGCCGGGACCCGTTGTTGTTGGGTTGTTATTCCAGAGGAATTAACCTCATGTCTGTAACACAGTTACTCGGGAAGTGGACGTGCGTATTCTACTTCGTCATTGGAGTGATTAGGATTGTTAATGGCTTGTGTGTATTCTTTCAAGTGTTCACGAAGCTTGCGTTTAGTTTCTCCCATGTACTGTTTTTTTACATCTCAGGCATTCAATCATATACGTCACATTAGTTGATTTTCATGTGTTGTTTGATTTGCCTCCTGTGTTACCACTAAATGTGTATGGTGTTCTTCCATCATCGATATGTGGGCAAGCCAAACAGCCATGTTTGGAGTTTGCAGCGAAATGTGCGAGGGGTTGTCTTCGGTGTCCTGTTAGGATTTTTTAGTTTAGCACGAACCAGGAAGTAGCAAAGGTTAGGAGAGTGACAGTAGGCGACGACAGGTGTTTCTATGAAAAATTCACTAAGGAATAGAGAATGGGTTGTTTCCTGTGGAGTATTTTGTGGATGTTGGGTAGAGGTGGATTATCGGTGATAATAAATGGGACTCTGTTAGTTTCCTTGGTATCAATACGGGTATATTCTTTTAACGCTTTATTCCTAAATATTTGTTTCACCCTAGGAATTTGTCATTTAATAAAGTAATCTTTATGCCCTCGTTTTGTTAAGAAGTTTAGAACCGTTATTTTCTCTCATTCAACTCTGGCCCTGTACTACTTAAAATATTGGTCCAAATAAATAAGCCTTTATTGTAGTGTCTGCCCTGCAATCAGTTTGGTTTATTTACACGTGAAAGGAAGTCTGGCACGATCATTTTTACTACAAGAAATCCGGCAATGAAAAGTATTCAGAACAGTTTATTTGTGCGTCTTTTTTTAAAATTAATATTTCAATCTTCACGTACTTTTTGTACCGGATGATATCATATTTCACAATTTTCACTAATATACGATCTTGAACGCACCTCTAAAGGAGTAGTGCAGATTGAAGCCAGTTCTTTGAATGTCTTTGTCAGATTTGAAAGTAATGAGCATTGTATTGCCAGATGATTCAATAATTCCAGGAATGTTCCCTCCACAAAATCTCCCCAAGCTTCCTTCGCTTGGTTTCTGGCCATCGATTATTTCCAGGAAATCATTTGCACAGCGGGGATCATATTCCAGTTGAAAGTCAAGAAGCTTAAGGCGCACCACGTGGCCAACTGGTGCAGTGATAAACCAGTTGCAATGGGAGTTAGGTGGGTAGTACCCCGGATGATAAGGTGATGAGATGAAAGCAGATGACGTCACAAGGTTTTCACTGCATGCTAAACAAATCAAAAATGAATGAGATTAGAATAACATAATCCCATCTTTGTTTACGAACTGGTCCTGGTTAGGATAAAAGGCCTGATATAGATTTATTACGCTATACACTGTTTTTTAATAAGATTTTTTTTATAAAGACGTTGAGGCTGAGATTGACCAAAATTTTAAAAAAATTTTGAACATACATTCAAAATTTAAATTTGGCAAGACGACAGCGACAAGACATTGACATGGTTGAGGGATGCCAGATCTTGTGCAGACCTGGATCAGTAATATATTTGAGAAAATAAATTATAGACGACAAGACTGATCCTTTTAACACGGCAGTAATAAGGACGGAAACAAAGAAGTTATATAAACGGAGAAACATGTATGTGTAAAGATTGCTTTGTTTTCGTCCTTTTCATTGCAGTAAGGATCCGCCCTGCCATCTATAATTTATTATCCTAAGAACGTAAACCAGGCTGAGAGTTAATTGGGAACGTTTTTATTTTAAAATGAGCTGTGTGAATGCCGGTGAATAAAATGTAAGTTGATACTACATTACAGCAAATAATGCTTTTTGATAGGTTCCTGATCTCACGCGCGCATTGATTTATGGAAATACTATTTAGGCAACTTAAAAACATCTTAAGAACGTTTTCAGGCTCAAATTGCCAAAAAATACGAACGCTCAGCAAAGAAAAAATGGGTGTAATTGCAGTTACAGGATTAAGTTTTTTTTGCAATTTTAGCAAGAAACACATCTCAGAAAACTCATTTGCAAGAAAAGAACTGAATTTCATTTAAAAGCACATTATCGCATGAAAAAAACTGTACTATCAAGTTGCTTTTTGTTACTCAACATATTGTTTATTAAGTTCGATTATCGCAAGATTATCAATGGAATAAAATTGTTCAGAATTTTTTTCTTAGAGAGGGGATTTATCTCAGCAATATAGAATAGCATCTGAGTGCGTTTTACAGTGTTGCAGAACATTGCACTGAATTACGCTACAGTTCAGATTACTTCAGTTGCCAAGCTTGTGATGATTAGTACGGCAATTTCGTCAGTATGATTTTTAAAAGAAGCAAAGAAACATCACCTTGTCTGTCAGCTAAGGATGGTTTAGCATCACAGTAACCATCAGTCCAAGACAACCCTCCAACGGCTATGTAACCGGGCAGATTTTCCAGGACTCCTTTGATGACGACCTATAAAATGGAGTGTTTTAAGATGGCATCTTTATGGCAGCAACTTCGTTTCATTTCTCTCTTTTTTCAATATTTTGGAATGCTAGTGGGCTTTAAATGACAACGAGGAAAAGAAGGAACTCAAGGAAACCAAGCACCCAAGTACAGACAACTGTCGCCTTGCGGACACCTCGTTATTACGGACAGCAGCTGAAACCCCGGCAAAATAAATTACAAAATTTTGACTGAAATAAATTCCCGCTATTACGGACTCTCGCTATTAAGGACACTAACTCGCGGTCCCGGAGATGTCCACAATAAAGGGAGTTGACTGTATCAAAAGACGATATAGCATTCGTGACGGAAAGGTAACGAAATTGATCAGTTATCTCCTCGTAGCTCCCATTCGACTTGTATCCATAGAAAACAAGTTAATAATGTACCCAGGGGACCAAAAAACAGTAAATGCGCACACAGTTTGTTACCTTACTGCTTGCAACAGAGTTAAAAGACACTTCCCCATAGCGCCAGTGTGGAACAGTGTTGTTGGAATCTTTCCAGACTCTTCTCTGATATGCGTTTGTATCTTGATAAATCTCCATCGTTTTAGCTCCTGCTCCAAACATTAAGAACCTAAACTGAAGACATTTTCCGTATCCCTCTGCTGACCTGTTGTACAAAGGACTCTCTAACACAGCTTCTCCTTCAGAATTATTACTAATCATACTCATAACACCTACGAGAAAATTAAATGCAATGTTTCGGAGATAATTCAATAGAACCATTCGTGTGACCCACATTCGATCTATCTTTGTTCAAATGGGAAAACGCCGTAACAAAATAAACCCTTAAAATCAGATGTGAATTAATTTATTGTAATAAATTCTTTTCTTCGAAAATAATATTGTGTACAAATGTTGGTACGCAAATTTTCAGAGTACAAACAGTTTAGTAGTGAAAGATCGACTTAGTTCTCAGTGAGTTAAGTAACTACAACTTGTGTAAAGAAAACCTGATTATTTCTTAACTTCATTTTTCATTTATTCATCGTTATTCATCCCCCAAATGGATTGACAGCTTAGTTGGAGGGAGCGTTACCCTGGTATCGCAGGAGCCTTACATGATCGTACTCCTCTTCAAGCCTGAATTTTATTTACAACTGTGTTAGTTTAAATTCCAATTCATCAGGTATCACTGGTATCCTAATGTTGTTCAAGCCTGAATTATTTGGCCCTAATTTTTCATGTGCATAAAGCCAAATCACAACGAGCAAGTTTTAGTCGTTCATTGTTAATCTGTTGTTTACACTGTTTCTGATGATCACATCCACGCCTTAACTAAAAGCGGCATAAAGTAACGTAGAATGTTTAACCTGGGGGTATTAACGCCCCTTATAACGAGTAATGATTTAATTTACCATCACGATATGTGCAGGAAAGGCCTCTTAACTTCGACACATGTTCAGCTAGGGCGTAGCTCTTCAGATCAACCCACTGCAGAAGGTTTCCGGTTTCGTCTCCACATCCAAGAGAAAGTCGGTACACTTGGTCTACTGTTAGCACATGGTCCCACACGTTTACCCCACTCAGCCTTGACCTTCTTGACTCGTTGTTTTGTTGGAATGATAAACTAACAGCTCCATTTCCTGAAATACGCATTGTAATTATGACATGTGCCCGACACACTTTAGATCTATATCCAGTTTACCAGTAAAAGTCTATAATCAGTCAATTAGGTGTCCGCAGGCTGACAATGACTGGACACTTATGGACCCGTCAGAGCAATTGCTCATTTACTAAAACCTAACTGTATACAAGGACTCACTGACTTCCCAAACGGCAAGTATCGAGTTATGTTTGGTATTGTCCTAGAACAGACTAAAACTACCGTCACGTGTGAGCAAAAGAAATTTGAAAGCAAAATTCTTATATGTGCTGGTATTAGCAAGGTGCTATTGCACTAGTTTTGATTCACTATTTTTCAGCACGATAGAATGACGAGCCGTATGACACCTATTTTTCCTGAAATGATCCCCCATATATCGTAAGTAATCTCCAAGTAGAAAGATGTTCAACTGAGGTGTGATTTATTCGATCTAACACAACTAGCCCTAATGTTTGGGGCTATTCCACAAAACAACCCAGTATCTAACTTCTAGTATCTAGTTTCTCGATGACTCACGATTCACGATTCAAGGACGAGCCGTGTGTCACCTATTTTTCTCCAAATGTTCTCATGTGCAAAATGTACAGCTGAGTTGTGATTGATTCGGTGGAACAAAACTAGTCCCAATTTCTGGGACTATTCCACAAAAAAACACAGTGTCTAATCTCTTGGTTTAATTTATAGGTGCCTTGCAATGTCTTTCCCTTGTGCTGTTACCTTGCCGTGGTGAGAAGGCTTGAGTGTCTCTGTGACCCTAAAAGCTATACCGACCTTGTCCGACAGATTCCAGGAGATACGTCAGACAAAGCTCAGCACCACCTGGCCCTCCAGGGTGAGAATTAGGCGTAATTCTAACGCCTTTACTCCGTAAAACTCTATCACGTTACGGAAACTACGACAAACAGTACTTCCAGGGTTCCCATAGTACCCTCGAGCCAACCAGATGGCAGTATCACTAACCACTGCTGATGAAATCCATGAAATCCCCGTATTGGAAGTCAGGAGTGTGAAAAGACCCAAAGTGAAGATATGATTCGCATGGAACTTGGAATGTCCGCGCCATATATGAAACATCAAGGCTAGCTTGAGACATCATTGAGATGAAAAGATACAACATAGACATCCTGAGAGTAACCGATGCCGTTGTACCGGTTCATTACGCCAACTGACTGGATAAGCGCTAGCCATCCTGTACGCTGGACCCGAAGAACAGCATTTAAGCGGTGTGGCTCTTATAGTCGTTAAGGGGAAAGGTAACACCCTATTGGAGTGGGAGCCCGTGAGCAACAGAATGAGCAGAGCCCGCTTCAAGTCTATGTGATGCAACCTTACCATCATACCACCGAATGAAGTTGGGGAGGAGAACAAAGATGACAGCGCACAATCTCCAAAGGCCCCCAATATGACATGGTTCTGAACATCGAGGATACGAACGCCAAGGATGGAGCTGACAATGCCAAGCGTGAAAAAGCTATAGGGTAACACGGCTGTGGTATGATGAACGACAACGGTGCACGCCTTATTGACTTCCGCTCGAGGCACAAAAACTGTGCTGTCCGCGGCACGCTCTTTCATACAAGAACATTCATAACTCGAATGGAATTCACCTAATGGTTTTACATCTAACCAGATTGATCACATCTTGAGAAATGGGAAGTGGTGCAGGCCTCTTCAGAATGTTCGAGTTTGCCGTGGCGCCGACGCAAGAAGTGAACAATACCAAGCGACAGCTACCAACAAACTGAAGCTTCGGAAGACAACTCAGCAGTTAAAATACCCAGAGACCAAACAAGAAGTTTGTTGACGAATTGAGAAATTGCTTCCGGTCCCTTGCTGATTCAACTGAGAATGATCACACCTGGCAAAGTTGAAACTAAAGCTGAAACGACAACCAATGCCCTTGGCTACAGGGAAAGGAAGGATACGCATGCCTGACTTCGGGCTCTCGGTAGAAGGAAGAAGAAAGTAAACAGCTGAAGGCCACCACCAAGTCATCAAGGAACCTGGAGTCGGGTGAGACCACGAATGAGGCGGTCAAAAGAAAGACGTGCTTGGGGTGACAAAACGTCCTTTTTAGAGGAGTTGGCAAGCGAAGCTGAGCCTACAGCTATTGTTGGTGAAATGATTATTGTTTACAAGATCACCAAACAACCCTTTAAGAAGAACACCAGCCAGTCTGTCTGCCCACTAAACGTGAATAGACAGCGAGATGGGTAAAAAAATTCCATAAAGTACTCAACCCTCTGAACCAGATGATCCTGCCAACCCACCAACAGCGGACGATGTACTCAATATCGATATCAGTCCAACTTCTGAACAATTGAACTGTACTCATGGTACTCATTGAACTGTTCATAACCTGGGACACAAATATAACATCCCTGAGGATTGGTCCAAAGGGCTGGTTGGACTACCAAGAAAGACGACCTCTAGAATTTCGAAAACTAGCGAGGCATCACACTGCTTTTCAAACCATCCACAGTGTCCGGTAGAGTCTTATTCAGTAGAATTGAAAAAGCCATTGACGCTAAGCTAAGGCAAAACAAGTGTTATTCAGGAAAGGTCGATGGTGTCTTGATCAAATTTCTGCACTAAACAAAATCATAGAACAGTGTCTGGAGTGGAACAGCCCATTAACATCAACTTCGTTGACTTCTCCGATCGGATGCTCTACCACTAAGCTGCAGGAAATTTGTAGGACCTAGGCCATTAAACCAGGTTCATGGGACACAAATTCTGCATACTGCTTGGCTTTGACTGCACCCACGAGTCTCCTATGGTCCTCCTATAGCCCTTCTGTAAGTGGTAGAGTATTCGAACTAGCTCGGAAGGTCATATATTTGACTCTCGTTGGGAGAACTCGGATTCTCTTTTTCCGAGTATGCCCGTCACTAACTGAAAAACAAAATACATCTATCGAAGATCAGAATACATAACAACAGTGTCAAATCTTTTCTAATGGTTAAAGGTGGCATGAAGAAAATCGACCTCTTCCACAACGGAAGCCTGGAAAATCTGCCGCATTTTCTATCCAAACCAGGTATCCAATTCTCTACAAGAATGCCGAATACCAAAGAGTGTTGCTTAATTGGATCAAACTCGTATGCCTCTGTTGGCTTGAGCACGTACTCAGGCCAGATTCACGAAGTCCTCCTAAGTTAAGATCATATCTTAAGTATTGTTTGCTAACAATAGGAAACTGTTAGTGCAACAACAGATTTTTGTCAGGAAGCATTTCTTGAATGTGGCTCCAGGATTGTATCCCTAAAGTAGGATGGATTTAACTTGGGGCGAGGCCCAACATGTTGCCCTTAAAAGGGCCATATGAAAACAATCATCACAGCCTTATGTCCCACTGGGAATGAAGAGGACTAACTAATGAAGTAATTTCTGGGTGTAATTTATAGGGGTCTCGCCCTCGAATCGTGCTGAATAATAGCGAATCATGGACAAACTAGTACAATAACGCCTCGTTAATGTTAATATAATCAAGAACTATAGCTACTACCTAATATTGCCTGTTCGTATCCGGGCCACCTATCAAAGTCAAAGAGTCTTCCATCCTTGTAAATTTTCCAGAATCCTCCTTGAGAACTCCAAGAAACACAAAGATGATGCCAGGTGTGTTTGTCCACAGTGATTTTTGACGAACTGCAAAAATATACATTTATCAGTTCAGCTACATCCATCCATTCATTCATTGTTTCATTCATTCATTGATTCATTCATTCATTCCTTTATTCATTCAATTCATTCGTTCATCCAGTTTTAGTCATTCGCGTATCGTGATTTTACTATATAACGTTCACTGTGATTGCCGCTTTTGGTATTTGTGAAACGTGCATTGGCCTATTTTGCACGTAAAAAAAAGCTACACAAAGTCTCCATCTACCTTTGCTGGAACCACACCGGCTAGTGTTGTGCACCCATTAGTTGTATTCCTGAAGATTGTTTCTAACAAACTCCTTCTAGAGGTCTTCATCAAGTGCACAACGACATTATAGCGAAGGGTAATATCGTTCCTTTAGGCGGTAATAAAGGTGGTGTGGGGGCAAATTGGGCGTGCACGAAGCACTTGTAATGGAGGCGCAAGGTAGCGAATGTAGCAACGGCATTATCTACTTTATTCCTATGTTTATGCGTCCAGTGGACGTAAAAATCTGAATTGGTTAGAAGAATCGTTTCAAGTCCTTGATTGAGTGCCAGTGCCACCTTTGACCAGTAAGCTTGTGGCTGACAACAACAGAACAAAATATTGCGTAGATTTGCCTGGAATTGTTGTCGAGAATAAAAACATTTGGCTCTGTGGTCTGAATTTTTGAACTTTTCACATTGTAACGTGTTTCATCTGTGACAGAACAAGAACACAGCTAAGCAGAGAAGGCGTGAAAAAAGTTCTAGGTAGTTTTGCCCTTACTGTTTTAGGTCTTGTATAAAGCTGTTCAGTCGTCAAGCCATATCACAAAACTGGCACTAAATTTCATTATTTTTTCCCATTGGTTAGTGGGTAAACTTTCTATCAAATCTTCCATTATATCGCTGGGTACTCAATAAATTTTCACACGGGAAGGCACCGCCCGGAGGTTCAAGCCCTTAAACTTTCATATACCATCTTTCACCAAAATAGTACCTCTTTCACAAACCCCTTACTTGTACCTCAAAGATAGCGGGATTTTTGTCTATCCTTTTCAGGACTTGGATTAATCGCTGCCCTTGCTGTTCCTAGTCTATTTTAACCTGTATTTACCTTTTATATATCCTGTTACTGACAAGTTACTCAGTGAACAATAATTACTCACATGCTATTTTTCATGACAGCAAAGCTTAGACCCGTGAAATTCTGCTGCACACTAAAGGCATATTTGTTCTCGGTTGTTGTGTAGATCACTGATAACGTAGCATTGTTATCTTGTAACCAGTAACATACTGTCAGCTCGGTGATGTGTTTACGACTCGAGACTGAAGCAGTCACGTGAAGGCGTTTGTTACCCCACGTCTCCAATGTATAGCGTCTGTCGTGCTGATTCCCTGTCAAAATAAAATTGATGGAATGTAGTTTTTACACTCAATTTCATTTTATACTTCTAATCGGACAAACCTCTTACCGTAATCCGCATAAGCTTCGGCGCTAGCTCTGTTCAAGTCCTCTGACTTGTGCACACTCCACCTTGGTGTAACATCACCATGTCTCCTCCAATCACACCATTCATTAAACAAATTGCATCTTCCTAGTAAAGCATACAACGAAAACTCATTAATAATTCATAAGCCCATCGACCTATGAAGTGGTCGATAATACATTACGTGCAGTGACTTTATATCGATAGCCCTCATCCTTATTAGTATGCGGTGTTTTATCAGCTCTAAAACACTCGTCATTAGTATGCGGTGTTTTTCTTGTATGCTAATTTCCAACGTTCGCAAAAGCATAATTGTTATGAACTCCATTGACACACGCTTTTCCAGGAATGTTTTTGAAGCCGTTCGAAAAACTCGCAGCACGTGTTTTATCGGGTCTAAAACCAATAAAACACTCTTGCTCGTTTTTAAACATTACTTAAAAAAACTGTGAATGCTAAATATTAAGTTAAGTTTAATAGGGAAGCCTTCTCATCCCGCACCCTCGGGATGTCATAAAATGGAAACATTAACCATGCAAGCGATAACGGGTTATGATGGCGCTACAACTTCTCATTTAAAGACATTTCTATCTCAATCAAGCAGATTTGTCTATCACGACACAACAACAATGCCTCAATGCATAAGAAATCGCTTTTTTATGTAAGTGTATGTTAATTTATAGCTCACTACTTACTGTTTATCCTGTATACTTGATTAGCCCAAGGTCCTCCTCGGCCATTTGCTGAGCATTGTGTTGAAACGCCGTACTTATTAAATCGCGCTTGAGCTCGCGGTTCTCCGAAACACTGTCCACCATTCTGTAGCGCAAAAATATCAAGTTGAAGATCGTACGCAGCCTTTGCACAACGTCTAACGGCGGCTGCCCTCTGCATGTAGCTGCCATCTAGAAGATGACTCATCCCTTCCATCAACGGAATAGCTCTCTTAGGAGTATCCTTGTGGCATCCCATGTCCTTGATATCCTGAATGTTCATGTTTACTATGACAGAAACCCAACAACCTGTTGAATCTCTTTAGACCTTAACTCGCAAAAAGCCTAAACTTGGAAGATTTTCTTAGGTGTGATTTTCGCAGTTGATGCGAATAAAAAATTAACAAAAAATTGTCATTTTTGATATCCTTTTACAGCTACTCCATGATTGTACCCAATCCCCATAAATTGACGAATTTCATTTAATTGCAGTAAAAATTTAAGTACGTTAAGCCCAGAACTGAAAATACAACGTATGTTATTTTATGGAAAAGAAAATTACCTGCAAAGCAGCCAAAGACTTCAATTCTTAAGGCAATATTACTGACCCAGGTGCGCGGGTGAATGCGAAGATACCTGGACAGTATGTACGGATTTACCACATTCACTGCTACCGTGATCTGATTGCTGTTACCAGTAAAGATCTGAAAGAGAGGATAAACTCCATATATCAAGCACGTAATGACTGGCCCCAAGGGAAACGGTGAGTTTTGTTTCCCCGAGATTCTCAACGTTGAGGGATGAGGGGAAATAAAATTCACTGTTTCCCATGAGGCCAGACATTAAGTGTTTTGTTATACCTCCCAATTCAAAAATAGAACAAATTATATACTGGTGTCACCTTACGACTTTATTGCAAAATCTTGAAAGCTTTTGTCCAAATTTTGCTCTTTGCAGAAGTCTCTCAATGTTTTCACGGCATTGTGGGTGGCTTTGTCGGTAGATTTCGAGTTTTTATCCCGAAGAGGCTGTTGAATTTCTTCTTCAGTTCTTGTTTGTAAGCGTTTAGCTACCATGACCACCAAAAAATTATCTTCTTGACGTGGACTGGCACACAAATTTTTCGCCGTTTCAAGGTGCACGACCTTATCACGCAGGGCGTTAGTGAGTTTTGTTCGCCGGAGTTTTGACACATGGCACGTGACACGTTCTCCTCCAATCGGAAAATGTATTTGAGTTGGGAGGTATAACAATTGTTGTAAGTTTATCAAAGTTCGTACTTCGTACAAAGTTCACGTGGGAGGAGCCTTCCGTTGTCCCTTACAGCTGTGGTAAAATGGCATTAAACAGCGAACAGTAAACAAAGCACATGTGGTCCCATTTTATCTTTTACAGTTTATGAGTTGCGAGAGTCAATGATAAAGATGGTGGGCATGACTACATTGAAGACAAAAACCAATGTGACTCTCTTATTTAACTGTGCGTTATGCAAGGGAGCAATAATTGGGCTAAATGATATCAAAAAGGTTGACTAATTACCTTTACCGTGGAATTGACTTCATAAAATCGAAAGTTGGTTATCACTGAACTGTAAGAAAGAGTAAAACTGGTGACCCACTCCGGAACTCCATGTCGTCCTTGGGTGGCCAGGCCTCTTATCATAACAAGAGCCCCAAAATCGACCTGTATAAGGCAATCAAGGAATCATTGTCGCCATGAATACCTCTTCAAACTACTTTAGGTGAGAAATCATATTAAATTAGATTTTTCCGTATAAACAAACCTCTGTAACGAAGAAACACTTTGTACTTCACTGGAAATCAAAAGCTCAGGTAGGAACCTTTCCTTATCTTTTAAGCGCAACTTCTTTACTCAGAATATTTAGTAGGTCTCAGAAAGAATATAATTATTACTAAATTTCTCTCCATAACACAGATACCTCTATTATGCACACACCGTTTGATGTCCAAACCAAGATGTTTATATTATATAAGCTAAGTAGCGATCAGTATGATCTATGATTAACAGAGGAGGTTCCTGACCTGAAGCCACTGATTCAAGTCTGCCAAAATTGCCACCCACGCGCCAAGTTTACCACCTTCTTCCACCGTGTGGAGGCGAGCGCGGTGAGCGGAACCAAAATTAGAGGAGGCTGTAACTGAAGCGTTGGGTATCTGACCGCTCTGCATCCCAAGGGGGGCATAGCAAGGAGTTTGTGGTTCATCAGCACTATCTACAGAAACACATCAAATAAAATTCCTTTTGGTTAGAAAGTGTCATCTGAAGCAGTAACCTCGACTGAAGTTGTAAACAAAACCTCAAACTATGTCAAGAATAGCAGACAGCAGGCAGGTACGACAGAATTCATCAGTTAAAAGTACTCGTAAAAAAGGTTACTAATTGAATAAATTACGGCCAAAGGAAATCACCGGGATCTCATTCGAGGATTCATTCCCTTTTTTCTTCATTTTAAACATCTTTTTTGAATTGAAGACGAACGATTAATCGCATAGAAAAGGTGTCTCATGTTAACAATTTGCTTACCTACTGCGCAGCCGTAGTACTCGACTCTAAGGCAGCCAAACTGACGATACCTGTAGGGATATATCCTTATAAACTGGGCTGTGATGCGTGGAATGAGAAGATGGCTGACAACAGTGTGACGGTCAAAATTACCATCAAATATCTGCAGTAAGAAAAGACAACCAAATAAATAATTACGAAACGTCTTTCAATTGTGCAATTGAGTTCATCAAAAATATTCATATTTGTTGAAATATAGTGGGATTACATGCTTGCGCTCTGCCTTCATCAAAGCGAAAAAATCTTTGACAATTTCTAACCACATACCAGGGGCCCTAAAATGTTAAGGATATCTGGTTTTATAAACTGAGTTGATGAGGTAATTTGGTGACCGTAAAGAGACTCGAGAGCTGACGTTTCGAGCGAATTAAGGTATGGTGAATTGTTTGTGGTTTATAAAGTGAGTAGTGAAGCTGCGCTATTGGTGGAAGCAAGAGCCCTTAAATGTTATTTTGCATGTTTTCGCTGTAGCTCGGAAGCATTTTAAAAGACGTGTGTCAACTGACATGGATAATTGTTCTTCAGCTGAATGTTAAGAGATCGAAAACCAGTTTAAGGGGATGATATCTCATTGAGCTAGGTAAAGGCTGTTTTATGGAAACCTCACACTCAAAAAAAATACCCTTCATGTACGGATCGTTCGGGACCCCTAGAATGAAAATTAATAATAACAAGGATAAAACTATATGACATGTTGGAAAAAGCATCGAATATTTGACACTGGTTCATGGCCATGTTATCGCACCAACAGTTTTACTTCTGAAGCCCAACGTCCGAACTTACTCACTGTAGTCACTTTGAGGTAGAAAAAGTTAATGGCAGGTGTCAGTTATAATAAATACCAGGAATGGACTTAACAGCCGGAGAGGTTAGCATTTAAATGTTACATTTTTACATTTTTTTTTTCCTTTTTCGAGCATGCCTGTCACTTACTGAATAATGCATCATTCTCATTCATTCACCACGCTTAAAATATATCATCACACCTATTTTATTGCACATATGCCACACATGGCATTTAAATCCTAGCAGTATGCGGGATGTTTGTTCCACGAGCCTAGTTTAATGGCTTTAGCTCTCACAAGTCTCCTGTAGCTCAGCGGTAGAGCATCCGAGCTAGTAATCTGCAGGTCTTAGTTCGACTTCTCATAGAAACATTCGGATTCCTTTTTTTCCGAGACAGGAAAGAAATTTGAATAAGACAGAAAAAAATTACCTTTGCATTTCCGTTTGGTCGATAGAACACAAACGTACTATTTACGTCACGTTTGTAAGCAAGAAAGTACTTGGTCACCCAAAAATCGAGTTCCTGTTTTCCTTGGGTGGCAACCTTGCCGACACTGGCCACGTAACCAAAATTTACTTGGAGCCACTGGTAATACTGGCTGCTGGGACCCTGACACCACCCTCCTGTGACACCAACATAGGAGTCTGGTACAGCCAGGTGAAGCCTCCCTCTTGAAGGTGCCGATCGTGGTCGGTAGTAAGACGATGCAGTTATTGCTGAGTCACGAATTCCGCCATCTTGCATACCTAGTGGTCTCATGCATTCCGGAAGCAAGGGAGGTAGAAATTCTAGAAAAAGTTGCGAAAAGAAAGTTGTTGCATAATACGAATGCAAACTCAAACAGATATCGGTTTGATTAATCGATTTAATGCCGTGACTGTATTCATGCACTACCATTAGTGCATGAATACAGTCACGGCATTAAATCGATTATTCAAACCGATATCTGTTTGAGTTTGCATTCGTATTATGCAACAACTTTCTTTTCGCAACTTTTTCTAGAATTTGGTTATCAGATACCTGTATTGGGATCCATAGATAAACGGATGGACGTTGGGATGGATGGATGGATGGATGGATAGAAAACGAAGAATAAAAAGAAGAAGAAGAAGAAGAAGAAGAGTTTATTTAATCGCGGTACGTTTGTTAAAAAGAACAATGTACAACGTAAGTTGCGCTAATTACTTAAAAATGATAAGAGTAAGAATAAGAACCAGTACTGAGATTGACAAATTTCAATATATTCAGTTTAAAGCCTCAATCGAGGGAGCGCTCATATTTCATGCATTCTAGATCTTACCTCCAGTAAAAGCAAACCCTTTTTGTGCAATAATCTGCTCTGGTTCGCAGTATGGCAATATCTGCCCTTGAGGTGCTAAGGTTATAGACAGAGGTTCCTACATTCCTTGAGAAAATGTCTTTGAAATAAACCAGTGTCATAAGTTTGAACATTATAAGGGCTTTTTGTTTATCTCTCCTCTCTTTTAAATTTGACCAGCCAAGTTCATTCCAAACAATACTATAGTAATCAAAGTACGGTTCCGCAATGGATTGATAAATGTTGATTAGGTTACACATTGGAATAAAGCGTTTCGTCTTTTTTTATGACACTTAAGCCAGGCGACCCTTTCTTTAAACTCTTGCAATGTGTGTATCCCATAAGAGAAATTAATTACATTCATCGCCAATGCATTTGCTACATTTAACTTTTTTTTTAATAATATGCCATGCGTAGAGACTATTTTCTGTCCTCGTTGCATCCCTTTGTCTTAACCCGATGGACAGATGGATTGGATGCAAGCTTGCATGCTTGAATGTGCTCAGTAGACCTGGAGACTGATAATGAACAATACCTTGATACGGAGCCCATGGTATTTCATTGCATGAATGTGCACTGAAGGACACGTCATCGAGATCAATAGAAGTTCCTGAACTCACACCTTTAATTATCACCTGCCAAAAAACACATTGTCGGGAGATTTTGAAGCAATAAGTAAATGCAATTTCTAAAGAGAGGACAAGTAAAAAAAAGAAAAAAAAAAACCCACGAGGGAATGAAGAAAACGTCCATCCTCCTGATTCGGTGTATATTTGTGGAGGAGGGTTTTGTAATATTTGGAATTATCAAGAAAAGAAACACACTTACCGAGACCTAACAATTGTTGGGATAATGATCACGAAAACTGAATTTTTGATAGTAAATTATTTTATTTGCCACGGCATGACACGAGTTTAAAACGTGTGCTAACTTCGTGTCCTTGTCTGGCTACATAATTAGTTTGCTCCCTGAACCTTTTGGTCTTTCTCAATCCTTTTCATAAAAATAGTTCAGCCAGCTTTACGAAAAAAGCTTACTTCGACATGTTTACAAAACGCAGAAGACATCGTATTCAAAGGTAAAAAAAAAAAAGGAAATTATGGTAATTACAAATAATTTACTCTCCATAGTTACAGTATATTGTGAAACGTTTGTCTAGGCTCCCACCGATGCAAAACTCTAGTTCTCTGAAATAGGTTAAATTTGTTGTAGCATAGGCAGAATTACCTTTGCCGTTCTACTTGTGTTGATTGGCAGTTGAACAAAACTCCATTTGGCCGTCCGATGCGCTGATCTCCACAGCTGTTCTGTTGTAGCTGAGCTGTTAATTGATACTATTATTTCTACGTTATATCCCATGCCGATTCTGTACCAAAAGCGCATGCACTTCCATTCTTCACCGCTGAATAAGGGAGAAACCAATGTCCCTCCTGATTGACTACCATCCGATACAAAGCTCAGGTAACCTCCTAAGAGGATGATAAAAGTAGTGTTCGTTCACGTTTGTAAAAGCAGTTTATATAATAGTTTACCGTCCATTTTCACATTTTAAGAGTATTACTTTGGACGTAGGGAGGATATTTTTTTAGAGAAGTATTGGCTTGTATCTAAGAAAAAAAAAACGGAGGAAATCTATGTATTTTTTGTCAACACACTTGTGGTTCAAGATTTATTTTCTTTTGTCTTTATGTATGGTAATGTATGATAAAGATTATGAAACAAAAGAAAAAAAATTCGAACCAAGGATAAAAGTGAAAAAACATTTTGGCATCGCCGAAAAATCGAGTTATTAATACCTCTTTTTCTTGTTTTATATTTTATCCACTGCCACGGCTTGTTGACTTCCCAGTGACACACATCGTCGTCAAAATAGCAATGGGGACTCTCTGTTGGTACAAAATTTAAGTATTTAACGACATTACTTATAGCCTCAACACGAAAGATTTCACTAAAATTGGTATAGTTTTTGAAAAGAAAATAACAGTGGTTACTACTAACGTTAAGGCTCTTTGAACAGACAGGCCCTGGACACCAAAGTAGGAGTTTTTCTGTGGCTCACAAAATGTGTCTGCTTACAGGATCCATAATACCTACAAGCGTAGGCCAACTAATTGATTTATTTTAGATCTTCTGTGGCAACTGTTAAAGTTCTACATGCATTCACCTCCCGAAATGGTTCGACCGCTCGAAAAGACACGCTCGCTCATGTGGACAGTTTGAAGTCATACACATGCTATACTGATTTCAAAACGACATAAATTATTTATTGGAGATCTTGGATCGTTTAGTTAAGGTTCCACATCTTTCAGGTAAAAGTATCAAACGCGTCCCAATATGTTATTTGTTCTCTAAGCATTTGTAGATTGCCTAATACGAGGATTTTCTTGTAGCTGCCAAATGGTCTGGGAACTTTCATTTGGGTCAGGATTTGATCGAGAATTTCGAAACTAGATTTCAGAGAGTAACATATGCTTGTCCCATGTTTGTCCCGTGAACCTAGTTTTATGGCCTTAGCTCCCACGAGTCTCCTGTAGCTCAGTGGTAGAGCATCCGAACTAGTAATTGGAAAGTCTTAGGTTCGACTCCTGATAGGAGCACTCGGATTTCAGTTTTTGCGAGTATGCCTGTGTCATTTATTGATTAATACATCATTCTCAACAAATGCTTAGTTTTCCAAACTTTTAAAACGGGAATATACCAGATAGCGGTTCGAAACCTCAACACAATCTGTTTTTGAGGTTTTAGCATAGTGAGATTTTGACAACCTTTCTTCTCATTTGAGGAGACTTAAACCACAGTCACCGACATTGGGTTGAAAACTCACATTAGCATAATACCAAACGAGTGAGATGGGTGGCCTCGAAATAGTCACTTTATTTTTATATTACTTTCCGCCAAAATTTTTGTTGGTTTGTTTCTTTGCGCGGGAACATGAAACAATGAGAGGGAAGTTACATGACACCATTAGGTGATCCACAACCTGTGCCTTTGTCTAGGGTGTTGGTTTATATAAATAAAGTTGAAGGTAAATAGCACTTGTTCTATTCTCTCCTGCGTCTTAGTCAATCAGAACGCGAAAAACAATATCAATTGGTTTGATATATTCTAATGAACACTGCGACTTTCTGATAAATGAGGGACGATCGCTTGCCAAAATTTTTCGCAAATTGCTTAAGCTGCGTACGTAACTAGGATGACTTTCTAGGGAAGGAGACATCAAGAGGGCATATGTTTGAGCAATTAGCTGCACGCATAAATTGTCCAGCAATTTAATCGAAAATGAAGACATAGACTGGATAGATGATAGCTGATATAAACTTCTTAATTACGGTTTTTTCCTTTAATGGAAAAGTCCATCTCTTCCGTCAATGGATTAATTAATAAAACATAATTTTGTCCTTTTTTCAATCGGAGAGGGATAAACTTTGACATACAAATTTTTCATGAGTTATTACTTGTTGATATTTGTCGTGTTTACTGTTTGCTAAAACTGCTTGAAGGACACAGTGACAAAATGAGTGTGCATGATTAAGCCGCAGTGGCCACCACAGTAGTTCCATAGAAACAACCAGGTTTCAAAGAGGAGGCAATTTGAAAATTTCAGATATTTTTCGGTTTCAGTTCAAAGGAAAATAAGGCCAAAAAACAGCTAAAGTTGTCACTTTCTAGAAAATTCCCAAAGAGACTCATCTCCCACATATCTTTTAAACGGAAAATATCTGTGCAATAATACTGAATATTCTGCCCGAACTGGGGCGTTCGTAGAAAAGCGTGAACTCCGTTAGTAAGTAAGTTAATTTTTAGCCTCACAATTCTTGCTATCGGGTTCTCTACAGGTAAATTACTCGGTAGAAGAAATTGTTGTCTGAGGGGGGCAAAATTCGTGAAACGTTCATCTGCAAGGGACGGATGATTGTTCTTAGTGCTGTAACGACTGGAGTATTGGAGGCTGCACGTTGGTACTTCGTCCGCGCATTACATTCGGGCTGACATCCGATTACAAGGAAGAACATTGAGCAGATGTGTCTGGCTGAAGCTTTTTCTGGTGCATATGCACTGTCATTCTGGTAAGAACTTTTTTAAGGGCATTTTTTTCAAAGGTAATCTTGGTGTCTATGTTCTTTTTGTCTTCCTCTCCTTTGATGCGATGGAAAATTATCGTTATAATAATGATTAAGCCTAAACTAACGAAACGGAATGAAAAGAATCATTTATTTACTCCATCTTGAGATGACACGGCAGCCCTCTTCCAGGACGGTAACATCATCCACTGCTATATCTCCCTTACTTCCTTCCAAGGTAACACCTTCCAAAATAAACTGAAAAATACATGTAGAAACTAATGATCTTTCATATTCATTGCTACGATAATAAAATAGGAATACTTTATCGAATTTTCTTTTCACTTTTACCTTGAAAGTAAGTTTTGATGTCAAAGTAGTCTGCGCAAACATCCAGCAGTCTCGTTGGTTTCCAGACTGACTCCAAGAAAGCGTCTCTGAAGTGTTAGTTGCAATGTAGACATTCAGTTGTCCTGTGTTTTTACCGAACATGTGATACCAGAACTGAAGGCAAATTAATTTATTGCGTTCCATCCACTCACTCATCAAACGAGCACGGTCTCCAAGCTGACGCTGAGAAGCTTCTATGTAAATGTATGCCCCTGTTTAAGAACAAACAGAAGACAGCTGGTGAGTGTGGTTTTGTGGCAGGAGGTCCGTGGGGCACTGGGACTCCAACTTGTGACAGAAGCCCGGTTTCTGAAGCTCTTATTTGCTTGATGCCCAGACCGTCAAAAATCCTGTTTCTGCTTATATTGAGCTGTAAAGTAACATAGAATGGGCGGGTGGTGGAAAAGGTACCTTTGTGAGAATATGTATTGTGATCATATGACGGGCCAGTCTCTGTTGATGGAGTGAAGCCGGAATGCAGAGTCCATAGATTTTCCATACTGTTGTCGTGTTTGAGTCCACAAAAGCCGTTTTCAAATGAACAGTGACCTGATAAAAGCGAGGAGAATTAAACAAATAAATGAACATATTCTATAAAACACCAGATTAAAGTCTTGCGAATTTAGTTGTTGTCGTGTTACATTAAAATGTTAAACATATTGTACTCATTTTTAAAAGCGTATGGCAAACGCAATGTATAGTGTTTTCTGTATACAAATACACTAAATAGTATTAAGAATCGTGTCCAAAGATACTTGTATTTAAAGAGCACATTTCGGGCTTGCCTTATACAATGTCAAAACCACGAGACAAATCCCTGGTGAGAGAGTTGTATCTCCCTGTTAGGAAAATTTTCATTAAAGTATGCCGCTTTCACCAATCCGTGCACCCTTTTTGAAAAGTATTCCACTCTGATGAAGGCTACCCAAACTTCATAGTTGATATGGTTTATAACTTATAACATGAAATAATGAAAACCAAATGGAAAAATTTGCAAAATGTACGTACCTTTAAAGTATTTGTCGCAATCAGTCCCTGAACTTTTGTCTTTGCAGTTAAGTTTGTTCAGCGGACAGTCCCTCATACCTATCAGGGTACAGCGAGGACGTCAAAAATTAACTTTAGTGTGGCGATATCAGAAACCTGAAAGCTATATCTTGCTTCATGGAGAGGAATAAAGGTGGACAAAAATGAACTAGCCGTAGATTATCCTGCCAGCTTGTCACGCCTCCTTTTCCTAATATAAAAGTACCTTCAGGTAGGTGTCCAAAAAGATATCTGGTGAATCTCAACCCATGAACCTCTTTTCATACCACATAGGGTTACTCAGTCGAAGACGCCAGAACGTTCGTCGGTTTCATATTGACGTGGTAATCATACTCGGGTAATTTATCTAGGAGGCTGGTTAAGGTGGTTTCCTTGTTTAAATTTAATATTCATCTTTGTGGATGAGTTTCCTCTCGTTGCACCTATTTTACACAAAGTGAAGAACTCTTTCCTTCCAACTTACGTGATTATTTTGCGTTTCTCATGATATCAGATACTGTAATATCAGATATCATGATATCAGATACATTCCACCATACTTTCTTCCGCCGGTATTGAGCTAAACACAAATCTTGTGGTCGTGACTTACCAATGACGAGGTGGAAAAATGCCTTTCGTTAATTGCAAACCTCGCTACGTGTAACAAAGTAAAACCAAAAAAAAAAAAAAAACATTCCCTACGTACTGTCTTTAAACTTTCCGTGTTCACTGGTGCGCCCAAACCGAACTTTACTTTAGCGTCTCACTAAAATTATTAAGGGCACCAAACGACAAGCTAATCATTACTTATCATTATCTAGTCTAACAATATAGGCTTTCCCCGATTACTTTACTTTAAATTACTTTACTTGTTCATCCAAGTATTCGATGGTTGGTGAATGTCTGTACACGATAGCTAGCAATTAAATTCATCCCAATTCCTAGAGAACGAAAACTATATTTAAACTGACCACATGTTGAAGGCATATGAGAACCATCTTGACAAACTGGTAACTTGTCTTGGTGACATGTTGACGACCACGGAATACATGTACCGTCTGCGCACTGAAACAAGTTACTGGAACACGAGGTTCCTGCAATTTTAAAGTTTGGAAAATTATGCATAATATTGTGGCATGGCAACAAACAACATATCAAACTATTTGTGCTGTAAACACGGACTACACGTGTTAGCACAAGGAATACTACTCTTCTGAATAAAGTGTTTGTATAAATTCATGTGCTTGGGGAAATAAAGAAAAACGATTTATTAGTTAGATAAGATGGAAGTTCAATGAGGCTGTTTGGAAGGAAAGTATAAATGTGTTATGACATCCCTAGTAATGAAAGTTGAATTGTATTTTAAGCTTAAAAGTAAAGCCCATTCTATACAAAAAATAGTTATATCTCTTTCTGTATTGCACCCCACTTCCAAGAAAATTCCTATTTTTTCCCTTCAGCGTAATTTCTGCAGGATAAGGTGCTACTTTGACAAAAAAATCAGCTAATCATTTCCCTTTATGAAAATCTAACCTGTGCAGTTGTTCAGTTATTAATGAATTCGCAAACATTGAAGCCTGCTATTTTCTTATAAAGCTGCCCGCTCACTGACGACATTTAAGTACTTCGGCCCAAGTTTCATGTCAATTTTGAAAGATAACAGCGAATCACAATGCAAGTATACTCATGACGGAAAAAAACTGAATAAACGTAATAAACTTACCACAAAACCGTTCATCTTTAGAATCTGAACAGTCATTTATTCCATCGCATAAGTTACCTGATGGAATACAACCACCTGAAGAACATGGGAACTCAACGGTTAAACAAGTGCAACCCTCTTCATCGGACCCATCCAGACAGTTGACGTCACTATCACAGCGGTGTGTAGCGCTAATGCATTCGCCATTAACACACTGAAATTCAGTGGGACTACAAGCAAAATCTGAAAATAATAATCATGAAACGACTTAAATCAACAGAACATTTATATGGTGAGCCAAGGCAAGTGCATGGTATGTTACGGTATGGTATGGTACGTCGTGGTATGGTATAGTATGGCATGGAATGGTATGGTATGATATGGCATGGTATGGCATTGTATGGTATGTATGCTATGACAAGGCATTGGATTGTATGGTACGGTATGGTATGGCATGGCATGGCATTGTATGGAATTGTATGGTACGGCATGGTATGGTATTACATGGTATGGTATGGTATGTGTTGCATGGCATTAGATGGTATGGTATGGTATGGTATGGTATGGTATGGTATGGTATGGTATGGTATGGTATAGTATGGCATGACATAACATGGTGTAGTATTGCATGGTATGGAATGGTATGGCATGGCATGGCATTAGATGGTGTAGTATGGTATGGATGGTATGGTATGGTATGGTATGGTATAGTATGGCATGGTACGGTATTGTGCAGTACTCTTTGTAGGAGCAATAAAGGGTTAAAGATGCAGCAGAACTCCGTTATATGAATGGATGGCTATCTCGAATCCCCAACATTTAGCTTGTGTAACAAAACCTTCATAAAGTGAGTTCTTCGTGATTTACCTGGTGATGCATGGGAAGGCGCCAGCGTACATGTCTCCGTTGTTATCGTAATATTATCCAATAGTATGGTTGGGGTGCCGTTCACTGCACCTAGGCCTTCAAATATGATCTACAGTATGACAGGACAATGGAATGATAAGTTGTTAAAAAATATGTATAATATGATGAAGCAGAATAACATATCGATAAAATAGAACTGTAAGATAAACTAATAGAATAACATCAGTGTTTCAACGATACAAAAAGATAACACAACAGAATGATACCAGTTGTTAATACGATGGCACAATAGGCTAGTGATATTTAAATAACATTGGATCTACAACATGATAGATTGGAATATGATGTTAATACTAGCAACAATATGACTGAGCTCAGGTAAAGTCATATTTAGAACTTGGAGAACAATCTGTCCTAGGTGTAACACAGCGAGGTCTCTCCTATGCCCGCCAACGTGCTGCTTCTAGCAATTTGGTCTCCCGCCTTGTCTCCTCTCAAGTTTTATGCTTACATATTAGTAGTTTTAGTTATTTAGCATTTTTTTCATATAAATAATTAACGAGGGATCCGCTGAAATTGGCTACGCTGTAGTGGTCTCCCTGCCTAATTATTATATCTTTGGAATTTTTTTGTTTCTATTGTTTGTTTCCATTCTGTTTGTATTTTAGTAAGGCGAAGCTAAATAAATAAATAAATAAATAAATAAATATTTGACGTTAGCACACTCAAGGAGACCGCTCGCGGTCTAAATCAAGAAACATCGTGATTAAAAAAAATCGTTATTTATACGCTGTACAATGTGTTTTACTTTCACTTCCCATGGTGATTATAAGGTAAACTAAATGAAAAATATGAAGGAGATTTACTTGATTTTTCTCGTGTGGCTTCCAAGTAACTTTGGCCTTGTTCCATTTGTTCCCTTGAAACCCTCGTAACTTCCAAATTAAAACCTCTTTTTCACCTGTCTTAGTGTACACCTTTAGCGAAGAAAGGAACTTGGAAGGAAGTTGGAACTTGAAGCGTAGGCATAACCCAACATCTTTATAAAATGGTTTCCATGGTAAAAAAGGACTTTCTAGCCGGCTATTAAGGGGTTCGTTGACCATACCAAGATCACCTGAAATTTGAGGTGAGTAAAAAAATAGAGAAATATTAATATAAATAATTGAGAAAAAATAAAATAAATACGCTTCAATAAAAATAGAAATAATTTTTTAGACTTACCTGAAATTTTCCATCCTTTGACTTCCCAGTCTTCATAATCCTTTGAAAAGGTAACCTGTGTTACTGAAGCCACTAAAAACATAATTTCAAAAACTTTAGTCACTAATGCTAAGTGAAGAAACTACGACTCCCGTAGCTTTCATACAGTGAGTGTCCATTTTAGGTAGAATGAGGAGGCACGGAATATTGTCACGCTCCTTAAGATTCAACCCCCTGATGAGGAGACCTCATAACTCTTCTTCAAGCAACATCGTTGAAATGCTGTATCTTTTTTAGACATGTGTTACCTTTAATATTGACATCAACAACTTTTCTTCTTCCTTTCTTTGCTGTCACGTCATTTGTGAATGAGTAATGTATCTATTGAGTGAATGTTGAAAAGAGGTTGTGTCACTGGCTTGTACAAAAATCAACTGCATTGATCGAACTGAGAAACAATTTACATAACAGTACATATAAAATTTTTGTAACCAAAATTGAACAATTCAAAATGGCTGTAATGCTACTTTAATACCTCCATAGAACTGTCTCCTGGCTGAGTTATCACTTCAATGTCTACTTGGAATATGTTCTCAGAACATGTTAACTTGACAGATGGATTTACAAGGTATGATTTGCCAAAGGCGTGGAACTCCAGTGCAACGGGGCAGTCAGGACAGTAGATACCCTCACAACAGTACTTATATGATGCTGAAAACAAACAACAACTGTGATCTGGTTAATGCAAAGTTTACATAATGACAAAAGTGATAAAGAGTTTGAAAACTGTTAAACAGATAATGAGTTACTTGCCAGTGATACGAATAACTGAGCCAAGATCGACCTGTTGGATAATGCTGTCATTTGGACGCAGAAGAGTAAAAGACAAACTTCTTATTCCTATTGAGGAAACGTACCAAGACTGAAATCAGTTATGAAAAATGTGGGTCTTTCACATCTTTTTCCTTTCAGCTACATTCATCAAAATATATTTAGTAAAACGTCAGTCGCATTTTTCTAAGCTAACCTCTCTTGGGATCAGGAAAGGTGGTCGATAACGCCAGTATTGTACAAAACTAACGATTGAACACGCCCATTCTTTTCAAGAGATATTGGAGAACCTAAAGTATCCCTCTTCTCACAGAGTATGTGAACTCTAAAATCAAAATGGCAGCTGATAGTCCACAATCAACTACAGTCATAGATCGCATCACTGCCATCATCACTCTTGCTGATCTCAGCTTACAGTGGTATGAATTTCGGACGCCTTTCGCATAAGGTGTTAGCTTTCAACCCATAGATAGCGTATATCATTATAGAGAACCACAAGAGCTGCAAAACATCGTCTTGGAACATGTATGGAGGTCATGTGTTTTAATGTTATAACAAACAGCCCCACTACAAACCTTGTATGCACAAAATATTTGATATTCTGGCTTCAAAGGAGAATGGAGATCAGGAAACAAAACACAGACAAACCGTATATAACCTACCAGGAGGAATTGCAAACAAATGGCTCCCTTGGATCGGTTCTTGTTGAATTTCCTTTGGTCTGCTCATCCCAACAGACAAACATTTAAACCGCAGTTCGTCTTTCATGTACACGGTTAGTACATACAGCTTACATTTACTTAGAGATAAACTTGACTTGGACAGCTTCTTTAAGCACCTGTTAAAAAAAATCGAAATTAAACGTCAGTTCCACCAGTGGCCGATTTTATACTAGAGGACGCGTTATCCGTCTGGGCAAACTTGGGGAAACATTCGTTGTTCGTCTGGTTATTCGTCCGACGTATAAAGACGGGCACAAGACGCATTATCCGTCTGGACGAACTGTCTTCCGCTGTTCGTCGTTCAAGACGTACAATGGATTACAGTTCGTCCAGACGCATAATTTGTCTTCTGCCCGTCTTTATACTAGAGACGCATCGCTAACTGTCAAGGACGCCTAATTCTTGCCAAGAGTTGACGACTCATTTGATGTATTGAGTGGCTCAAAACGGCGTTTTGCACTTGATATCTTTCCCTCTGTCACTGGCAAGAAGTGATTGATACAACCACAGGTAAAACTGCACTTTTCACCTCACTGAGTAGGCTTCAGGAGTGGAATGTTATGTCATCTGGGCTTTGTAATGCGCCGAGTGCGTTTAAAAGACTGATGTAGCTTATGCTTTTGAAAATTGGCCTGGTTCATCTTGATAATATTATTTTCACGGGAGGAATATTTGAAGGACTGTTACAGCGGCATAAGGGAAGCATTTAAGCGTTTATGCAGCAGTGTAGGATTGAGACGTTAGCCGACGTTAGCGAGTTTCCTTCGTTCTGTCATGTTGTCACAGAGGAAGGCTTTTTCTGAAAAAATACACAAATTTAAACATGGCCCTTTCCAGAAAATGTCACATAGATCAAATGTCCTCTTGGCCTTGCCTCTAATTATCGATGGTTTCTTGACAACAACTCGGCCACTGTATAAATCAACAGAGACAGCGATAGAGTTTCTTTGGACGCCATCATGCCAGCTGGCTTTTGACAGATTTTTAAAACAACATTGCATTATCTACCAGCAAGAAAATTATTTATACGAAGAGATCACACTTTAAGTACGGAAATTATGATCATCCGTGTTAGTGTAGTGCTGAGAAGGACTGTTTGTGGTGACTTTGACTGACGTCTCCACAACCTGAGCGGAAGTCATCTTCAGAGCTTTCACTTTCTTGTGGTCGATCCCTAAGGTCAGGATTCCACTAGAGAAACTGACACTTGCATTGAATTTCTCCTTACGTTTGATTTTAAAATCGAGTATCGACCAGGTTAATGACACCAGAGGGCACTCTTCGATCCCCATTGAAAATGGTCCAACTGTTGGAATGCTGACAATGTGCCCCGGCCTATCATATTGATCTTCATTCTGAGATACTTGGCAACAATGTTTGCAAGGTGCACCCTTAGGACTGTTTGCATCAGTGTGCGACCGTTGTGCCACAAGTTTGAACCAAGATATAGGAAGGGGACCCTGATCTTTAGGTCATAATTGGATGGAAGACGTTCAGCGATGAAAAAAACCATCATGAGAGAATGTCTCACCTTAAAGTTCTGAAATAAAGTCACCAGATTGTAACGGGAACAGATGTTCTTCAGAGAGGACGTTCTTTGTCGTCGGTTGGAAGTGACACGAGAGACCAAATCATGCGTCAAGACGTTCTCTTCCCAGCCGTGTCCGATAGATTGCCTTCGCCGCAGGTCATCGTGGTGTACAGAGGACTCTGAGTGTTCTTATGTCCCATTGGCCGAAGCTTTTTTCATCATTGCAGAGATGAGGTTGCAGGTTGCAATGTGTGACGTGTACCTCGTGAGCCTCTGAAGTGGTATGTGGTGGGACCATGGACCAATTGCTGTCGATATTTATTCGACCCCTACCAGAAACTCCACGAAGGAAGACGTTCGCGCTGGAAGGTAGTAATTGCTTCTCTAAATGAAGTGAATGCTGGCCGATTCCAAACTAAAAGTCATAACGTTGCCGAGAAGCTGATCAGTGAATTAACTGTTGTTTCAGTGTACCCCGTCAAACTTCAAAGTGACCAAGGAAGCAATTTGAATCAAGCGTATTGTGGAGGTCTGCAACTATTGGGCATTGCAAAGACTCCCATTACACCACCGAATCACCATGTTGAACGTTTCAATAAAAGCCGCACGGAAATTTTGAATTGAAAGATCAGGGAAGTCCAAACAGAGTGGGACTTGCAGCATCCAACTTGCGTGATGGCATGAAGTTCGGTCCATGAGTCAACGAGACTATCCCTAATCAAGTGATGCTGGTCCGAGAAGTGAGCGATGCCTTACGTGCCATGACCGACACACCTCCAAGACAGACTTTGCTAAATTAAAGCTCTTCAAAAGAAATTTACCAGTGCGCATGATTTGGCAAGAAAATACATGAGCATGGCAGCCTTACGCCAGAAATGCAATTTTATAAACACCTCCTGGAAGAAAACTTGTTATTCGTGATTGCGTTTGGTCACACAATATTCGGAGAAGAAAAGGAAGAAATGCTAAACTTGAATGCCCTTAGTAGATCCTGTGTCTGTTTGTACCAGCTGTCTTGTCATATGTAGTTTACCGCATCCAGACGAGTACGAAGGCCAAGCCAAAGGTCATTTGCTCAGATAGATTAAAGCCTCAATTGGGTCCCCGGTGGACAGCTGGATTCCAAAAAAGTGGCTATCAAGTTTTGGTTGAAGATGTAGAAACTGTTTCGGTTGTCGAGAGTGGAGGGTTTGCGCCGTCAAAAAGGAGTCATTGTGGGAGGGGAAGAGGAAGATGACACCCGACGACCTCGGACGGTTGATACAACTGAGGTTGACAACAATGACCTGCCTGGTATTAACTCCTATTATGAAAGACCAGAGATCTGAGGAAGTTGATGATCAATCAGCATTATCGCCTGTCCACACTACACCTGAGGCATATTCTCGGAATCATGTAGACCTTCAAGGAAACAAAGGTCCCCTCGCCCTCGCGGTTTTGGGTGGATGGTTAGTTATGGCTGCAATGAGCTTAACATAACATTTTCAAGGAAACTAGGGAAGAATTAAGAACTTTTGTTGACAATTGGTGGGGGGTTACGGGTTATGAACGATTTTTGTTGTTAGAGTCATTTGTGTAAAATCCAAGTACAAAAGCACTAGGGACAGTGCTTATGAAGGGGGGTGTGGTACGGCGATGAGGAATGTGCGCACGTTGAAAACATAGTCTGTTTTCCTTGTTGCTAAGCCCAGTTAATAACTAAATGGCTATTTCCTCGAGTCGAGCACAGTGACCTATCTTTTTCATCTCGTTATTTTAAGTCAGCTATTATCCTCTTTACGTTTAAACATTTTTAGAAAAAAAATTGACGACAGAAAAAAAGTTATTACCAGGAATACGAGCTTGCCCACCACCCTTAGGCCCGAGAACTCACACACAAGAAACGTGTTGGCTGGATACTGCTTCATATTGTGCTTCTCTGCCAAGAAATGCACCTTAAATTGCCAATTATATTTTATACATCCTATGCATAACGTTTTTATAAGTTCTGCTTTATCTATGTAACTTATGTTACCACCAGACATGACAATAACTGACCTATCTTATCATATTCATTTCTCGAAGTAATACTAGAAGTGAACAATCACAGACAGTTTGAGAAAATTTTCACAACAATTTTTATTTCACGGGAATCACCTTAACAAGTTTAACCGTGACACTTCGTAATTAGCCATTTCTTTTTTAACCTACGTTATTGGACAATTGGGCCGTAAACTAAAAATAGCTAACAATGTTAAAGGAAAAAGGGTTGTTTGTCAAGTCTTTCCTTTTGTTACATTTTCAAAGCCCCTCGTAAACTGTCGTTGTATTTCCCTTACTCCTTAATCGGCCGAAAATCCTCTGGAACGTATAGAAAACATGTAAAAAAAATTTCCGATTCATCTTAAAAGTTGCTTCATGCAACTGGACCAAACTTCCTACCCAACTCGGCAGCCTTGGTGAAGGCAAATCCAGTTCGATCGGTCTGTTCAGTCGGTCAAAAAATTATGCATGTCTTATGAAACTAGTAAAGGACGTATGAACTAATGCGACAGTAAATAACATGCAAATCTAAGAGGCCTAAAAAGTAAAGAGTAACACTGAACTCTTGGAATTTACTCACCCGTCTGACTCACTATTGGCGGCCCAACGTTGTAACTGAACGAGCATAATTTCTTTTTCTGAATAAGAAGCAGGACCGTCCTCAAATGAAAGCTCTCTTTCTGGGAATTCTGTAAACCACAATTCACATTCATCTCCACAAGAAAGAGAAAACTCGTAGCTCGCACTCATCGGTACCTAGAATGTTCAATAACTTTATCACTTTCGAGCTGAACGTGTGCGTAAAGCGACACTTTACAGAATGTAGGCATTATACGAGTTGTTTGCGCGAGTATCAGTCATTGCCGGTCCTAACAACATTCACTTAGACGATCGCATTTGACTTACGGACCACGTTTGATACTGAATTACATTTTTCGGAGGCGATTTAACAAAGCAACTTATATAAAACCTCGCTACTTTAAATAGCTCACAGTGATATGAAGTTTCTATAACGTTTAGAGAGTTCAGGAATACTTTGATGTTACAAATGACATTGCAAGAGTCCAAAAATACACCACAGTTATGGGTCTACGTCCTATGTACACAGGTACCCCTTTAGGAGAAAAAATGGAGGAAAATTGAAATCGTTCTATTATTGCTTAGAGATAAGGTTATTCTACCTGTAAATAGGAAGTCATTCTTTCGCCATAGTTGTCGCTGACCTCAAATGTCGTAGACATGTTGAACGTGGTTGTATAACCATCAGGTGGCTGATCAAAGATTGGATTTTCGCGAAGAGTTGTAAATCCCTCAGTATTCACATACCTATACCATAATTCCCGGCGAGCTCCTTGGGCCTCAACGACAGAATCTGTACAGGTGAGAGAGGTTTATTTGTTTTTAAAAATGACCGGACGACAGTTTGAAAAGACCCTTTCGATAATAAACTGGTCTTGATAGCGAATGCAAGGATGTTTACTTTTTGATGAGAATTCCCCTCCAAATATTGTAAGAATTACTTTTACAAACTTGTTTTTCAATGGAAAAAAATCGGGCACGCAAATAATATTAAGTTTTAAACTGTACATTTTGTCAAATGAAATGCTCATAACATGTAGTTTATGGAAAAATAATTGAATAATATCGGACATAATTAAGAAATCATCTCTCTAATATGTCGATACACAGGCGAGTTTTGGGATGAAAGAGATCAAATTGTAAACATCGTATTATGAGTTAATATCAACCATTGTTACTCTACACCAAGACAAATAACAGTGCACAATGTCTAATCATGGTACTCACGCACCGAAAGAAGCTACAGCGACGCTACCGGCAGGGGGAAAGGAGTGGCTGACGAATTCCACTATTACGTAGCTGCCGGTTCTTGGAGGCGTGCATTGGAACAATAACTTGGAGGGGCTGTTAGAAATGCTCATATCGCTACACTCGGAGTAAGGGCTGTTATCATCAGTCACGAATAATGTTGATGATTCAGCGTGTTCGTCACAGCAGTTAACAAACAGATCCACTGTAACTGTGAATACGAAAGTCTGCTTGGCTAGGGTTATTATCCATCTCGGATTACGTATCTACAGAGAAAAAAATTCGATGAGAATAACATCCAGTTTTCAAATATTGTAATAGAATGCACATAAAGGAAAAATTAATCTTACGATATCTCGAAAAAATGATGTATACGGTAGGATATCCGATAAAGAAAATGTTTCTTGTCCCTCAATCTGGCCTTGGGTCCAGCTTTTATCCTTAATCATATTCACTGTAGATATGAAACGCAAACAAAATTAGCCTCAGTTTGTTACCTTCGTCTAAAAAGTAACTTTATGGAAAGGGAGACCAAACAAATTGATTGTTTAGTTACATATTCAAAAACCGTTTCCAGAGAGAGAAATGATCTGGTCTCAAGTACCTTGGAAGCTTTCACATATAAAACCATTCATATTTGTGCAATCAGCGTTCAACAGCTTTGTCTCATGTCTGCTGAGTGCCCCACATGAACTCTTGACATCCATAAGCGGGTAGCCATTTTTCCATTGTTTATGATCAACAATGTTTCCGTCATTCCAAAGCCAGGTATCAAGTCCATTCTTAAATCTCGTTCGATGGAATCCCACAAAAAAGTCCGTTTCGGAGTTAGTGATGCTCATAAGCAGCCTAATCAAGTCATCGCTGGATAAAACAGCATTCTTTAGTATTGCCAGGTCCCCTCCTTGCTGCCTACAGGATGCACGGGCGCCGTCCCAGGTTCTTCGCGTATCCACGAAGAAACGAAGGCAAGATTGGCCAACAGGTATCCAGCCAGGGTAACAGCTTCTATTACTCTCTGCAACAAATATTACATACATATACTACTGATTCGAAAACAAAAACATTGATTCAAAACAATAATAAATCAAGACTCGGATTAACAAAGCTCTCTCAAGTGAAGACAATTCTAAGAATGGATTTTGGATAATAGGCTTTTTATCTAAGCAATACATATGAAATAGATCATCCTGCGATAGCTTGCAAAGACCATGATAAGTAAATCAATACATGTTATCATTCTTTTTTAAGAAGACACCGCCGGTAGGCAATGAGATATCTATTGCAGCACAGTAGTAACACCTGATGGCTGGGAGAAACGCTATGGTAATGGTGTTTGCATTTCACTCTAATTATGAAGCACAAAGCCCTCTCAGCAGAAGTTTGAAGATAAAGATGACGAGTGTTTGCACAGGCAGCGTTATTGAGCTCTCCCAAACGTTTTCGAGTGTTGCCGTAATTCATGGAAACTACTTTACAAAAATTGGACGTTTATCGAGCTCCAAACTTACCTGGAAGAAGAGTAACGGGAAATGTTGCTGTTCCAACTATTGAGCAACAGTCCACTGACGTGTTAGAAATGCTTATCCTACTGGAGTTAGAACTTAAAGCAAATTCAAAGATTTCATCAGTAGCTTCGTTTCTTTTAGCAATGAAAAAGTCCTGGGGAAAGCGCTGAGAGTCGTTAAGGTAGAGAACTGTTGATATGATGGGTCTTCTGTTGTTGAATGCAGGATAAATGAACATCATGGTGTCGTTCTCACTGCGCCAGCTCTGATGAGCTGTAAACTGAAATTTGTGCCGCCATTGATCGTGGGCTGGTATGGAGTGAACTCGATAAATCTCACTGTTTTTTTCCCTCCTTGAAGCGACATGGAACACTTGAGGGTCTGCGATAAACGCAAATACAATGCAAGAGATGTTTAGCATTAACACAAGAGGAAAAGTAAATCGGTAATTTTAAGACAAAAAATAATACTTTCTCAGTTAAGGTACAAACCACGTTTGCAAGATCCTTTTATGAAGCTAACTTCATCCAAAGCAGCATCGCCAAAGTATGAACTCCCTCTTATTCCGTCTATGATAATCTAACAAACAAGCAATATATTGCTGAAGGTGAGTTATGTCGGTCAGTGTGTCCTTATACAGGGCCCCTCAGGATAACAGCCCCGTAGCTGATTGGGCCACCCTGTCTTAAATAAAGTTCACTTAATTACTTACTTACTTACTCACTCACTCACTCACTCACTCACTCACTCACTCACTCACTCACTCACTCACTCACTCACTCACTCACTCACTCACTCACTCACTCACTCACTCACTCACTCACTTACTTACTTACTTACTTGCTTACTTACTTATACACAATTGATTTTGTGATCATACGTTTTAGTGCCTCTTAGTTCACCTATTGTCTTTTTTTACCCCTTTTTACCTTTTTATCCCCTCTTATCACCATTTTTAATTTCGTAAGGGTGGGGTGGGGGAGCGGCGGTGGAGGCGCTGTCATTCGACTCAGTTTTTTTCTCCTATCTTTTTAAATCAGTTCCTACCCCTCAACACGTAGCCAGTGGTTTCAAAATCAAGATATTAACTAAATTTTTAGAAAAAAAAGTGATAAAAGAGACTACGTTATACTAACGAAATGGCGTTGGAAATTACACCAGCATAACAGTGCTGGAGGAGCTTACTGATAGTTTTTCAGGCTGATTTTGCAGAAAGGAAAAGTATTTCTTGCAGAACTTATTGGTCAGTCCTCTAATCTGGCATTACGACACACTAGAAGGTGACCAGCGAAACATAGTTTGTAGTGATGAGATGATAAGTCCCGAGAAGCCATCCTGAAAAGTGACGGAATAAAAAGACATGTCTGTCTGTAAAAGTCACGACACTGCTTTATGTTCCACATAGCGATATCATATAAGGGGTTGTCAAACAATATCTTGATACAAACCTGATACTCAGATTTCCCTTCAGTTATCTCAATCTGTGCTTTAATCCAGCGGTCTCCCCAATGACCAGACTTAACCCATACGATCTTTTCCGAGCCATTCATGGTTTTCATGCTGATCACAACACAACTCATAGTACTACCGTAGAAATTATAATGGAATGTCATGCACTTGGTACCATTCAAAGGAGGGCTCCATAATCTTGCTTTGTCTAGTGAACGGCCAGAAGACGATTCTATGTAAATGTAATATCCATTACCTATAAAGACAAAAAAATAAAACATTCATTGAAGACTTCTAATCTTTCAGCTGCTCGAATCCAGTCACAATAGCATAATATCTTAACTAATACTAGTCAGCTTGTTTTTGTTTGCTAGAAATCACGCTTTGACTATCAATGGCTGTTCTGTATTCTGCAGAAAATAGTAAAGTAAAGCGCGCGCGTTTCAGAAATTAATGGAAGGGTTTTAAAATGAATAAATCCCTTCCTGACTTGCTGGTATGTTGGATGAGAATGATAATGCCCTTGGCTAAAAACTAAAAAAATTGTCTCAAAATTTCGCAGTTGCCCTCGAAACTTCGCTTCTAGACCAAATCTTCATTTTGTTGGACAATCATTCAGCTTTGGGCATTATCCATCGATATACCAGCCGCCTGATTATTTAATAAATATTTTCGTTTGCACTCCACCAGCGAAGCAGCACCATAGTTTCTTTAGAAACTGCTCCCCTTATGAATTACCCGACATGCAACTTCCATGGACATCAAAATATCGTTTGCACGTGAACTGCACGTCTCTGACACTTCTTGTCATTCAGCAACTTGTTAATGTGCGGCTGCCTTATGGAGGTTTTTGCCTTACCTCACTTAGAGACATAATCATGGAAAAAGAAGAATGGTTTAACCTGACACGTCTCGAGACGGGCCTGTGAACCTTGTGGGAGACTCCCCTCGATATCTTTCCCAGTCCGTCTCGTCCGTTTGCTTCTCGTTTGTCCATCCACACAAATCTTTATCAAAGGAACAGTTTCCTGCAATAGAGTAAATATAATACGCTAATTGAAACATTTTGACACTATTTTATCTCCTACCACAGTTATCGATTGAATACAAATAAAACTTCGTAGCCTTTACGATATTCTTATGTTAAAAATCTTTTCAATCAGTTTTCAATCTTGTGAGGTTTCTGTTCGAAATTTATCCGTTACACCAAGTATATTCGATAGACTGACTTTCGCCGACTTAATCTAAATTATTCTGCATGCAAACTATAGGCCATTTCCGAGTTACTTTGAACCTCATTATGAAAGCGAGGCCATGTGCAAAGTTTTTATTATAAAAATTGGTTTTCATTCATATGCAAACAAAACTCATTTTCATATGAAAAGTTTTGCACTTAGCCTCGCTTCCATAATGAGGTTAAAGCAACTCGGAAATGGCCTATTTAATTTATTTAAAATTGACGAAAGAAGCCTTTTTTTCATACGTGAATAACTTTTATTCCACTCTTTCATTGTCTTAGTCAATGATAATTTGCTGGATCTTAATTTATGGTCTTACTCCCCGGACTTACAAATTCATCTAAAAATGAGGGATGAACCTCATCAAACTTTCGGTACATTTTCCAGCTGTATAAAGTTTGAAAATTGAAAAAGTTGACCTTTGAGATGTCGCCCAATTTAAAATTCACTGCGCTGGTTGAAACTCCAAATTAAAGTTTATACTTGGAGTGTCGCTGCTTTTGGTGGAGGAGTAGTAAGCTCATTCGCGTGCTTAAGATTCCTTCATGCAGACTGGTTGAACAGCTTACCTTGATTTGCATCCGCTGCCAATGCTACATTTAGCCACGAACACCAGAATATCAAAATAGCGAATTCGATGAACTTCATTTCTTTCTTCTGGCCCTGCAAGTAAAATCACGTGCAAATAACTACATTGTAATGTAAGGGCAGTCCGTACCCTTAATAACTCAGTGCTGACACAAAGTATTATTTGAATTTCAACAAAAATTGATCTCTCCTAATAAGCAGCGAATCCGCGCACAGCGGAACTTGCCTGATTTTTTAGCCACAAACTTTAATTGAATTTGCTAAGCTTCAAACAAGCCTTCGACATCTTCGTTGTCGTGATTTTTTTGTGGATTGCTTCAACAAATTTCAGCGCCAGTTTTGCAAGAACTGAGCATAACTTTAAATGAATCTTTTAAACATTATCTGCTATTTTTCTTTCTTCGGTCTTTTTTAATATATCAATTACCTTAATCCAATGTCTTTTATTTTGGTACTGGTTTAATTTCGTTATTTTGACTCACAATTAAAGCACACGAAAATTAAACATCAGGAAATTTATCTGTAGAGAGTAATTGTGAAGGAGGCTGGTCGCTTAAACGCCATGATGCAAAGTGTGTGGTAGCAATCTATCTCCGGCACACTTAGCCCATGACGATTTTGCCCCTCTACATATGTTTTTAGAGATAAAACTATATATTCTTTGGTACTGGCGTTTTTTGCTTTATCAGTTTTTCTAAATAATGGATCAACTATAGCATGAATTTTAGCTGATACGTTTGCACGATATTTTGTGAATCCTTATACACGCAAATTAAACAAGTGTTATTGTACTTGGTAATACTTGACAATACACTTGCTTTAGGTGTTGTTGGAACAACTCTACTTTCACACAGTTAAACCAGACCGAACGCACTGTGTTAGGCTTGTATCCACTAACATATGTATTTGTGAAGTATTAAATGCATCGAAAAAGAATTAACATGCCGTGAACGGCTAAATGTAATTTATAATTTGCAATTTGCAACATCTTGTAATCCAAACATTACTCGTACTTTTTTTCTTCTTTTCAATTCATGAGGAAAGGAGTGCATGGTTTGTTCTTCAATTTCCTTACAGTTAACTTTAAAACTAGAATTCATCAATTTATTTTTTGATGATGAGAGACTAGGCAATAACTGCTCATGAATCAGGAGTTTATTTCTTTAAATTTGTAAGCTGCACAACTGTGGAGTCAGTAAACTGAATAAAATAACACAATTAAAAATGTTTTACCAGCGTGTCAATCATTTACGGGGAAGAAGTTTACCCTTTTTTATTTTTGCTTCCTGTACCTATTCTTCCTTTTTCAAATGCTTTTTATAATGGAAAGAATTTAGTTTTAAATCGCAAATAAAGAAGACAAAATAACAGGCAAATAGCGAAAGTGCAGCCAGCGCCAGCTTTTATCACTGATAGACACCACAGCTTGGTAAAACATTCATGTGTTCAAAAAGATAAAGCCAAAATAAATAAAATAAAACAGCCTCTAACACAGGCTCTTTTTAAAAGAATAGATAACAACAAAGTGACATATACCCACAAACTTGCAAGGAGAGTCGGTGAACGTAATGGAGCTGAAACTTTTGAAAGCTTCAGAAACGCGAAACGATGGCGAGCCAAATCGTCGTTATTGTAGTTACATGGTCATGACCACAAACACAGATTGTTGCAAAGCAAATAGTGCTATGCTTGAATGTAAATAAAGAAATTAAACTCAATGTACCATCTGCCTATACAGTCAAAAGTATCTCACAAGATCACTACAAAGCCGCAAACCTGGGTAAGATGCAATCAACATCACATCCTTTTTGTGTAAACAAAAGGTTGTTTTAATTTGAGTAACGAACATGTATCAGATGTATACGGAGAAGATATCTTGTGAAGAAGTTACGATAAGAGCACAACAACCAAATTAGCTCACGGCTTTAAATAAAAAATACAGGCAGGCAACTGATGCTTCAAAATTTACCGTACGCTCTCATTCCAATTCTAATTGCCAAAATATGTAACGACAGGATTGTGTGGTGGAAAGGGGTTCCTGAAAGAATAGAGCACGTCACTACTCGAATTACGTTTATCAAAAAAAGAGGAAAATAGCATAATAACGCTTTCCAAAAGTGTAAAAAGAGAAAAAAAAAAAAAATCATACCTATAGTAGGACTTCTTTCCATGAAGAGTCCTCTGTTTCAAAACAACTCGATGAAAAAACCGAAAAACAGGGATGTTCTTGTTTTTCAGTTGACAAAAAGAACACACTCTAAAGGGAAAACAAATCTGTAACTACCTGCAGTAATTTCCATGACATCAAAGCTTAAATTTGAAGCCTATCTTGAGTAATTAAACCCGTAACATTTTCACCAAGATAGTACGAACTCCTCGTGTAGTGTTCGTGAAAAAGGATCAAGGATCTTGAGCGGTTATTACCAATGAAATTAATGTCTTATGTTTGCTGTCACTGGGTCAATAAAGCGGTATCATGAATTATTCTTCGTCTTCCTAAACCCATGTTCAGTTCAGTCCTACGAAGCCTTTGCACGGCGGGTTAATCGTGATCCACATAATGTTTAAACTGAATTATCAAATGTAAGCAGAGCGAGGTAAAATATCAAAATATTGTTGGAGAGATTTGAGAATATCCATCTTCTACATGACCAGAGAGATTTGAAATGTCATGGGATCTTGATTGATTGATCCTGGTTTGATGGTTTCATAGGCGTTTTGACAGATACGTACTATTTTACCGTCAGTTTTGCTAATTGAAGTTTTTACTGTTATGCAAATATCAGAGGGAGCCTTTAACTGAGCGGCCTTCTGACTGAGGAAGTCTCTTTCGGCGTTTTTCAAACCTAAATTTCTTGCAATGAACTGATCTTCAAAGAACACTCCTTGCTGAAGCAATGTGATCATATTTCAAGCCCTGTAAATTGAGCGTGCCTGACAACTGAACAAATATTTATATTATATAGACTCTGGGGGCTTGTTCGATGAAAAAAATATATTTATCCCTTTTTACGTTTTTATTTTATCGCTTAACAGTAGCCAGTGTTTTCAGTAGTGTGAACCCAACATACATGGAAGGAAAGCTAAATGCTTTGACATTCATTTTGATTTCATTCCAGTTTTTTTTTTGCAAGAAAACATAACTTTCCTGACGTGGTTTGTGAGTAAAAATAAATTTCCGCATCAAGCCACGGTGTCCCAGTTGGTGGTAAAGTGAATCACCATGGTCAGTTTGATAAATATATCAGAGGATGAATTAATTTCGAGGAGGAACTTTACCTAAAAATGGGTCATCTGCATCACATTTTGGTTAGGTTAGTCTTAGAAAAAACGTTCAGTATCAGGTTTGTATAAAAGCCTCGATAATTGTAAAGATTTATCCTGTTTCTACTGATCTGTCGATAATTAACGAATCAGGCAACTGAAATTATCAATTTGGATGTAAACGTTAAGCTTTCTTGAAGCCTACGAACAACTGTTACATTTCAAAGGTTATTTGCCGTGTTTCATACCTGAAATACTGTCACTGAGTTTTTTGCTCAGTGTTGCTGTTGTTGAAAAGGAGACAAACGTTCATAAAATTGAATAGCCGGGCTAACCGGTTGTCAAGAGTCCCTTGAACTATCGCTCCATGCAAAGTTTGTTAACTAAACTCATTAACCAGAGAAGGTTTGGCATGGCAACCTAATTAGTGCAACCGGTAACTCCAGCTGCCATCTCGCAACTCTTGAAGTTTTTAACGTTTGGCTTTCTAATTAGTGAAGCCGTAAAAAAAGCTATTTTCGTTTATTGGCTATGCTTTTTTGATAAGTTGTCGATTCACCTGCAGTACAATTTCTTTTTGGTGGAATAAACAATTATATCCAACTTGCAAGCCTGTGGTGATTGATGATTACTATCCATGCACTTACAGGGAAAAAATTACCCAATTTACGCCCAATGAATTGCTCCCGATTTTCTGTTGCGGGTACAAAATTATCAACAAATGGAAAAAAATATTGTTGGCAATTGTTACATTAATCAACACCAATTAGTACCAAAAATTCATTACATTACCAACGATATCTTTAAAGGCGTCTTGAACTGAATAAGTGATGACTCAGGACGTTTTAATGACACTTTTGTGAGAACAAACAACTTTTAGTAATCGTTCATAAAGAAACTTAAATCGAACTTCAAAACCCGGTATTCTTCGTGAAGTATCCCTACGTTTCATGATATTTCCTTCGCTTAAGATGCTAACTTTTTTCAAATAGTTGTTGGCAGGTGAAAAAATGTCAACTCACTAAGCTAGCTAGGGAAACATTACCGCAATGATGAAGATCGATGTATAGATAAATCAAAGTAACTACCATCCACAAAGTGTTGATGGTTAGCCTTCTATCCAATCAGCTTACAATCGACACGTCACGCGTTCTAACTTGATGTCACTTGTTTAGGGTCTTAATGTTCGCGATTTTGGCAACGAAAATAACTAGACCGGAGAAACGTATGTCGCGGATTATTTTTGTTCGTTGTGTGACATTTAGCTTAGCGTTACATATTTTGAACATTTTTCTTATAGCACCTGGACAGATCACGCGGTTGACACACGTGATCACGTGAACATTGAACATGCTGTATTTTTTGATGAAGGAGAATTTTCTGTTTTGTACGGAGTGTGGTTGTAGAGTTAGGTTTTGAAACCCGTTCGCTTGCTGGAAATCTGTATTTTTATGCAACATTAAAGACGATCAATAAATTAATGACGAGTGGTCCTCAGAGCCGGATGTGATCGACATGCCGGGAAAATTGGCCATGAATAAGAAGATTCGAGAAACGCACAGAAAACATACGAAGAAAGTGCTTGTAGCCGTAAACGAAGCTCTGTGTGAATTTGATGGTTCAGCTGTCGCAAAGGATAAGGTTACACGGATTATTACTATGCTCAACAATAAATTAGCGACCTTAAAAGCACAGGATGAGTCAATTCTGGCGGCAGTAGAGGAGCCGAACATTGTAATTGAAGTAGAAGAATCGGAGAAATTTCGCGCCCAAATCCATGCCGCGCTGGTAAAACTACAAAGATGCCAAACTAGCGAAAACGAATCTAATGAACTGCTCCAGAGTGCTCCAGGTGTTTCAACTCCACCTGTTAATGCGAAATTGCCGAAATTGGACATTAAGAAGTTTATTGGCGATCCGAAAGAATGGCAGTCCTTTTGGGACGTGTTTAGTTCAGCCTCACACCCAAACAAGGCGCTCAAGAATGTCGACAAATTTAACTACCTGAGGAGCTTGCTTGAAGGCACAGCTTTATCGGCTATAACTGGACTGGCATTGACAGAGTCTAATTACGCGAATGCTGTTGATATCCTGAAGCAGAAGTTTGGAAACAAACAGTTTATAATCAGTTCCCACATGGAAGCTCCTTTGAGGTGGAAACCGGTGACGGCGTTGGCAGACATCAAGGGCTTGCGCGTTGTGCTCGATAAGGTGGAAATCCAAGTGAGGGGTTTACAGGCCCTTGGAATCGAATCGGATCAATATGGTGCCTTACGGATACCGATTTTTATGGAAAAATTACCGGAAGAGTTACGTTTGATAGTAAGTCGGGGAAACAAGGATGACTGGAAGCTCGACTCTGTACTTCGCTCCGTAAAATTCGAAGTGGATGCTCGTGAGCGCTGTAACATTCGCCCGTCTGCTGAAAAATCGCCCGTTAAGAAGCCGTACACAACTGGGAGTGCACTACTGAGTGGAAATCGAGCGGAGTTTAACTGTTTGTTTTGCAAAGGAAACCACCGAGCAGCCGAGTGTCGTGTTGTGACAAATATTGATCAGAGGAGGGATATTCTAAGGAAACAAGGGAGATGTTTTATTTGTTTGCGCCGCGGAGGACACTTGGCCCGAAATTGTGACTCAAAAATTCAGTGTTTTACATGTAAAAGCCGTCATCACGTGGCTGTTTGTGATAGTGGGAATTCTTGTGGTAGTGCCAATTCTGCAATGGTGGGTGCATGTAATTTGCCTGAAATGTCCACACCCGTAATGCATGTCAGTTCAGGAATGCATGTGTTTCTTTAAACTGTTTAAGTTGTTGTATCAAGACCAGGAATGGCATCCAGCCAAAGTTTAAAGGTTTGTGCTATTTTGACACTGGGGCTCAGAGATCGTATGTTTCCCAAAGAGTTGTGAATGCACTGAAACTGGAGACTGTCAAGACAGAGACACTACGGATTACAACATTTGGTAGCCGGGACCAACAGTTGCAAGCAGTTAATCTCGGTGAACTAACTCTAACTAAGCCAGAGACAGGCTTTGCAATGACTTTGAATGCCTTCTCAGTTCCTCATATTTGTAGTGATTTGCAAGGCCAAGACCTTCACTGGGTAAAGGAGAACTATCAACGCCTTAAGGACATTGATTTTGCTGACACGTGCACTGATTGTGGTCCTATGCAGATTGATTTATTGATTGGTTCAGACTACATCTGGAATTTCCTTGATGGCAAGACGATACGGGGGGAGAAGTCGGGTCATGGTGGTCCCGCTGCTGTCTCAACGAAAGTGGGATGGGTGTTGTCCGTCCCGGTTGAAAACCTTCCCCAGGAGAAGCTGTCCGGTATGCAGTTTTTGTCGACTCATGACTTGAGAGTAGATTCGCGAGAAACCGAAGAAACCCTGCAGAAGGATCTGCAGCAACTATGGGACTTGGATTCTTTTGGTATTCGAGATCAAGATACAGTCCATGAAGCTTTCGAGAAGAATTTAACTTTTAAAGACGGCAGGTATTCCTTGCACTTGCCCTGGAAGGAGCACCATGAGTTGCTTCCCGATAACTTTGAGAACTGTGTAGCGCGATTGAGCTCACAATTGAAACGCCTAAGGAGAGAACCAGAGATCTTGAGAGAGTATAATTCCATTATTCAGGATCAGTTGCGGTGTGGGATAATTGACCGTATGAAAGGCCCAGATGTTGGAAACGTATATTACTTACCTCACCATGTAGTGGTGCGCAAGGACGCCCTAACAATCAAGTTGTGTGTTGTTTTTGATGCTTTGTCCAATGCAACCAAGGACAGCCCTAGTCTGAATGATTGCCTTTATTCAGGGCCGGTCTTAATCCCTACGATTTTCAAGATTCTCCTGCGGTTCAGAGAAAGGAAAATTGCCCTAGTGGGCGACATCGAAAAGGCATTTCTGAAGATTGGAATTAGAGAGGAGGATCGTGATGCCCGACGCTTAATTTGGGTTGATAGTGTGATGGAGAATGATCCAGGACTGGTGCTGTACAGATTTTGTCGTGTCGTGTTTGGTGTCAATGCCAGCCCATTTTTGTTGAATGCTTCTTTGAAACACCACATCAGTCAGTACCAAGCAAATCCACAGTTTGTTGTGAACTTGATGAACTCATTTTTTGTGAATGACTTAGTGTCAGGTGAAAGGAGTGTCGAGAGAGGGTTGTTCCTTCACCGGAAGCCAAAGAAGTGCTTGTCAGAATGAGGTTTTAACCTAAGGAAGTGGGTTTCAAATTCACCCACGCTCCTGGAACTAATATCTGAAGAGCAAGCTAGAGTTGGGGAAAGTAACCCTGAATCTAAGATGGTAGTGGAGGACACTGAGTCTTATGCAAAAACCACCACAGGAAACCTGGAAAGGCTTGAGATGAAGAATCGACATAAGGTGCTGGGTCTAAATTGGGACTGTGTTTCAGACAAATTCACCTTCAAATTTGAAGCGTTGAGGCTTGCAGAAGGTCTGGAACCAACCAAAAGAAATTTTTTGAAGGTCACATCAAGTCTCTTTGATCCCCTTGGAATTCTCAGTTCTGTTCTAGTACATATGAAGGTGCTGTTTTAAACTCTTTGTGAGGAGAATGTCTACTGGGATGTACCACTCCTGAAAGAGGCACGAAAACAGTGGAACAAGTAGCTTAGGGATCTGCAAGAGGTGCAGGAAATCCTAGTTCCTCGATGCGTGTATGAAGGTGTGGAAGAGGTGGTAACGTCTTACTCTCTTCATGCTGTTACATTACTCTCTTCATGCTGTACTTGGTTCTAGAGGCGAGCAGTGGCTACTTTCCAGTTTTGTTGCCATCAAAACCCAGAGTTGCTCTATTTTCAAGGGATTCTATTTCTAGGATAGAATTACTATCAGGAGTAATTCTCGCAAGACTAGCGTCTTCAGTAAGGGAAGCACTGCAATCTCAGACCAAAATTGACAAGACCTACTTATAGTTAGACAGCAAGACTGCAATTTGCTGGATCAAGGGGTCCAAGGAGTGGAAGCAGTTCGTCCAGAATCGCGTGAATGAAATTTTGTCCCTTTCAGAGAAATCAATGTGGAATCATTGCCCGGGGATCGAAAACCCTGCAGATATTGGATCGCGAGGACAGTTTGCTTCGAATTTGAAGAGCAATCGATTATGGTGGAAGGGACCCACATGGCTATCGGAGCCAGCGTCCAGTTGGCCAAGGTCTGAAGATGAACCCCAACCTGTGACTGAAGAATGCCGTGCAGAGTTGAAGAAACGAGCAGCAGGGAAGGGTTCCGATGTATCACTACTCCTCACCACGGACAGCAGACCTGATCTTGAAGCCTGTATTCCAGTTAAAAACTTTAGCTGTTGCGACACATTATTCCGTGTTACAGCCTTGGTGCTACGTTTTGTCAGAAATTTAAAGATCAAGGCCAAAATATTATAAGAAGGAACTGTCTTTTGCAGGGAGAAATCACAGAAGCTGAAGTTGCGAATGCCGAAACACAATGGTTGAGAAGTGTCCAGAAAAACTTGAAGTCCCAAGCAAATTACAATCAATTGAAACACAGGTTTGGTCTTTACGAAGATGACAGTGGAGCGATGAGATGTAAGAGACGAATCGCCAATGCTGATCTACCACACGAAACTAGATTTCCAGCCCTGCTACCTCGAGACCACTATATTGTGACATTAATAGCGAGACAAGCCCACAAGACAAGCCTCCGTCGCATCTGTTCCACAGACATTAAATTTAAACTTCGTACTAACGAATTAAAAACATATCTTCTCGCTCGAGGTTACCATAACACTTTCCTTGATGAACAATTCCCACTGGCTGCTAACATTCCTCATATTAACGCGTTATAAACTAAACTTAAACATTCCACTGACCTTTTACCCCTTGTGGTTACATATAACCAAGAACTTCCTAACATCTCTAATATCTTACGCAAACATTTTAACGTATTACTCTCCTCTAAACGCTACAAGGACGTTCTCAGGCAAACACCCTTCGGTGTTTACAGACGTAGCCCTAATCTTCGAGACCTTCTAGTTAGAGCGCAATTGCCCATCACCAATAATTTTTTACCGTGCTCAATGCGCTGTGGACAAAATTGTGCCACTTGCCCTTGCATTACTAACGGCCTCACACATTATACTTTTTATTCCACAGGCGAAACTGGTTTTATCACTTTACAGATAACTTGTGACATTTAAAACGAAATCTACATGTTACACATATAACACATAGGTGAAACCGAACGACGTGTCAAATACAGATTCAATTACGAACACAGACGTTCAGTTGACAAACCTAAAATTATATCTAAACCCGCGTTCGTTTCTGAACATTTTCTTCCTCATACTAACCAGTCTAACACCGAAATGCAACTTATTCCACTAGAAATAATCCACTCTTTGCGTGATTCATTTTTTTCTGTTATATGTCTAGTTATTAACGTGAAGAAACATTGAATGTTTAAAAAAAAAAACAATTGGCCTTAACCGTTCGTGACTGTTTGCAGAATGTTTTACATACAAGTCTGAAACGTCAACAAAATTTTATTTATTTAATGGCCAAGAGGTGATTAAAGGCTAGAAGAAATTTGCATGTTATTTTGCAGACTTTCACTCGCCCACTTTTTATCCCTTGTCGCATTATTTTTCTTTTTGAATTCGACTTTTTGTACGTTTTTCTTTTACTAGGGCGTTTCTCAAATGTACTGTTAACTGAAAATTATTTTTTGTGCGATACCCCGAACGGAAAGACAATTATTATTTTTAAGCTAAATGTTAATACATTCATCATGATTTTGGATAACATATGCGCAAGTTTTAACCACAAATTCTTGCTTGATCAGTTAAAGAAAATAAAATGAGTACTAATTTGCCCAAAAGGTTTTCTGGTCTCTCAAAAAATGGGCTTCATGTACCCTATTCTCAGAAAGAGAGTTACTGACAAAATTTATGACGGCGTGTGATACACTTTCAATAAAATTTAAGTTATTCTTTGAATGATACCAGAAGACTTATGCTACCCGGGCATGGAAAGTCTTTCCTCATTTTTTACTTGCTCGTGGGTAAAGGGTGAACACGCGTTTGTTGATGACTTTGAAAGGCTATGTATAATTTCTCACACTAACGAGTTTTCCTTGGTCGCGGCAGTAGTACTAGTCTGTTACAAGCGACAGAGCAATTTTCTCTATCAAGCAACTTTGTCCATAAATCGGCGTGAAACGTGCACTCTATTTTTTGAACAAGACTTACTACAGAAAAATTCTCCAAACATCTTCATAGGCCACAACAACTCAATATTGTCTTTAACAGCCTTATGTTATTTCTGTCAGTGAAATTGGTATTTTGGATTTCTTATGGACGACAAAATTCTTTAGCGATGTTTTAAACACTTTGACAACAGAACATTCATCTGCTGGCAAATCACACCCACCTTCGGCAAATGATGACTTTGCAACGATCCAAATAAAGATGATTTTTAGCTTAGGACAACGCTCGGCCAGCAGTCGTGTAGTCGTATTTTGATAACTTGTGTGTACAGGTGTAGATGAGTCAGCAAGGGAATATAGTTTATTGGCCAATTTGAAACGGAAGTTGTTTCTTATTGGTCGTAATGCCCATAACCTAGTGTGTAATAAAACACACCTGTACTTTTTAATCTATCGGACCATATCAGAAGTCCATAAGAGTGGCTAATTATAGAAAGATCAAGCGTACTAGTTTTGGTCAGTGTAAGTAACTACGGAACATTAATTTCCTGTATTTTCTGTTGGCCACCAGAATTGTTGTGCACGATGTTTGCACTCCTTTCTGAAAACGTGAAGCATCGGTTTACTGCTAAGTGCGCCAGCTATAACGGGAAGCTTTAGAAACTGCCACCGAATACATTACTTTTATAAAAACGATTAATTTCGACGTTATAACTTCTAGACGTTGCAGCTCATCAGTAGGGACCTTACGGAACTACGACGGCAACGGCAACGAAAACTCGTTACCCAGAAATACATACCCACATTAGCTGGTCTATTGTGTGATGATTCCAAACCGTTCTTCTTGTAGCGCGTAGTTGAATTATGTCGGAACATAATTAGTACAAAATGCGTTTCCAGGTTCTGTTCTCCTAAGAACTTTTGATTTGATCATTTCACGTTGTTTTAATCTGCCGAGGACGTCAAACAAATGCATTAAGATTTTCCATGACGCAAAGGCATTATTTTAATATTTTCTCAATTTCTTTGTTTTTGGCTTCAATTGTCATTACCTTCGTGTTTGCGTATTAGGTTCCTCACGGAATGGCTTGCAAAGCAGATTAAGTGAAAATACTAATAAAAAAGGATTCTGGTAAGGTTCTTATTATCATTATGTTTTGACTTTTGTAATTATTAGTTGCTTAGTTGGTGTTAGTTGGCCACAATTTTTAAGGCCAAAAAATAATAATCATAGATGAGTTAAAAAACAGATTAAACAAACTCATTTTCAGCTTCACTTAAGCTGATCAGAAAAAATAAACAGAAATGCAAAAGAAAGTTAAAACATTAAAGCTTTAGTTCAAACATTATAAGCAGTACATCTTCTTTTCTCGCCAAAGCCGTTATAACATGCAACAAGCTTTTCGAATTAAAAAGACATTAATGAGAAATTTATTTCCGCCTATGTAAGCTTTGTATAAGACTTAGGCTCAACTTTATACATAGGCAATTAAAATTGCCTTGAAAATTTTTGCCCACTTGTGAAAGATATTTAGTTGGAGTCGCAGCTTTAATCTCTGTCGACAAAAAAGTCTTTGCAAGCTTCCGTCCAGTAGTCCTTAGACAGCTGTGTATATGGTTACTGTTTCACACGCACATGGCATTAAACGTTTTTATGTTTAACTGTGTCTTAATCCTTTCTTATTCCTTGTCTAATTATTTTTAACCGTTCGCGATTAATGTATATCTTAAAAGTATTTCTCATGAACGCAGTTTGAGGAAGTGGTCAGTCTTAAATCGGCCTTCCGAGCACTTCCAACACAGTTTGAAAGAAAGAAAAAAGGTTGAAAGGAACTTTTCGAAAAAACGGTTTTACAATCATGTAATACTAATAGAACGGTAATTTGCCTTCCAAACGGTTGGAATGAAAAACTGAAAGTGAAATAATACGTCCGAAGGTCTTCCGCTCCCGTGTCATTTGCATTTCAAATGTTTGAACCGAGAATTTTAGCTAAATAAAAAACGCCTCACCAGGAGCTCTTTTTTTATTTAGCCCAAATTTTGGTTTATACTTCCGGAAACGTTCCGACTATTTAGCATCCAGGCGAAGAGCCTGTTTTTTTTATTGGTAGATCAAGACACTTATGTTATGTCCCGCTTAATGGCGAGCGAATCCAATAAAATGAAAATGGATATTTTGTACAAATAGAAGGTAATTTCCGTTCCACCGAACGAAACATTGGAGTGCTGACTCCAATTTAGGTCGTCCGTTTGTTACGGGAAGTGTCCGTTATATGCGGGCTATACAGTTGCAATTAACGGTTTTGCTAAATGGAAAGTGCTTCAGATGATACCGTACATAAGTTAACCTGTGCAAAACGTCTGTTATTTTACTGGTACGTGGTTAGGCTAGGGTTGACGACTGCACAGCACTAAATGCACCAGAAACATTCCCCCCTCCATTGCTCTGATTTTCGTGTCATTTATTTATTTACTTACTTGTTTATTTTTAAACTTTTTCACTGTCCTACTTCAGAGCGAAATCAAATCTTTCCAGTTCCTTCTACGACTTCGTTTGCTCTTTAATTGCACTTTATCGTATTCCTGGCTTGCTTGTTGCGTCCTTACTTGAACTATCCTTACCTATTGATCAAAGCAGTCATCCATTTAGAAAACCGAACACGTACGTCTGGTGGTTTTTCGCTAAAGAGAAGACAGTCATGGATTAAGTCATTTTCACGGCATGTTACTGAAGGAAGATACTGTTTTACCGCACCAGTAAGCGGGTGAAGCTGTTGAATTTATATTTGGTTTCATGTAGCAAACTCCTGATTTTTTTAAGAATTGTCAATAAAAAGAAATTAAGTATGACTCAGTTATAAATTTGTTCAGTTCAGTTTGTTCCAGAAAGGTTTCAATTAATTTGTTTAAAACCATTCAAAGAGAGCTTCAATTTGGTCACCTACTGCGCACTAAATACCCTAAACACCTTTTGGGTATGATTAACCTACTGTACTTAGATTTCATTGCTTCCTTCTCACACACCTCACACGTCAAATTAAAATTTCAATTTTCTCAAAACTGTGTTACCTTTCAATTTAGTGCCAAGGTGAATCAGTGATGATTGAAAGTTCACGAACGGGTTGGTTGTCGTCTGGCCAGCACTGATATCCAAGATATGCTACGACAGTAAACACCGTTAGAGTCGGCACCTTTTAACACAAGCGATGGTGCTGACAAATGAATCACAACGTGAATGATTACAAAAACACAAGAGGAAGATATGCAAATATCCTGAGGTATTCATAACTTTAAAACACAACAAGCAGACCTTAAGATACTAACCGCAGGCAATACAGGTTGGTATCAGTAAATATATTGAGAGGCTTTACACACATTCTCTTCGCGCCCCCGAAAAAATTAGTTAAAAAAAGTCGAAAAAGTGCGAACGCCAATTAGCTGCTGTATTGTTTGAAACGCAATCTGAACAGACCATACAAATACTTTTTCAGCTTGTTCGAGTTCGTACTATTTTATCCCACCAAAGATGTACAAATCTAGATTTGTAAGTTTCGAAAATAGGCACTCGGTGAGTATTGCATGTATTTTCACGTCTTGACCTTTGTATTCGTGTTTGTGGCTGGATTAGTTTTACTCAAATGACTGACGGAAATTAACATTTGGCGTACCTCAGCACCTTGCACTGCATCATCGCATATGCGTTTGTTCCTTCTCACGATGAAAATGAGAGTGATATCTCGGACAAATTGAAACTGTCGTTTTTTGCCTTTTAAACAAATTTAAATAAACATATTTTCATCATACTTCGCTAATTAGTTGCCATTATAAATCGTTTCAGATTTAGCATGACAGCCTGAGTTTCGTTCTATATTTCCGACATTTAAATAACAAAATACTTAATCGCTTCTTATTTTGACGCCGAGCCCTGTTTAAAACAGGAAAGAATCTCAGAATAACGTCTGTGACCAGCTGCTTGGTAATTATTGGGTTTAACCCCATCGTTATCACATCGAAAATTAAAGTCGTAAACGAAATAGCAATCTAAACAAGTGATTTAGATTTACGATTGTCAAATGCTATCATACTTCAAGCTTAAGAGAGGAATATAAAAAACAATGCATGTATATCTTGTCTTAATCTATCAAAAAACGGTTAGTAAATACAAAGTCAGAAAATGTATCCGCAAAAAAAAAGTAATAAATAAGTGCACGATATTAAACCTGCTTAATTGTTTACATGTTAAACTTTTTGGTTGATGAATCCGCATGTTTGTGAAATGAAATGCGATATTTTGCCTTTACAATACAGAACTCTTACAATTTGATCAGGTTCGTTTCGCTGGAATATCTGTTCGGACTGAAGGCATTACCCACCTAAAAAATAAGACTACATTGTGATGAAAAACTAGAGTTTTCCCCAGCAAAATGTCACCTCAGACTTTCTAAACACCGGAAAACTAATTTCTTTTGTTTTCGGAAGGGAACTGAAATGTCTCCCTTTGTGCGAAATAAGACCAGATAAGATAGCCTGATCAGAAAGCCGACATCAGCTCCCTAACATTTTATGCGATTTAAATTTTTAGCTGATCAATCCGAACAAAGAAAGTTGTGTTAGCTGTCGTGTAAGCTTACACTAATTTTCCTGGAAAAAATGCAATGAACTGGAAATAAAGAAGACAACATTTCAGAATTTTCTTGAATGTTCTCGCTGGGTGTTCCTGTTTAATAAAATTAAGATTAGGTGGCCGACCACGAACTCGCTTCTTCCCCATTTTCCTTGCGATCCCACGGCCAAAATGTCGCTACTTCGTGTTCGTCACTCACGCTAACGGACAGGAGCGGTTGTCGTATTATATACTGCAACAGTCGTTTCCATATTTGGCAAAGATATTGGATAACTGGAGCAGTTTTCAATCTGCTTAAATATCTAAGGGTGAGTTTGATTGTATTGGGGGACAGCGGGGTTGACATTTCACAGATGAATGGATGCATGAAAGAATGAATGAATTTTGGTCAATTTTAAGACGTCTTAAAAAGTAGCAGTTTTAAGAAGTTGCAAAAAGTGGCAATTTTAAGGAGTCTTTAAGGGAACCTCCACTCTCACCACAAATTGACGGGTAAGCGTTGGAAATAGTGTCTAAATTCTAAATTTTTGTCTAAAACGTAGAAATTACATTCAAGTGTGTTAAATATTAGATATGATTATCGACAACTTTCGCTTTTTTTTTTCCTGGGGGCAGCCATTTTGAATTTTATGACGAGTAATGGTTACCGCTATTGTTATTCAGCAGAAGTTCTTTTGTGTAAAACAATTGAGCAACCGTATTACGTCATGAAATCCAAGATGGCGGCGCGCGGGAAATTTAAAAGCGAAAATAGCCGATAATCAAATCATTTTTTTCCGACACTGAAATATTTATTTCCATGTTTCCCAATGAAATTTTAAAGAAAATTATATTTTCAATAATGTAACGTTAACATGTTTCGAGAGTGGAGGTTTCCTTTGAAAGAGACAATTTTAAGGGATCTAAAAGTGGCAAATTTATGGAGTCTTTAAAGTGTACATGTTAATTAAGAAAAACATTTAAAAAGAGTTACCGAGGAACAATTAAACAATGGCACGTACAGTTCCTCTTGAAATTTTTAATTTAAAATTTTAAAATTTAAAAATTTAAATTTAAATCTTAATACTTATATAGCGCCCTTTAACATCTAAATGATCAAAGGCGCTTTACAATTCAAGAAAGCTAATATTTTTATAACAGACAATTACAATAAAGATGCTATTTTACAACAGATAATTACAAATCAAATCAAATGTTGGTTTTTGAGGAGAGGGGAAAACCGGAGTACCCGGAGAAAAACCTCTCGGAGCAGAGTAGAGAGGCAACAAACTCAGCCCACTTATGACGCCGAGTCCGGGAATCGAACCCGGGCCATATTGGTGGAAGGCGAGTGCTCAACCACTGCGCCAACCCTGCTCCCCATTGCTCTTGTAAATACTTTCATACGTTTCAGTTATAAAGAACGATTCTACTCCTCATTTGCATATTTGAGGTCCCGTGAGTGAGAGATAGCGCATGCGCAGTGAAGATCATTACAGCGTTGTGTTCAGTGAGGTTAAGTATGAAAAATCTTTTCGAATCTTTCGCTTTAGCTAATGACAAAATGTTCGAAAATTCTTTGCATCGTTCACTAAAAACACTCTCTGATTACAAGCAAAAGTGTGTGCGGAGACAACGGTGTCAGTTGTTGTAAAACCCTTGTCAGAATTGCCATCAACAAAACAAGGATTTAATCTAGTTTCTCACCCTGGCGAAGACCGCGAGGACGCCGCCAAGATAACTGCAGACGGAAGTCTCATTGTTGTACACTTTCACGTACATGATGTACCATCGCCTGATAACAAAACGGTTGAAAACAAACGCGAAAGGTGGAGAAATCCTGAAAAGCCTACTACGACTGCAAATGATGTCAGTAAACAGGGCAGAGAAAAATCCTCGACCAAATCTGGTCCACCCAAAACCGTGAGGCGGAAAGATTCTTACGGCGCAGAACAGTGCTGCCGCTAGTTCATCCTCGTTGTTGGAGGATATCGATGACATAATATAACAACTGAAACTCTTACTGGCTCTCTGGCAAAAATAGGACCAGTTATAACTGAGACAAAATCGGCCTATGACAATTATATCAGGTTCTTGATTGCGAGGGCCATGATAACGATGGACCTAAGTCTGAACTTGAACCGACGAGCCTCCAAAGAAAAAGCAAGAGAGGAATTTAACATGCTAACTGGTATGGCAAAAGTGGTAAAGAAGCCACAACAGGATGGTAAGGAATTTGACTGTGAACTGTCAGAGCTTGTGAAACAATTTCTTAGTCAGTAAGTAAAGAAGTGAGTAAAAAAGCACGCGTGGACTTGATGGACAAATTTCCTATCCTAGCAACTGCAACTGCAATCGAGTAGAGGTTGTGCGAGTCAGCCCAGAGATATTAAATAACAGTGTTAGAAAAGAGGTCAAAACTGACGATGTGATGCTCCAGAAAGATGAAAACTCCCTATTAAGGGGTATAACTGCATTTAGCAAGTCAGTCAAAGAAGTCAGTGACTTCTAAAGTAGTATTTAAACAGTAGAGACCTCATGGTAGTGGTCAGCATTTTCAAGGAAAGTGGAAATACATAAGACCAGTCCTTCTTTTTAGGTCGGGGCAGAGGCTCTGTTGGAAAAACAGAGGATCGGATACAAAAATCCACCACAACGAAGCCAATCTCAATACCAGCCTCGAGTGACAGTAAAGAAGCCCGGAGAAAAAATAAATAATTACCTGCTAAGACCAGACAAGTCTGGGTTGAAATGTGAGAGTACACTGGTTAATGAACAAATTGTACAGCCTGGTAGACTGAAATCTCATCAAAAGGAATGGGAAAATATCTAATCAGAATAAGTAATTTTGGACATTGTGAAGGGTTACAACATTGATTTCATTTAAGAACCCACTCAGAACCGTCTACCTAAACAACCAACTGACCTGATGGAACTGAGAAAATAGCTTTAAACACACTATTAAAATAACTGTTACAGACAGGAGTAATTGAAAATGTGTTCATGATCATGAAGAAGGGGAGGTTATTTCACAAGTTCGTCTGCGCCCAAAAAAGAACAGGAAATGTCGTATCATGTTAAACTTTGTAAAGAGTTCAAACAAGCATGTGTAAGTAATTGATTTCAAGGTAAATTCACTTCATTTAATGAAAAAGAATTGCTTTATGGGCTCCCTTGATTTAACAGATGGATATTATTCAGTTTCAATAGCTCAGAATTACAAAAATGTTTGAATTTCAAGAGTACAAGATCAATTTTACTAATTTATTACTTTGCCTAATGGTCTGAGCTCTGCACCTGGAATGTTCACGACACTTATGAAGCCAGTTTACTCTACTTTGCGAACTAGAGTTTCTAGTTACTATCTGGATGACAGTTTTTTTTTTGGTGAAACGTAATAATAATAATAATAATAATAATAATAATAATAATAATAATAATAATAATAATAATAATAATAATAATAATAATTTAACTATAAAAGTTAACGTTGAAAAAGAACGACGTTTCGACTTTCCAACGGTCATTTTCAAGTTCAAGATAAGAAGTAAAATTAGCATGTCCTTTTTATACAATTGTGAAAGGACTGATGAGATACTGACTAAAAGCTCCAAGAGATCTACATCGAAACAATACAAGAAAATAATAGCGTGAATGATAAAAAAGGAACGCTAAATACAATAAAAGGTATTTAAAAGTGAAATAATTAAACAAATAACTTCGCACGGATAGAGCCGCATTGTTTATCCAGTATCGGCTTTAGGGTCGCGAATAAAAACATCTCGAAGATCAAGCAGTCGAGTTTGCTCTGGCACTTTTTTAGGATTTTAAAGTTGCTTGCAATGGTCTCTGGATCCTTTCCATACTCATCCTTTACGTGATTGCCGATTGTTGATCGCCTGTGTCGACTCGTGAAGCCAACATAGTCTGCATCGCACAGACCACACTTGAAACAATAAACAACGTTTTGTTGATTCACAGTTGGAGGTTTATGTTCCTTTTTTTGCGTTCCCTTTTTTATCATTCACGCTATTATTTTCTTGTATTGTTCCGATGTAGATATCTTGGAGCTTTTAGTCAGTATCTCATTAGTCCTTTCACAATTGTATAAAAAGGACACGCTAATTTTACTTCTTATCTTGAACTTGAAAATGACCGTTGGACGGTCGACCCGTCGTTCTTTTTTAACGTTAACTTTTATAGTTAATCCGTTTCAAAAAAAAAAATAATAATATACATCTGTACGATAAATATACTAGATTACAGAGACAAGAAAGAAAGAAAACCACGAAAATATAATATGTAAAACTTAATCTTAGATCTTAAAGGAACCTAGTCAGCCTCCGCCATTTTCGATGCCATCGAAATTATTGATATTGCATGGTGAAGCGAAATCTTATTGCTTTACTGTAAGTTGTGTTCCTGAAAGTATGTTCCATTATTTTCACAGTGATTTCGTTCATTTCGACATGCTCTGAATAAAATATAATGGCCAAACTCTCGCATATAAACAAAAACAAAGGTGTGGCTGACTAGGGCTTAAAATCTTAAACAATGAAATGGCTATAGAAATGTAAACTAACATTTGTCCAATGTCAGACAAACTGACATTTGTCCAATTTCAGACAAATGTACACAATACCCAGTGCACAATACCTATGCCTTGTTTAGTGACCTAGGATTTAATGTTTCAGAGGAAAAATCAATCACCAAACCAACCCAAGTTGTAGTACACCTAGTGAAACTGCAAAACTGCACTGTCCGAAGGACTTAGGTGGGTTGTAATTAACAACGCTACGAACGATGCAAAGTGTAGGTTGAAACTGTAATACAAACGAGACTAAAAGTTACAAAAGATTGATAAAATAAAAGATACGCAAAGGAAATACATCGTATAAGAAACGACGTTAATGATTACTTTCATTGTAAGACCACGGAAAAACGTGGACGAAAGAAAACTCCCACTGGCGAAGAATCAAAACGAACTGCAAAAGCTTGACTCAGTGCGCTAAGCACGACTGCAAAAAAAAAAAAAAGCCTGTATTGCTGCAAAACTGACACGTATATATATAAGATAAATTATGCCAAAAGGAAGAGAAAGCGACGTAAATGAAAAGAAACGTACAAAAGACACTAATGAACAAGTGAAACATAACGCAAAATAACTACAAGAAAAAACCACGAATGCGTAGAGGGAAAAAACATGAACAAACAAAGAAATTAAGCAAAATGTCGCTTTTAGATCCTACACCTAGGGTTTGTTTTAAATTCTCCTACTCTGACAGTTTCACTAGAGAAAAAGTTGAGACACTAACTTGTTTGGGACAAGACCCTCTAAACAGACAGACGTGCTTAATTGGAGAAGCTGCTCAACTGATTGCCACTTTCGTCTCTCTTTTCCTCCTGGTGTAGAATACGGACCATTTTCTTCAAACAGCTTAAAATTGAAAAAAGAAATTGTTGCTCTTAAAAAACATCAAGGTTCCTTTTAAGCTTAAATGCAGTTTTTAGATCTATCTAAAACAGATATTCGGTGGTGGACGGAAGAAAGCTGGCAATATGCAAAGAAAATTTCTCATGGCAATCCTAATTTTACACTGACAATAGACCAATTTCGATATATTAAAATTCCAGCTTGACTTTGAGGCTTAGGAGAATAAAACAATAGAAATTGCATTGAGGTTCAGAGATGAATAATTTATTTCTTTTGTTTAATTCCCCCAAGCCTCGTAGCCAAACTAGAATTTTAATATATCGAAGTTGGTCTATTGATGCCTCCCCGGAAGGATGGGTGCACACCGAGATGACATGAAACCCACTGGTAGCAGGAGGCTTGCACAAGAAATTTCTGAAAATAAACACATCAATTGCCTTGAACTTGAGGCAGCTAAACCAGGCATCTAAGCTATCTGTGATAAAAAAGATGTGCATATTCTGGTACAACTTGACAATGTTACTGCAGTAATCTATTTTAATAATATGGGTGATACCCACTCTAAACCGTACAATAAGGTAATGACAGACATTTGCAATTGGCTTTGTTTCTCAAAAGAAGGCTGCCAACGATATTCCCGAAATTCATAAGGAAACTTCAGATAGGCTTAGCTGTGAATTTCAAGATAGGACTGAATGGCAGTTAAATCCAAGTGTTTTCAAAATGAGGCGATTGGGAAGACCAGAAACAGATTTGTTTGCTTCACGACATAACAATCAGCCGGAAGTCCTGTGTCATGGCATGCAGATCCTTATGCCTATGCAAATAATGCAATGTGTTTAAGATGGAAAGATAAATACGTATATATCTTCCCTCCTTTCAGCATGTTGTCTAGAGTTATCCAAAAGTTGCAGGAAGACCAAGGCCGAGCTTTAGTCATGATAGCATTATTATCGAGAACACAAGTTCGGTTTCCAAAGATGTGTCACATGTTAATCAGCCAGTCAGTACTTCTACCCTAGGAGGAATCTGTTCTTCGGCTGCCACACGACAAGACCAAGCTCCATGGCATGTCTCTTGTCCGGACGAGACTCCGACAGAAAATTATTTCTAAATGAACTTGCGATATCCTCTTGGAATCATGGAGGACTGGGACCACCAAACAGTACAGAGTGTATCTGGAGAAGTGGACCAAATTTACAACAGCAAGAAATGATAATCTCATTCATCCACCTTTAGCCAACGTTATTGTGTTTTTGACACATTCGTATGACACTGGTAGTAGTTAGTAGTTAGTCAGCAATTAACACTTCCAGGTCTGCAGCAGAAGACCACCCTGAAAGCCTACTAACAATGAACGAAGACCCTTTGATCAAGAGCTATAGTTTAATAGCTTCCCGTCAAGATTACTCCTTCCAAGATATGTGGCAACCTGGGATGTGTCTGAAGCTTTGGACTTACTAAAAACGTGGAGTCTTGCACAACAACTGAACTTGAAATTGTGAATGCTTAAATTAGTTATGCTGTGTATGTTAGTTACTGGACAAAGATGCTTGTTAGTCCATTTAATGGCCATGAAACATATGTCCAAAGGAATCATCATACAAGTTTCACATTGACAAAATTAATTAAAAACGACCAGGACAGGGAAGCCACAGGCAGCTCTGGTTTGCCTGCATATCCTGCAGACAGGCGAATATGTGCAGTGACACATATTTAGAAAGTTACACAGTATAAACATACTAGACTATTTCTTAGCTATGGTAAATCACATCACCCTGTTTTTCAAAGTACTATTTCTAGGTGGGTCAAAAAAGTAATGAAGAAAGCAGTAAGAGACACTCAAGCCACCAAGTACCAGAGCGGTTTCTACTTCAGCTGCCTTTAGCTACCCCAAGAAACAATCATGGCTGCCGCAGGATGGTTAGCAGAGTGTACTTTTGCCACTTATTACAAAAAAGAAGTCAAAGAAGAGGTTAGATTTTGACAATTTGTACTACACTGCTACCATTAGTTGTTACAAGTGTTGCTAGAGGACAGAGGCTGTAATAAACCAAATGTTATTGTTATGGATTTTTGTCCAATGCTTTTTTAGTGTAGGGCCCATGTGTTTTAAAGTCTCAAGGGACCTCAAATAGGCAAACGAGAAAATAGAATTAAGAACCTGAACAAGCCTTACCTGTAAGGTGAAGCTTGATTGAGGTTCTTGAACAAATTCATCAGGCTGGTAGAAGATAAACAGTCGATTTAAATGTTCTTACATCATAGCCAGTCTTATTAACGTCTTATTAATGCTGACAGTTTCGGTGACTGTCAGCCATCTTTATCAAAACTTGAAAAAACATGTAAAGTGTCAGAAGCCTTAAATAGGCTTCTGAAGGTGTTAATTATTGCGATAAATGCGTAAAGTCACTCTGTAGACGCCCCCTCCCCCCCTGGTTTGGGGGTGACATCATAGTAGCTACGGAATCGCTCCCTGCCATCGAAGTAACCCAACTGAGAACAGAAATAGTCGGAGCGATCAAGTCATCAAAGGTCCCGAAGAGCAACGTTTCGAAAGGAGAAAAAACGGCACTTCGGTCAATGAAACAGGAGGATTCCATCATGATACTGCCAGCAGACAAGGGAAGAGCCACCGTAGTCATGGATAAGACCGAGTATGAGGAAAAAGTCAACACCATGTTGAATGACGCTCACACTTATGAGAAATTGCAGGCCGATCCAACCAGTTCTTATAAGAGAAAGCTGATCGAAAAGCTGAGCAAGTTAAAGAAGGATGGTAAGATAACGGAAGATCAGTACAAATACTTGTACCTTACATCTGAGGCCACACCCAGATTGTACTGCACACCAAAATCCACAAGGCTAACAACCCTCTGAGACCTATTGTGGATTACACAGGATCGATTGGTTACAATACATCTAGAGCCCTAGCTGACCTCCTGGGACCTCTGGTCGGCACTACGGAACATCATGTCAAAAATTCCAAAGAGCTTGCTGAAGAATTATCTTCAGTCACATTAGAACAAGGAGACATGTTCAACTCCCACGATGTTGTGTCACTATTTACCGAGACCCCTGTACAGGAGACAATAACCATCATAAGAGAACGCTTAGATCAAGATCAAGATCTAAAGAAAAGAACAAACCTAGAGGTTGATGATATAATGGATCTCACAGAATTTATTGCCACCACCACATACTTCAGTTTCAGAGGACAATTATTCAAACAGAAGTTCGGTGCAGCCATGGGCATCTCAGTATCCCCGATCCTGGCTAACTTCTTTATGGAATGGCTAGAACAACAGGCCATCGCCACTGCTCCCATAGACTGTAAACCTAAGCTATGGAAACGATATGTGGATGACATCCTTCAAATCATTGAGAGGGAAAATGTGGAGGCTCTGACAGATCATCTCAACGGAATAGACAAAACAAACAGCATCAAATTCACGCACGAACCAGAGAAAAATGCCCAGATCCCATTTCTAGACACCCTTATCACCAGGAGGGAGGACGGATCCATCAAACTACTGGTTAACAGGAACGCCACACACACAGACCAGTACCTGCACATCATCCACTTCAGCACAAACTTGCTGTCATACGGACGTTATTGGAAAGAAGCGACAGTATTGTCACGGAGGAAGAAGACCGTAAACAAGAGGAAGAACACACAAGAACAGCCCTCCATACATGTGGTTACCCGGATTGGGCGATAAAGAAGTCAAAGAGCAAATGAACAGCAAGAAAGCTATTAGAAAGATAAAGCACATAAAAATCAAGAGCAGTGGTGATTGTCTCATATGTCCATTTATTCACGGAGGAAATACAATGTATATTCACCAAACACAGGGTAGCCACAGTGATTTAAAAACCTCAAACCACCCTCAGACAGGTTTTAGTTCACCCGAAGGACAATGTTGAGAAGCACAAAAAGGCTGGAGTGGTGTACAAAATTCCATGCAGCCAATGCGAAAAGATATATATCGGTGAAACAGGGAGACAGCTGGGAACCAGGATCACAGAACACAGAAAGGAAGCAGAAAAGATCTCTAACAGAAATTTCACAAGAACCACCCGCAGAGCTTCTACCAATGAACACTATGAATCAGCCATAACAGATCACGTCTGTCAGAACAATCATATTATCAATTGGGAAGCAAGTGAAATAGTTGAGCAGGAAAGCGACAAGTTTAAGCGATGGATTAAGGAAAGCATATGTATTAGATCGAACACTCCTACTATGAACAGGGACGAGGGAGCCTATCAGCTTTCTCCCATATGGACACAAGTGATCTCCATTCCCAAACCAGGGGGGAGGGGGCGTCCACAGAGTCACTTTACGCATTTATCGCAATAATTAACACCTTCAGAAGCCTATTTAAGGCTTCTGACACTTTACATGTTTTTTCAAGTTTTGATAAAGATGGCTAACAGTCATCGAAACTGTCAGTATTAATAAGACGTTAATATAAGACTGGCTTTGATTCAGGTTCTACGTCCTCGTTGTTGCATAGAGGGATCACATTCCAGCAGACATGGGCAAATGTCTCTCACGTAAACTCTTCACGCAACAGCGAGGAGGTAGAATCTCAACCAAACTTCACCTTACAGGTAAGGCTTTGTTTAATTTTTAATTAACTGTTTAAAGTTAGTTTCAAAGAACCTTTGCCCAAATAATTAGGATGATCCGATTCTCGACATGATTTACAATACCGGGCCACTCTGAAGCGCATGTTTCTTGCATCATGGCCCACACGCACGGCATAACTCACCCTTCATTTGCAACGTAGTACAGTCTATCAGAGAATAGAATAGTTTTCGATGTTTAAATAGCACATTGTATAATCACGAACGGTCTAGTGTGAAGTGGATTAGCGATGCGTGAAATGGTTTAGTGTGTACAAAGTGCAGAATGGTTTACCGTGGCATGAAATGACATAGCGTTGTGCGAAATTGGTCAGTATGATGTCAAATGGCACAGCGTAACAGCATTAGAACGCTTTGGTGTCAATGTTGTGATTTTTGTTTTTACGTCGTTCGAATACAACCAGTATTTTCTGTAGAATTACCGTGCAGCACGAACATTTTGCGGATTGACGATTTTTTGTGGTTTGCGGGAACAAATTTTTGCGTTTTGAGATGATTGAAATTTCTGCTGGGAACTAATTTTTGCGATTCTCTGTTAAATAAAAAAAAATCTCTTTATTTAAGTGTCAATGTATTTAGCGCGGAGCACTAATTGGGGACACTTTCCAGATCGAATTGGAATTTAGAAGTGTTGGTTTTTGAGGAGAGGGGAAAACCGGAGTACCCGGAGAAAAACTTCTCGGAGCAAAGACGAGAACCAACAACAAACTCAACCCAAGCAGCAGCAGAACATTTAAGAGCGGCGGTCAGAAAATATCAAGCATTTGGTGGCAGAACTCGAGAAATCAATTTCGCTCATTTTCTGGCTACAAAAAGCCTTTAAGTAGAGAACAAATTTGCCGCCTTCAGTTTTCTCTAGGAGCGCTTAACGTTCTAGAAAACTGAGATAAACAAATTTGACCCGCGAGGATCCCGAAAGTACCCGCACGGCAGTGTGAAATTAATATTCTGAACTGACTCTTCATCTGGAAGGAAAGAAGATCCATGGTATTTTTATACTCGGTATTGACAGCGGAAGCACCGCACGTTTATAGCAAAGTTTGAACTAGACTTAACCATTATTAATAAAAGCAAACAGAGCTTAGGAAAATGTCCCTTTTCTAAACAGGAAAAATCCCGCAAAAACGGATAAATTTTAAAGATAGTTTTCGCTATGTGGTATAACGCCGATTTTTCTTAAACTTTGCCTTTTAAGTAATGTAACGTTGTTCTTGATAATGTATTAAAATCAGCCTGGGTTTTGAATTAAGCACTTTACACGACCGTTTTGAAGTCACCATAATTCGTCTAAAATTCCGACAACGGCTAAATAAACAACCGTTGTTGCGTTACCGTGACAATAAACAGACTAATTTTACATATACCAAAAAAGCGTAATGAAAACAAATTTCTTTTAATCTTTAATTACAATAAGGTAAAGTCCGGTCTGGGAACCGATTTTTCTCGTTTGCGTTGTGAGATTTTTGCTTATAAAACCATATCTAGTAAGGAGCAGTAAGCGTCTCGATGTCCATTTCTTGAGTTCGCTCAGGTGTCAGATTGCCAATGAAACCGCATCAAAGGGAAATCTGTGGGGTTGAAGTTCTCCCCTATGACTATGGTAAAATGCTCGCTGAAATAAAAATTGGAGACCGGTCAAACTTTCCTATTCTGTTTTTAATTCGCTAAATAGTTAGGGTTGCGTTTTACAAATTCCGAAATCACCAATAATCAGTGAATATTAATAATATCACGCATTGGTGTTTACCAAAGTAAATTGAATTAGTAAAGTAAATGTACGATAAATTCAATTAAGGAAACTGGAAAATTTGTCACTTTATATTTGGTCTGATATTCTTGTGCTGTCATGGAAGCATGGAGGTGGTCTTTTAGCTCCTTGGTCGGAGGTCCTTGCTCTTACGACCCCAGAGACAGGAGCAGATCAACTGAAGTAAACTAGTGCAAAAGAAACATCGCCGGTCACAAGGCTTCCTTGTCAATAGCCGATGTAGAAACCGAAATTGAACTTATTCTGACAAGAATGTTTATCTCCTTCACCATGAATGTACATCTCCTTCACCTTTCGGAATTGACGATTTGTCTTCGACACCGTTCGTCTCTGGGCATTGGCTGGCGTCGAGGTCAGTTCAAATAAGTGTCAAACTTCTCCGCCGGTATCAAGCCATGACAGCCAGGCGCAAAAAGCCGCAAAACTAGAACGAGGACTTGAAAAAAATTCGTGTTATTTGCTATGGAAGAAACTAGGACTGTTTATTCCAGTTGGTTCAGGTATGCGTTTACATAATTTCCATTACCTTTTATGTATAATAAACTGTAAAAACGTCTGATGTAACACTTTACTTTTTTGCACATTCGGTCTTTTCCAGCACAAAATATTAGTATTCAGATGTATTTTCAGTTCATCAGATGCGGAGAAAGCCGTTAATTAGACTAAACGTGAAGTTTTCAGTGTTATTTATTTATTTATTTATTATTTTTATTTTCTGTGCTTGGAACCCTAGTCCTAGTGCTACTGACTGTGGTGGACAACTTTTTGTTCACTACCTCGTAAAAAGGTCCTTCTCTTGAGGAAAGTAAGACATCATAGTTACAGCTTTTCAGGCTTGTGTAACGCCCATGCTAAAGACTTATTATCCCTATTAAAGGAAAGTATTGAAAACTTTTCAATTGAAGGAAAAGAAGCCTGGTCCCAGCTCTTAAAAGTGTGAAGTTTGTGTCTTCGCCACGCCCTAATGCTAGGAGTTTTAGGTCTGCATGCACCTTCCTTTAATCTTTAGAACAAGGGAAGCAGCTTATGACGGTCTAAGTGAAATGACGAGGCTGAAATTAAAAAGAAATAAGGTTATGTATTTAATTAAGCCACCCCCACCCCCCTTTCCCCTCTATCTTAGGAAGAAGTAAAATTTCGCTCTACACTTAAATCAGTGAGTGTATCTTTTTAAGTCTGTTCCTCCGGTGTATCTTTCGCATTGACGGTTTTTGTTGCTGGTCGCTACGAAAAAGAAAATTCAATAAAGAACTACGGGTACTAGTCATTTGCGCAAAAGTTGTCACAAAGAGTTCGTTATTCCAGATAAGCAGCTGGTATATAAAGCCATACTGTTAAACGCGTCCGTAACAAGGGGAGGGGCAGGGGGGGACTCGAGCCCCGACCCCCCCCCCCCCCAGAATTTTAAGAAGCGTAAAAAACAATGTGTCAAAAAATAAATAATTAAAAAACAGTAATAATGTACAACAATCAATCTTGAATTCTGACGCTGCAAGTGCCTTTTCACAACCCTTAATAAATTGTTTATTACCTGACAGTTTCCTCCGCTAACATTTGGCTTTTATACAACAGCAGCAAAGGCAGTCCTTCCTTGTGAATCGGAAATAAGAACCAAAATCCTCATGACCGATTTGTGTCTTTTAGTAGGGAGTTAAAGATAACATGACGGTGATGGTAGCGAATTCGAAAACACAAAGAGAATTCGCGTTCTTTTAAACTTCATCGCGATAATTCCAGCTCCCACCTTTTTTTTTTTTAATTTTAGACAAATCTTCCTGCGGACATATTCTTACTGCCTGATTCCAAGTTCACTGGAAAAAGAGAAAGGGAAATTTGTCGTCGTCTTTTTACGTCATTCTTTAAACGTGAACAAGTTTGGCAATTTCACGTGGTAGTCCGTACAGTGACGGCAAAGGGTCGAAAAGAAGTTTAATGTACCAAAAAGTGTGATGCAAGTGCAAAGTTATTGTTTTGCTTACTATATCTGCCCCTTTTTTGATGTTTCCAATTTGCTTTCCCCATCCCAGTTGTTTTAGCCTGACTACGGGCCTGTTAAAGCAATTCTTCCCGCCCCCCACCCCTTCCCTACTGCCTACTGCCATATCTCAGTGACCATCTAACTAATTTGCATATTTGCTGTCACGCAACATTGTTAGACATGTCTGAATCTTTTCGATTTCTTCTCTTCCCGTCGATAATGGTTAAAAGGAAGCGAGGGGAAAACAGAAATCTTTCTGATAAAGCAAGATAGGAGCATTATTGAAGGCCCTGAAGCTGTAATTAGCAGTTTGCCCGTCGCGTCGGTTTGTTTTCACTGGCAGTCATTTGGTCGCCAAACGATGTCGTGGTCGAAATTAGCCAACTTTAACGACCTTTTGTGAAAATCTCAATGGAGAACCCAGCCTGATATTTAGGTATGAAGTACATCAAGGCAATTGTTACTGAAAGCCAAAGTGTGAGAATATTTCGAGTTATACCACATACTGAAATGTGTGCTTGACCTTTGACACTACATTACAGAGTAAACCAGCTGTAAAAATATGCCGCTGGTTTTAAATTGTTTAAATTTGCCAGATATCATAACAAACACAAATTCATCGGTTATCATATCAGAAAGAGATTGTCTTTCGATATAAGAAATCCCGATTTTCGTACGCTTCTTCTAAAACAAACGGGGAGACAATGAAAAGTGGCGATTTTCCGGTTTTAAATTCAATCATTTTTCAGTTCACAAGGCTTCGATCGATTTTCCTGATTTTCTCAAAACGCAAATGTTTCTGGCCAATTTAAGCCACACCATGATTCTTACTTTAGTAAAACCTTATTATGGACAAAAGATGAAAGAAATCGACTCTGCTAAGTTTCGCCAGAAAATTCAGATTTTGCTCGATTTTTCCTGACCGCCGCTCTTAAGTGGGAGAAACCTTAATATTTTCAACTTTTATTGTACGGTATGTTGGGTCACAGTTCACTCTATATACATATTACTCTACATACATATCACTGTCATACCTTGATACTACTCAAAGGGACTGAAAAACAACAAAACAAAACAAAAAGCCTACCACTAACTATGCACAACAAAACACTCACCATCTGTTAAGTTTCATCAATACGAGATACAGACTACCGTATGTATCTAAGCTCTAGGTGCTTTTTCCAATGGAAAACCATGTTAATGTTCTTGTTTAAGTCCAATATATATTGCTCTAGTGGCACAAGTCTAGCGCAGTTTTTAATTTGATTGAAGGGAGTTAATTTTTGCGGCTTTTTATTTTGCGGGTTTGTTTTTGTGCGGAAACGTATTTTTGCGGATCGAGGTCAATCCGCAAAATCCGCAAAAATTAGAACCTGCAAAATTTTCCTTTTTTTAAAAATTATTTATGCATTGTCACACATTACATTGCTGACCTTACAGTACTTTTTTTGCTATGGCTACGGGTAGTCGCTACCTACAGAGTGTTACTATTTGCACATTTTGAATACTTAATAAAACAAATACACTGATTCCAATGACGGTACATACTAGACTAGTTACATTTCAATGATGGCCGGCTAGTCTATTGCACTACACTAATAAGAGAACTTTACAAAGAAAAAAAAAGGAAAAAAAACATTCGACCTTTTTGGGAGAGAGGAGTACTTCTCGATAAAACATATAATTAAGACAAATTTTCAAGGTTGTATTTAATGGGTATCTTACTGATAAACTCGTGAATGGAGATGGCCATGCTATTTAACCTGTTTAAATAAATATAATGGCGCATAAGGTGGTGTAGTTAAATTTCCGTAGTATTGTAGTGGGAGCTTGCAGTGATACCGAACAAGATTTCCTCTATGGTAGGGGAGATTTGGCACCCTTTGGCACGCATTCTCTTTATTGAACCAGCTCACGACCTTTTGCATAAACATTTTAGTAAACGTACATTCGATAAAAGAGTGCCCTTTTGAATCTTTGTCTCCACAGTATAGACATTCATCGTCCGCCTTAATACCAAATCTGAATAATTCTTTCTTAGTAAATATCGTTCTGTGGATTAATTTAAATTGATACTCTTTTAATTTGGTTTCTTTGCAACTGGTTTTCAGTGATTTAAAGATCTTAGTCCATACGTCTTTGTTTAATGAAAGTTTTTCCCTCCAACGTTTAGGGTCCGTTTCTTCTTCAGTGTGCATTTTGGCTTTAAGCACATTAAAAAAGTCCCTTAACTTAGCCTTATACCAATTAATTTGGAGCGATTCATTCAGGGAAAAGATATCATCATTTCTGGTAAAGATTGATTTGTTGATGGTGTCGGAGCATTTGGCTAGAGACAATAAACGTCTCGCTAACAACTTGATAATATTGTAAAAAATTGGATTCACAGGAATATTTCTCGAGGAACTCTTGGAATGATAAAAAATTACTACTTTCGTTCAGTAGGTCTTTAATAGTGAGGACACCTTTCTTAAACCATTCACTGAGAAAAATGGGTTTCCCGTCCACCAATATATCTTTGTTGTTAAAAAAATTTAACTCCTGCTTTTGGTCGTAGGTATAAAGAATTTTTAATTCATTGAAGAAATCAAGTATCTTCTTATAAAAGATCGGGAGGTCGTTCAAGTAGTTTGTGTCGTAGTTGCACCTTAGTAGAAAGTTTAACCTTCCCTTCCTTCTGAAATAATGTTTTGGAATGATATACCAATTACTATTGTCCGAAGTCCGTAGGCAATCTTGGGATCCAAGCGAGTTTCAGAGCTTTCAACACTATCTCAAAATCTATCATACGTCTTCCGCCGTTGTCAAAATCTTGGTAGAGGCCTGATACTTTTACTTCATCTTTTTTGTTTTTCCAGAGGAACTTTGTTTTGACAATGTCCGCAATTCCTCGGGGGACATCCAGATTAGAAGTATTAGAGTAGACCAGTTGCGATATACCCAACGTTTTAATTAACATTGCCTTTCCAAATATCGTCAAATCCCGTGAACTCTACATATCCAGCTTAGTTTGCATCCTTTGGATCTTTTTGTCGAAGTTAAGCTCGTTATTCTCCTTAATATTGTATGAAAAATATATCCCAAGTATCTTAACAGGGCTATGGAAATCTAGAAGTTTATTTCTATTGTTTTTCCATCTTCCCAACCAAAGCGCCTTCGTTTTCTTTACATTGAGAGATAGACCAGCAATTTTTCCGAAATCTCCAACAACTTTCAAATCCAGTTCTAGAGATTCTAAGTCAGCATTTAACAGAGTGAATTGAGACAACTTGATTTCCCTACCGAAGATTTTGATTCCTCTCACGTTGGAGGACTTCCGCAGACAGAATAAATAAATAAATAAATAAATAAATAAATAAGGGGAGAGGGGGCAACCTTGTCGCACTCCTTTTGTCGGTTTAAACAGTCGAACCTCTTTATTACAGACACCAAGGGGACAGGGATAAGTGCCTGCATTATAGAGGTGTCCATTTTAGAGAGGTAAGCTTTATATGGATTTCGGTCTCTCAGGGACCAAGTGAACTGTCCGTAATAGTATTCTATTTGTTAAAGAATCGCTGTCTCGTTGCGCGTGATAGAGTCATCTTATGTTCGAAGTTCACTAATAGTTTTTTTTTCGTTATAATTACTTTTTTCAAGATTGAAAAAGTACTTTGTCGGGCGTTCACCATTTTCTATCCAACGGGATTTTGCTCTGAACATTGCCTTTTTTCCTTTCTCTTCGTAAATTGATTTGAGCTCCGAGTTTAGTCCGTCAAACTCTCGTAGTACTCCGTCGATTATAGGGGAGGAAAAATTGTTGCAAATAATAACATCAAGTTGTTCTAGTCTACGTCTTAATTCACGTTCTCAGGTACTGATACATTTTGCTTTACTTTTGGAAAAAGAAATAGTCGCTGATCTGATTTCCATCTTCTTTAACTCCCAAAAAAGTCTCTTATCCGTCACGTGAGAATATGTATCACCAACCACAATAGGGTGTTGTTGAATTTCCAAAGTCCCGGTCCCCGGGGAGGTTTACAGGACCACGATAGCGAAATGTAAATTGCGTCATGGTCAGGCGCGATCGAAGGGTAAATTTCAGAATTCTTTACGTGCCCAATAAGGTGCTTTGCAACCAAGAAAAAGTCAATTCTAGATTTAAGTTTCAAAGATTTTGATTCGTACGTGAATTTGCGTAACTTTGGATGACGCATTCTTTGAGTATCCACTAAATCAAACATTTCCATGGTGGTTAGAATGAGATTACAGTAACTAGATGGTTTCCACGGCGCTCCTCCGATTTTATCTTTTTTTGATAAAGTACAGTTCCAGTCTCCCCCGACAATTAGCGAGGTGAGTTCAGATTTATCGATAATGCATTTGTTGAGCTCTTGCATGAATTGGTGTTGATTGACCTGGTCATTAGGTGCGTAGATATTACACAGTGATAATTTTTGGCCATTCAGAGTAATTGTAATAAGCACTATTCTGCCTGAGTCATTGGCATAACAATAGTCAACTCTTGGTTGTACAGAGGGTTAATTAGAATACACACACCTTTACTATGCTTGGTGCCATGTGAGAAAAATAGCTCGCCACCCCATTCTTTTCTCCAGATATTTTCATCGGCTCGTTCTGAGTATGTTTCTTGTAAAAATTAAATGTTTGCTTTTTGGTCTTTTAGGTATGAAAATGTACTCCTTCTCTTGATTTGATCCCTGATTCCCCGAACGTTCAATGATAACATATCAAATTTGGACGAATTACCCGCATTCATATTAGATGATAAAAGAGAAAAGGAAAAAAAAAATGAATTAAGTTACAAAAAAAATAAGGTATAAACAATCTAAACAAACGCACACGGACATACAAACACAATAATAAACGGTAACAACACGAAAACAAAACAGCACAAGAGAGGGCAACTAAACCTTTTTGCAAGTAAGATAAAGAGATAAATCACTGTTCCAAACAGACAGAGTCCGTCCCCGTCTCCCGAAATACTTGGCAGGCTATAGAGATTCGAGGTCTTCTAATTCGTTGATCTTGATGGGTCTCCCATCCGGCGAGGTCTTCACGTAAACTGTTCCGTCCATAGACCACACACTCAATACTTCGCCATCTCTACGTTTCGCGTTAGCCCTAGACATGATGCGGCGGCGGCGGAAGGAAGTTAGGTTTTCGTTGATGAAGATCCGTGTTGATTCTACTCTCGTTGCGTAGGAAGAGTTGGGGAAGAGGTCGGCCAGTTTGACGTTTTTAAGCTTTGATCTTGCTCGGTAGAACTTCGTCTTGACTTTCTGACTGATGAATTTGGCTATTATTGCTTTGTTGCCCCGAGTATTCAATTTATGTCAGATTTCAATGTCATCGGGGCTGACAGGGACCTCGATCGCCTCCGCTATTTTGAGGATAGCCTCTTCTGGCAAGTTGTATGCACTTTCCGGAATTCCGTGGAATTCAAGAGAGTTAACATTGGTGGGAGGCGAGTACTCTCACCACTGCGCCATCTCTGCTCCCATTGCTCTCATTCCCAAAGAAAATTCTTTCCAATTCAATGGAAGGAACTACCTCCAAATCTATGGTACTGCCATGGGCACAAAAATGGCCGTTACTTTTGCAAACATTTTTTGGCCGACATTGAAACACAACTTAATTGTTAGCCAAAGCATCGTAAAACCTTCAGTTTGGAAACGTTACATGGACGATATCTTTTCTCTGTGGGACACTTGTAAACATGATATAGAACGGTTCATCTGGCAAGCAACCTCATATCATCCAACAATCAAATTTACGGCTGAAATCTCAAATGCCGAGGCTTCATTTCTGGATACAGTTGTATACAAAGGCAATCGATTCCATCATCATTCCATACTAGATAATAAAATGCATTTCAAGCGGACCGAAACCTTTTTTCAATACACACACTTTTCCTCTAGCCACCCAACAGGAGTCAAAAAAGAATTTGCTAAGGGCGAAGCCCTAAGAATCCTACGAACAAACTCCTCAGAAACAACATTTGAGGAAAATGTAAACAAAGAAGTAAATCCCCAGTAAATCACCACCCCTTGTTGGAGGCTACCCAAATAATCTGATTGAAAAAATTTTGTCAGATGTCAAATTTACAGAAAGGTCATTGGCATTGAAGCAAAAAGACAACACCCCCAAACAAATATTGCCTTTCGTAACACTATCAACCATCGTGCCCAACCTCAAACATGTTTTAATGGGAAAATGGCACCTTTCCTACGAAAAATCTTCTCAGAGTGACGACTAATTTCCTTTAAAAAAAGGAAAATCTCAAAATGACGTACTTGTCAGAGCAAAAATATTTAACAATTATTCCATGAGCGCGCGTTGGATATGAGATGGTAAATAGCCAAGGAGGCGCGAAGCGCCGAGTTGGCTATAACCAATGTCATATCCAACAAGCACGAATGGAATAATTGTTTTATTAAATTCTCCGCGTTTGGATATTGCTGTTGAAGTTTACTGAATTTTTATATTAAGAAAAAATTTTCTTCAAATTAAAACGACCGGATGTTGAGGCAACCTCCGACCAAAGCGCGCGAAACGTATTGATCACATGACACGCGCAGCTCTTTGCAAACGGAGTTGAATGAAAAATCGAAAGCGAAGAAAATCGGACACAGTCGGACATCTAAAATTCAAGAAACGTTTAAATGTACGAATTATAACCTTTCTGAGACTAGCATTCAAGTGCTTTTGAAGTTCCAACTCATCGAGAAGCGTAATAGTTGTGCACATTTGAGCAAATGTTCTGCTGTGTGGTGCCTAGCGAAGGAAGAGATCAGGCAAGGACGGCTTTTTTCATGCTGAACTGAATTCCTCGCGGACGATTTAAAACACTTCAGGCAAGTCCAAGTGTACGAGGTACAACCTCACTGAGACAAGCATTCAGTGAAAACTTCAAGCTTATTTGAGAAGCGTAAGAGCTGTGCACATTTGTGCAAATGTTCTGCTGAGTGGTGCCGAGCGATGGAAACGAACATATGGCCGCTGCTCGTACGGATTTCATAGATGAACTTTTTCTGAAGTCCTCCGAAATGCGTAAAAACATAAAGGCGGGCATAAAGCTCTTCCTAAGAAATTTCTTCGATTGGCATTGACCTCTTACCGCCAGGATTTGCAAGCCATCCTGAATTTTTTAAAGGTAACCGGTTGTTATTGTTGTTGTTATGTGATCTAAAAATCGTAAAATCTTGCAATTTTGAAGATTTTAAAGGAAACTTCAGAGATACGTACCATTAAATAGTGTCATACCGAACTTTGTGGCTTTTATTGTTGTTACATTGAGATGGCATTGTTTGGTATTTCTTTTTTTTTTTTTTCTACATATTTCCGAAGAAACTTTCGCTTCCTGCGCGCCGAAAAAGAAATTTAGCTTAGCGACACCTGGGGCATTCGTTTTCCATATAAGGTCAAACTACGGTATATGAGCTGATAACCGAGATTTAGTGAACCAATCAGAACGCTAGAAATGCAATATCCGAGGCTGAGAATTTAATAAAAAGAGGTTACACTTCAAAAATGTTTCCAGTACATTAGAAGTCGTGCAGGCCTGTCACCCCTTGCTATTTCCTACTCAAAAGAAAGATTGTTGAAGGTTTGCTATAGTAAAATTGTTTTATATTTCTTCTACATTTGAAATATGGTTCTCCATAAATGAGCAGGAGATCAGATGTAATCTGTTGCATTGTCACTTCTAAAAACATTAATGCATGTAAAATGTGTTAAAATGATAGTTGAGAAGGTTATGTTCTTGATATGTACAGTAATACTACTTGACGTTGTGTTTTGATATCGTACTTTGGTTCAGTTTACTTGCAGGAAATTTTTGGATGGTGAAATGCTTGCAGGAATTTCTTTTTTTGGCAATTTTCCTTTACAGGAATTTTTTTTGGGAATTGTCACCACCCCTCCCGTGATTTCTGATGGTCCGCCCCTGAGCCCTATAATCCACTTGGGAACCTGTTCACAAGCCAAGCCTGAATTGTTTGCAGGCTTTCTTCAATCAGCTGCTGAAGTTACAAACATAACTGTGATGATCTATCGTTTATTGATTCTTCCACCTGCAGTTCAATTTCAAATCCAAAACGGAATCGAGTTGCGTTGGAGGAAGGAGAACGCTTCCTAACATGGTGAGTGCCCTTGATTTTTTTGGGTTTCCATATGTAACCAAACAGATCTTTTCGGGAGGTTGGTCGGGTACCATTTCGAGCCAACCTCGTCCCCGGGGTCTTCGCCATATTCAAAATAGCGGAAGGAAGCGAAGTACCCCCATACACAGCGTGTCCCATGAGTTTCCCCGCCGTCCGCCATTTTGAATATTCGCGAAGCTCCTGGGGACGAGGTTGTTTGGGTGCTATTTCGAATTGCACATGCACTGATATTCAGTATTTAAAAGTATACAAAATTAGCGCATTTTTTGTGCTCTAAGAAGTGATGCTTTGATTTCAAATGAAGGAAGATTGCAGGTCTGGAACAACTTGAGACATCAAAATCGGCTAAAGTTGAAGCATCATATGGATCTATTGAGCCGAAATTACGCATGTTTTCAGGGTACTTTTGAGTTATTTCGATAGAATATCCATGGGGTTGAATAAAAGAAAAAATTGAGATCAACGGATTAAGATGGTGATTAATATTAAACGCAAAATCGATAGACGATAGGAAAGCATGGTATGGATCGACAAAAGAAGTGATCTGGGTAACCTTAATAGTTACTCTAAAATTTCAAGCTTCAAAGTTAAGTTAGATCCGACGAGAGGAAATGAGAAATATATTTTAAGCTTTATTAATACGACCGAGTGAAATAAACAGATCACAAAGAAAGCGTTACATTGTTGTTAAAACAAGTACACCATCAATACTGCCTTGTTATCACTTTATTGACTTCCACAGAATTTTGGGGAACCAGGTCATTTTTTATAAGTCGTGAAGGTTAAGAGTGAATAGCAGTCATCAGTTTAGAGGGAAACGCACTGCATAAACACGAAAGATTAACATGAACTACATGCTCGACATAAAATTTTGTGCACTGAATAGTATTAACGAAATTAATTTATATAAGAGCAATTTTTGTACAAGAATTCTACCTAACTCATAAAAAGCATATTAAAAGCATATCATTTGTGCAACCCGAGCTGTTATCAGAGAGTAAATCCATTGTTTTTTCTACATTTTCCTACATTTTATTTTACGTGTTCTGTGTCATCACTTATTAAAAAAATAAAAAAATAAATAAAAAATAAATGACTTCATTTAAGTTTCAAACAGCACTAATTAGGGGCACTCTCCAGATCGAATTGAATTGTGGAAATGTTATTGTTTTCCTTTTTTTTAAGAGAGGGGAATAACCGGAGTACAGTGAACTCTGGCCTTGCGGACACCTCACTATTACGGACACCCCGATAACACGGACAGCAGCTAAATCCCCGGCAAAAACAAATTACAGATGTTTGACTGAAATAAATTCCCGCTATTACGGACTCTCGCTATTAAGGACACTAATTCGCGGTCCCGAGGGTGTCCACAATAAAGGGAGTTGACTGCACCCAGAGAAAAACCTCTCGGAGCACGGACGAGAACTAACAACAAGCCACTGCGCCATCCCTACTCCATCTCTGCTCCCCAGTTCAAAATTTGTTCAAACCGGCTCAAACAGGCTGGCAGTACAGTGTATCAGCTGAAATTTCAGGGGGGCAGCGTTAGTGATAACTACTACTAGTTTATGTCTGAAGTGAGTTTGATCAACAAGTTAGCTTTTTTGCTATATATAATCCAGTGGTCACCGACAACAGCGCTCATCCCTAACCTTGTACAAAGATGTACAGTACATTGTCTTCAAACATACCACCGAACATTTACAGCAAGTGCCTTTCATTTTTTTCATTGTTTACGCAATTACCGAGTTTGTTGAGGCGTCAAATCAACTCATGCAGCTGACACAGCGTGGAATAATCCAGTGAGACCTGAGTGTGCTGTGGCGCTTGTCATACACCGTGAAATATAACTGAACTATTTTGAATTGTAATTAAAAACGTTTGCAGTCAACCTACTGGCCATAAAAAGTCATTCACACAGTGGAATACATTCGTCCCAATCTGACTACTTCTACGTTTAGTACTTCAAGATAATGAAAAGGTTACAGTAGGTCATTGCATGGATGCTAATGGCCACAATATGGAAAGGATGATCAGTATGGCGATCATTTTTTAAAGAACGCCGAGGAACGAGACAAGCAAGGGTGGACGTGTATTACAGCTGAGGAGAAAAGTCTCAGTACTCTAATTCAATAAATTACAAATTTAGTCCACAACTGAAATTGCGGCTTGATTAATTTTAGGACGAAAAATAAAGCAAAAAGTAACAAAAGCCTAATTACGAGTTTTAGAATCCCTGTAATGGTCTCCTAAGTGTTCTAGCAAGGAATTTTACTTTTTCTGGCTTTTTATGGGGAGTATGTCAACATATTTTGATAATACTTTGAAAAGTCAAACGTTACAGCTTCATCAATTCAAACCTAAAACTAATAGTCCAGTTTTGTTCAACTTTTCTATACTAGTGCGCTGCGAGCGCTGCTAAAACCATTTCTAGGATGGCCAGGATGAAAATGGATTGCAACTTGAAAAAATATAATAGGCCAACGCTTTTACGTCCTACCGCTGCGTCAGGCAAAAATGGCTGAAAAAAAAGGCTTGTTCTTCTTTCATGAATTCACAAGAAATCTTTTTCTTAGTGCTATAGGACCGTTTTTTTTTCGTCGCGAGGGTGAAGGTACGTGTACACAATTTTTGAATAATTTTGAAAAATTTCCCATCACTGTTATACGTATACGGTCTTGCCCTCGGAAAATTTTTCATCCGTAGTGTTCAATGCATATGATTACTACTAAAATGACATCTTATACTACTACAATAACAATACGCTATAACAAGGGCAGTTAAGAAATTTAAAGGGTACCTGACGACAAAATTTGTACACTTTTTATCATTCCTATGATTTCTTCTCAGCAAAAGTAAATTAAACAGGAATTTTTTTCCGCGCTCATTTGCGTCCGTCATCTAAAAGGATCTCCTCAGATCGACCTGTGGAAGTCAGGCTCTTTTGTTGTGTTTGTACTGAGGCACATGATGTGATGTTAACGACAAGAGAACCTTCTTTATTTACAGTGGCAATAAACACAGATTAAAAGTGACAAACTGGTTAATCAACGTTTCGGTTCTTCACAGCCATTGTTGGCCCACAAAGCACGAAGAGCAAAGAATGAGATCCTGCTTTGTTTTGATCGAAGTTTGCCTCCAACAGGCTGGTTCCCAGTCAATATTAATGAGTCATTATGAGTATTGGGCGCGAACGAAATCTGATGGAGTCATGAATCTTAATTACGCGCCCGTGGAAGGCGTCTCACAAACATGTTTCATGCAACATGACTTAACATTTCTTTTGTTGTCATTGGTAGTTAAATGATGATTTCATTTGGTCTACTGGTTTAACACAAGGGAGCGTTCAAAAGTGAATGTATACGTACAATATCATTAACAAGCAATGTACCGATACCTATTAATTAATTTTAAAGTTATGCGTTGTGAATAGGGGGACTGCCTTGTAAAAGCCCGCAAGGGTTTGTTCAGTTTCCCCACCGAATAGTTATCTTATTTTGTCACATTTCAAATTGTAAATGATTTCAAATATGGGTAAATAATCAATCAATCAATCAATCAATCAATCAATCAATCAATCAATCAATCAATCAATCAATCAATCAATCAATCAATCAATCAATCAATCAACAAAGACTGCCCATCCCAGTTCTGGATTTAAGGGATAGTAGCTTCAATTTTTTTCATTTTCCAAGTTTATTACAAAGTGCGACAGCTTATTTTATTACAAAGTGGGATGAACTGTTCTTATAAAGTGCGACAGTTATTACAAAATGAGATAATTTTATTACAAAGTGCGACAAGAATTATTTCAAAGTGCGACAGTTATCACAAAGTGCAACAATTTTATTACAAAGTGCGACGATTATTACAGAGTGTGACACTGCCACTGCCATTGTCTGTAATACCCGTCCCCCTTCTTGCTTTGGAGGGCCGTTTTTTTTTTTGTTAAAAAATTAAAATGCTGAGATGAAAAACATACTCTTATCACCCATTTGAGAGAAGGTAAGTTATATGTGAAGGGGAGGGGGGGAGGGTCATAACAGTGTAACTTTGTTTGCTGGTATCATATGAGGGTGTCTAGAATAATTTCCCTTAGAATATCAGGGGGTGGGGAAGGGAAGGGTGCTTCTAAAACACTACGGGGAAAAACTAAAAATGGCGGTGCCCCACCCCACTACGCTAAATAAATAATGGAGGCTCCCGTAATAAGTCTAACCTGCATGGAAAGAGGAGACGTCTGTGCACAGGCTACCCAGGTCAGGAACGAGCACAGTGATCAAACATTACATGTTGAATTTGTTTGGACTGCTGGCCTTTGGGAATGCGGACTCCTGGATTTCGTTTTACAACATTTTTACTTTGACTACTATCAATCTGGCAATAGAAAACTTATTGAATAATCGTTACAATTTGTCGGTCGATTTTTCCCCCAAGTTTTTTCCTAGTTTCTCCCACTCACTCAATTTCTTTGTCCAATTGGCCTTAATAGGTCCGATTAATCGGCACGTTAGCCTTTTTAAGAGCAACGACGACGACTACGGCAACGAGAATGCCACAAAACAATCAGCCGGTTTCACGAGCGAAAACAATTGCTCTGCACTTGCGTTATGCATTTCGGCACATTTCCCTCTTGTCCTCCACAAAACGACAACGTGAAATCACTGAATGCAAGACTTTCTGGCGAACGTGAGCACATGATGATGAATTTTTCATTCGTTTTCTTAAACTTGAACGCTGTTCCTTCCAATTTAGTTCCTGGACAGTAAGTTGTACGAGCTCGAATAAGCGCAAAGCATTCAAACAACGAGAGTCTACATTATCAAGTGACGCTTGCGTTGGTGTTGCTGTTGCTTAAGCTTCCTAATGCGGGGCCTGTGTTTATACAATTAACTTCAATTTTTAGTGCAAATAAAACAAAAAAAGGTGTAATATTCAGCATGTGACGAGGGTAGGACAAAAGTCCCAGGCAATAATCGAATCCTGTCATAACCAATCAAAATGTCTGCACCATTACAAGCTCTCCGGTTAGTAGCCTGTAGACAAACACAATTAAAGGCCGACTGTGAAGCTTCTCCTTGTAGGCTAATGGGCTATGATATCAAAGTGAGTGGACATGGGGCGGGCTTAATCGTGGATTAATATTGACATAACTTGTGTGAACCATACAATCTTTTCGCAGGTCTTTAAAATTCAGTGTCTTCACTGTTCTGGTTAAAATAAATTTTAACAGCCGTGGCTTTTCTTGGCAGGGTAAATGAATCCGTGAGACCTAAACTCGTACTAAGATGACTTCATTTTTTAACGACCACGCCCATATGCTAATAACGGTAACCGTGGGACGAAGCGGAAGCTGTAGAATCTTTCAAGGTATCATTGACGCTTGATCTTTTAACCCTCAGGAAATTTTGTTGGAAGTACATGTTTGGGTACTTTAAGGGATAAAAATATGTCACAAGTAAGCACAAATCTGAAGCTAGGTTTAAATACCTAGTTTGACTCGTGTCTTCGGAATAATTCTAACAGCAAGTATAATCGTTTGTCCAAATCTCATGAAATAATCACAAGTTATAGTCTCGTTAAGATTAAACATTACAAAGCCTGATCAGGTTTTTTATGTCTATTTTTTGGAGGAATTTATAAACTTTTGATTAGTTGGGAACGCTCAGAGCTTCACATAAAACTTTCCCTGTAACGCATTCCGCTGTTCGATCATCAACAGTCGTTTTTACCGAATTCATATTTATTTTTTGTCAAAAGAATCTGCGTAATTTGATTCGATATTAGCTTTCATTACTTAAGACTGTATATCTAAAAAGTCTCTGCCACGACGCTGGGCTTGGCGTCTCTGTAGAATGATCGGCTCGGTTGCTAAGTTACCAGCTGTACTGCACCAAAACAATCTCAAAACAGCATCCACTTATATACCATACATGGGCCTATAAAGTGCGTATGTGGTTGATGTTAATTACTGTCACTGCCACAGACTGTATTGATAGCCGCCTCCATACATTAAATATAATAAAACTGTCTTTTGGTGTCTGTTTGTGACTTTTGCAACGAAAATATTTGAGACCATAAAATTGTTCGAGCCTAAAATAATTTTCCTCTGTCATCCCCCGAGAAGGAAATGTTGGTACGTCAACCCTGAGCACTCCACCTCTGAGCGGAAGGAAGGGCACGCGTAAAACAAGCAACTCGAAAAAGAAACTGAAAATTTTTATTTGCATGTCAAGGAATATAAACAGGCAACTTCAGACCTTCTGCTTCGGTTAATATAAGAGACACGTTTTACTGAGAAACCATGTTTTGACTTCACTATAGCAAACTGCACGTGGTAAGAAAGTTTTTAAATGTTGAAGACTGGGGCAAACTCGGATTCTGTTCATTCAAGGAATAAGAGAAGTAAACAATAAAAGCTGAACTGGCATTTCCATAGTATTGGGCACGCTCTGATAATTATTTTCAATACTGCTTTTGTTCTTTTTTGCGTCAACAAAAGGAAAGCAAACGAGTTATTTGTCGAGGATTTTTGTTTATCTTGTTGTCTCTGGATGTAAATTCAGAACAATCGAACTTATAGGATACTCTGAAATACAATCATGAGGACAGCTACACTGTGCACGAGCAGAAAACTTTCTGTTACACTACACTGACACTACAGGCACACAATACCGATTCAATGTTTCGTGTTGGTTGCTGTTTTGTCTTCACATGCCATTTTGTTTATGAAGGTTCATTTGCACTTGTTCATCCCATAATCACGCCTTCTTTGTCCACAGTAACTTTCAATTCACACCTCTGGCGACAGCCAATGTATAATTTGTTTAATACTCGGGCAAAATAATGCACAGTCTGTAGATTACAAAACAACATTAAGTTTTAACAAACTAATTCATTTGAGTTTACCGCTAGGTTGTGTTTAATTAAGATAACTTCTAAACGACAGTCATCTGAAGTGTGTTTGGCTATTTTAGCTCTCCATTCACCCGCAAAATGACCACTGCCCCAAAAAATCAGCATGTACAATTATTTTCTAAGTCAGCTCTCAACCGAAGTGTGACCACAATTTTCCTCGGTTTATTGAACACAGTACTTGATAGGAATTTCAAAACCCTGTAATCAGAAAGAACGTTTCGATCTGTGGCCGTTCAGTTTGCCCGAGCTAAACAAATATTAGCTTTATCTTGCACACTTATTGAATATTCGTAGTATGTTATTTTGGTGTGAATTGTTGGGAATAATTCCGGCGTGGCTGGCTGCACTGCTCAGCGAATGTCGGGCGTGCACATGAACAATATAGTGGGCGGCTATAAAATCACAAATGAACCATTCGGCTACTTCAGTAATCAGTGTAACATACGACAAGCACACCGACCGAACGATTAGCGGATGAGAACAGCCAACTGATGCCAAGGAATCCCGCACAGCTACCAAATGAATTCTACTACCTTCATTTTAGTTTTAATGTGCTTCATGACAGTATCTCTCCAAAACGGAGACGAGTTTAGCCATCTCCAAACTGATTTGCTCAACCTGCTAGAAATCAAGGAAAAGCCAAGCGTGTCACGAAGCAGGTCTCAAGTGCCTAAATATGTTATGGACCTGTTCAAGGAGCAAGCTCACACCAGTGGCTTTACTAGGGGAGGCAAGTCAGCTCCTGGAAAGACAATACGAACTTTCTTTCGAGGTATGTAAATCTGACATTCTTGTTACAACAACGAAGTACCTGAGTGAATTATTTCGGCACATAAATATCATCGTGATTTGCATGGTTAACATTGTCTTTTATCATTGTAGATAAACGGCTAAGCGTCGACGAGCGCCATTTCTTCTTCAATTTATCTGCCCTTCAAGGAAAAGAAAAAATCCAAAAAGCAGAGTTAAGAATATTTAAAAGACGCTCAAAGCTTGAGACCACTAATGGCCACTTCAAGGTGACAGTCAATCGTTTGAACCGCAGAGCAGTGGACGGTAGCAGTAGCTGGAAGAGAAAGCTGACTGTAGTCGACACCAAACTCGTCAAATGTCGCCGAGTTGGCGGCTGGATCGTATTAAATGTCACCTCAGCTGTGGCGTTTTGGAGTTCTTGGCCGTCGCGTAATTTCGGCCTGTGGATCACAGTAACTGGGATAGGAGCTCCACAGTCGGATTTCTACATTGCATCGGGTGGACGAAAAGAACCTATCTTGATTATTTATGGGGATAATAGCGCGAAAGGCAATCACAGAGGACTGAAAACTGTCGACGAGATTCCACAAGAAACGCGACACACGTCCGAACAAATAAACAGATCGAAACGAAAAGACGAACATAATCCACTCACGTCTGCAAGAAGCAGAAGATCTTTACACGAGGAGAGGTGCGCAAGACGAAAACTGTTTGTGAAGTTTCGTGACTTAAAGTGGGACAAATGGATTATTGCGCCCCGTGGATTCAGCGCTTTCTACTGCATGGGTACATGTCCAGAGATCATCGACAAGTTTTTCAATCCAACAAACCATGCAATAATACAAAACCTCATTCACCACCGCTATAATAAAAAAATTCCAGCGGCTTGTTGCGTACCGACGAGTTTGCACTCGATGAGTTTGATGTACTTTGAACTAGATGGCAGCATTGTGTTGAGGGAATACTCTGGTATGGTTGCGTCAGCGTGCGGCTGTCGCTAAGACATACACAGGCCTGGAATTGGACCCATTCAGTTAAATAATTGAAAGTATAGAGAACAAATTAAGAGTCAAAGAACGTATTTATATTGATAAATGGTGTTTAGCACCCTAATACAATATTGGAAGATAGTGAACAGATTTACTAGAGACTTTAGAGACTGTTGTCTGTCTCAAGACAGATTGGCAGAGAGGCAGAATGAAGTTAAATTTGATGCACTAAGTGCAGTCAAGAGTTAAACACAAGAATACAGGCTTCACCTACACTAGCTAATGGTGCGCTAATATTTACGTTTAAACTAATTCTTCAATTTCGGAGAACAGTTTAATCGCTAAAGAGTTTATGGGGGTTAGAAGTTTATCAGTTCAGCTCACTGTGAGCAATAAAAGGCCTCAAGCGAGCACTGCTGTTCAAAGACAATTTTATTTATTTCCGGTCAGGTAACTAGCCGCCGTCTATTTCTTGAGAAATTTGCATGAAATTCAGACTTGTTATATCACGCTCCTGTAAACACGAGTTCAATAAATGTAGTTGCGGGTTCCAGGTGTTCCGCAATCACGTACATTGAAGAGTCTCAATTCCTTCTCTTGTTCCTTAATCTTCCTGTTTCAGCACGTTGTTGATGTTGGTTTTCACGAGTTTTAGCAAACCTCCCATTTTAGTAACCGACTAAATTTGACATTCTTAGAAACAGTTGCACTTGAAAGTGAAGAGCAAAGTGTTGACTTAAGATATGGATGCTTTACACAAGTGTTGTGTTCTGTCATCTTATTGGTTACTTAAACAAATATCACGACAAGGCTCGCGCAGAGGATTCTAGAATAAAGTTTAACGACAGGCAAGGTAGAAACAACCAATACGTTTGATGTGGTGTGCAAAGAATAGCATTTATTCCATGTAGGCATCACGCCAAAGAGTGATAGTTTATCAGTATACACTAAGATTGACAAAACGGGCAAATTTTTCATGTTTGCTCCTGTGTTTACTTAATTTCAACATCGTCTATTTGTGGAAAAGTGTGAAGAAAAAGTGTAACCTTTTCCCTCCGGGTATATAGCGAAAATGAACCTTTTTTAACCCGGGATTACATGATAAGGCTAGTAGACATGACAAAAAACGCTTTTAATAAAATATAACAATTGTTTCAGTTTACTGAACTTTAACACGGTAGTGTTCTCAAACTTTCAAGTAAGTTTTTGGCGCTGTCAAAAAATTTTTCGTTTTATCGAGAGGTTGAACGAAACGAATTAGGGAAGAAAGAGAGAACAAAAAAATTCAATTCAAAGCCTGCATGAAGACTTTTTTCTTTTGCGCAATCACGCATAAAATTAATCAACAGTGTTCTTAACATTTAAGATGTCTGATCGCTATTCATTTGGTCTTCACAGTCGATGCGGCACTCTAAAAAATGTTTTAAATTCCTCTGCTTTTTTCCCCTTAGTTCACCTGGAAAGGTGCGACAAGCACTTTATCGGAGAGCAAAAATAGTGCACGTTTCGCAAGCATATCAGTAAAAATTACCTTAGCAAAGTTAAGGAACATGAGCGCGAAAACTCATTTGCCTTTACTCTTGAACGAACTGACCAAATGAAATATTTGGTACGTTATAGGTAAAAAATTTATTGAAACCATACTAACAAACATCTCGAACCTTAACTTGAAGAGTTTCGGGAAAACAAACATAAAACTCGCTTAAGATATTCAAGTCCTTGATCACTTTACTCATGCAATGTCAAATAGGGTCAGCGCAGAGTCGACGGAGACCGTCGGCGCCTAGCATAAAATTGCACCGAAAACATTCCTCTTTTTTCTACTAACAAGTAACTTCCTGTGGAAACAAAGCCCATTTTACGCTACACTTTAGTTCCACACACACAGGTCTTGTCGGCTGTACTGTTAGTGGATTCGATCAAGTGAACTCTTTACAAAGTCTTACTCGACCCAACGTCGCCCCCGCCTGCTTAAAACGTTTTAAAAATAACTTCAAAATTATTCAAGCAATAAATATCAAACTTTGTGCCTTTATCCGCCAAACGTAGGACTGATAATATTGCTCGCAGGACTTGATGTTTGCAACACTATTTTTAGACAGGCATCTGTATCATCAGTAACTTTCAATTTCCTGTTTAAGTTTTAACTTTGTTCCAATGACGTCCATAGTGATCACTTTAGGGGTCAATTAAGGCGGTTTTTCTTCTCAAGTAGTCTAAGATGGTTATTCAAGACGGCGACATTTTTGGTTCGGTTATGACGTCTCAAACGTCATTGTGGCCAGCTAAAAATTCCACACTATTCTCGTTTCACTTTCATGGGATCATTGACCTTCGAATGTCGGGAGGCGGTCCAATAGGAGTAGAACAAGGAAATGGCAAAAAGACCAATAGCTGGTAGTTCTTATAAATCAGCATTTTTTACATAAGTTATCCTCATAAATAACTTGTCGCCGGACAGCAACTTCTCGATTCACAGTTTGGTGTAACATAAGGTAAATCTTCACTGTTATAATATTTGTCGTCCCGACCGTATATTGAATCCACTTGGAAGTTAAGCTTGGCTCCCGCTAGCTGGCTGTTCCACGAGCCCTCGCTCTATAGTGGCCAGATCTTGCAGGTCGTCTTTGATTATTGCTATCAGATGCATCAAGCCCTCTTGTTGACGCTCAAGATGCTGCGACAAAGAACAACTGTCCATTAACAACTAACTTCGCTCAACGGGACGTCAACAGTTAATGACCAAGCTCCCAAGAAATGACATTTTTAACGCATGGACGGGAGTCTCTCGAATTATTAAATTTATCGGGGCCAACAAACTACCGGAATATTCAAACCCTTACCCTTTCACATACCAGTTTTCAAAAAAATTGTACCCCGTTCACATACAGAAAACAAAAAATATTCTACCCTTCTTATACCTCAAAGAATTATCCTTCGGTTTTAAGTTGTTTTTGCAACCATTTGAAAAATTTCGCTACCCTTTTGCAAACTACGAGGGTAAACAGGCACCACTTTCGGTGCTTATGGAGTGCCCCCACCCACCCACTCACTGATGTGCTCGGGCTTTAGGGAAACGTACTACTTATGAAAGTAAACTTCACTAAAAACTTTCCAGGCATATTGGCAGACATTGGAAGTGCATCAAGTTTCTTTGGCGATTGGTATTTTTTGCCAATACTTCAGCCACTAGTGTGAAAATTTGTTAGGCGAGACGTGTCCCAAGTTTTCATCCCCCAAAGAATACAGCATCCAGAACAAAATGATGCTGAAAGAACAAAGGCACTTTCAATGTTCTCTTGCTGTAGTTAAACACTGCTATACTGTGGGAAATTTACCGTGATATTCCGAAACCTGTGATGAAACGAGAACCCAATTGACAAAAAAAAAAAAAAAAAACAAAAAAAAAAAAAAAAAATCACACGGACAATTTATTTTTAGTGTTATAAAAACCCTTTTGACAAGATAAAAAACATCAGTGAAACCGCAGGTAATAATACGCAATTAACTATATATAGTGTTTTCAATAGAAAACATGGATATTAAGAAAAGTGTACGAGTACTCGTGTAGGTGTGATGTGTAGGAGAATGGCAAGAGTTGTCGGCGCGACTAACATGCAAGTTAGCGTTATGTCCTTTGTTCAAAACCACAAAAATCGTACACAGTTAGGTGTGTGGTCTGTATGCGAGCATGTGCGGCATATGACCGTTTCCAAGTTCTGTGGGCGTTAACCGTCATTGGTCGAGCCAAGTTCGTGCTTATTACGTATAATATTAGTTTGATACTGATGGGGTAATCTGTGGTACAACCTAACAGACCTGATGACTGTTATAAAGCCAAACTTCGACGTAATGTACTACGGTCAACAAATGTATTTTTCTTACATCAAGAGTGCCCTAAGTAAGTTCGTTCTTAAAGAAATAATCTGGTATTTTCAGCTGTGCCCCTACGCATACAGCAGGACATTTTTTTCCACGGGTAGTGGGTGACGGGTGACGGCGGATTAAATGAATGCACAATATACAGCTTAATCAAGGAATAAAGGTGTTGGATAACGTTTTGCCAAATGTTTATCAGAGAAAATACAGCTGAATCAAAGAAACAAATCGAATAACTTCTTAACGGAATGCTCCAAGGAGAATAAACAGTTTCAACAAAGATAACACTGAAATAGATGAACAGTTTTGTTGGTTCTGGTTTGCCAGTTCACAAGAAGCTCTTGAATGAATTCCAATAAACTTCTGACCAATTTCGCATCCAGTTCAAATATCAGGCAAGAAATTAACCTCCTCAAAATGTCCACGTTTCCAAGATGGTCTGCAATCTCGGAAAACGTCTGAAATCACGAAATCATAAACTTCAAACTCGCGCAGCCAGAGTGTTGTGCCTTTATCAACCAACTCTAACATTACGAATGTCGTAAGTTATTGCTTATACAATTTGAGCAAATAATTGCTAATGCTTTCTTTTAACTATCGAAAATAAATTTAATATATTTCTTAACTTGCGTAATAAGCGTTTTTTCCTCGCATAAGAAGCGTTTCGCCCTTTTGAGCACAATGCAGACACGTTTTTTTTTTTCTGATATTTTTACTCCTGGCCCAACTTTCGCGCGACCAAAGAGAGAGAAACTCTTAAATTCCAACACACAGAAAAACCATGGAGCAGCTCGCTATGCAGACTATGTATTTGTAGCAACGATGTGGCGTTTTGCGACGATTATAATATGTGAAATAAATGAGTATACATAAACACAAATTATGAGTAAAGAATGAGAGTATTTGTATATTTGTATTTGTGTTTGAGAGTATTTGAAACCTAAGAGTCACATCACAACTCGGTACAGTATGATGTCCTGAGTTCGAAAACCTAAGTGGATGTCATCTGTGTCAAGTGAACTGTGTTGGTCAGTAAATGGGATAAAGGCTCTGGTTATTTTCTCCTGATTGGTTCTTGAAGTCAGGGTGTTATTGGTTGTCTGTCAGTTGTGCCTAATTTCAATCTAATTTTAGTTAACTACATTACTTCTTAACAAAAGCAGATAAATAAATATTCTGTTATCTGTCCTGAGCAACCCTCTATTCTCTGCGGAGGACAACCTGCGTTTATGTCAACCAATGGGATTCGTTCCTTTCATTCTTATTTGAATAATAATAATAATAATAATAATAATAATAATAATAATAATAATAATAATAATAATAATAATAATAATAATAATAATAATAATAATAATGCGCAATATGACAGACCTAAGATATGTCGTTTACTGTAAGTAAATGTCGAAAGAACAATTGGCATTCTGGGCGATGAAATAAATAAATAAATAAATAAATAAATAAATAAATAAATAAATAAATAAATAAATAAATAAGTAACAGCTGTGATGTCATTGACTGTGAAAACTGTTCTACACAATGATTGGTGCGTTATGTTTTTCGCTACTCTATGGTCCGTTGGTCTATTTTTTGGTCAAATTCGTCAGTTCCTTCAGTCTAACGTCGTTTGTAATGTGCAAGGACCACTGGGGACAATGGAGAAGTTATTGGTGTTTGTTCCAGTCAATTCCGGGGCGGTCAAACTTTACCAACTCACAGTATTTGTATATAAAGAGTTCTTACTTGTTTCAGTTGTTCCTGCATAACACCTTCTACTACATATCTGCCATCTGCTGGTCCCAGTCTCTCGCCAGCTTGGCTCTGCCGTAAGCGAATCTGTGACATCATCTCATTTAGGCGAGCCTAGGGCAAGTAATTCATGGTAAGGTACCATATAGTCACCTATATAACCCTAACCCTAACCCTCCATATAGTCACCCAACCCTCCATATAGTGGAAACAGCGATGTTCAGAATTTGATAAATGCTTATTTTAGAAATCGCCGTGAATTGCCTTATGAGGGAACTGTACGTGTGTGGTGGGCAATTCCTTGGACCAGGATTCCGTTTCCGTCCTTATCTGTCTGCTGCTTGTTTAAAAAAAAAAAAAGAAAAAAAAGTATTTTTATAGTGGAAATGCACTTAGCTACCCTAAGCTACTTTAAAGGCATTCCACTCAGAAATAACGGGAAACAAATAATAATCAAATTAAACATAACATGTTAAAAATCCCAACTGGCAGGAGGCAAACCAGCTGGCTATAGACAAGCTTGGCCGAGGACGGGGCTTGAACCCGGGACCTCCGGATTTCAAGTCCGGCGCCCTAACCGCTGTACCACGCCGCCTCCTCCTTGTTTGTTTGTTTTTTGTTTAACCGATCGACTCACATTTATTTAGAAGAGAAAGGATGACGATGAATGAAACGTTTCATTAAGGTGGCATTAGTCACCAGTCTTCCTGTGGACATTTAATCTTTGCACTTCTCCCTTTGATCCATAGTTCACAATTGCTACTTGCGGGACAAGCAATAACAGGAGTTCTGATAAGACGGTTACTGTCTTTAACCATGAAGAAATTAAGCAACAGTTTTGTTAATCTAGTTTTCACCAAGTCGAGCAATTTATCTGTTTCAGTAGGTTTCACTAGAGATTACTGAAGAATTAACTCAAGGTTAACATAAATATAAAGATAAGTAAGCTTAACCCAGAGACAAATATTGTTGATTATTTTCAGATATTTACGAAATGATAGCAGAAAGCCGGGAAAAAGGGCAACGACAAAAACTGATAAACGAAACGTCGGCGGAAAAGGTATGCCATCTTCACTAACGCAATCTTTTGTGTTTATAATCTTGCAGTCAGCGTGTCATATAATTTTCTGGCTTGTAAGAAGAAATCAACAGTTGGCACAAAACAATTACACTGTACATGTGATCAAACAGTTTACCATAAAGCTTCTTGGTACTGGACTGTGATTGCAAGAACATTTACAGGTTGGAAAACCTGGTTGATGTTTCTTGGAGTGCAACAAAGTGTACAATGCATATGATCCATGAGATACATATTCCTTTAATTTGTGTTTTGATTGAGCACAGAGTGAAAGGGTGTAATTGAATAAGGAGAGGTATAATAACACTCCCTTCAGGGATGGTACAGTGATGAGAGCAATTACCTGGATGAACATTTTATAGTAAAACAATCCCTAAGAATATCTGTTGACCTTCATTCTAGTTTTTACTCCAGTCTCACGAAGATGAGTGAATACTATAATTTCCCCAACTTTAATTATTACACATTGAATGAAAATAACATCAAACAATATATAGATCTTATGAAAAAGAAATTAGAAAGAAATTATTGGCACCAAACCCTTCAACACTCACAAAAACTCAACTTTTATTACACAATCAAAAAAACTTATGGCCCCTCTGCTTACCTAGATCTTACCAGGAAAAACGCTTCTAGGAAAGCGTTAGTGAAACTAAGAATTAGCAGCCACAAGCTTTTGATTGAAACAGGAAGATACGACAACATACCCCGTAGGGAAAGGGTATGTAATGTTTGCAACTGTAAAACCATTGAAGATAAAATTCAAGCTACTCTTCTTTAAGAGATATGTTCTTTACTAAAATAGAACCTAGCCTTCCATTTACACGACTATTAGTAAAAGAAACTTTACTATCGCATATAATGAACTCAACTGACTATTTTATAAACACTGAATTAACTTCACTTGTTTCCTCGTGCTTCGAATTGAGAGATAAACTTCTTTCCGGAATAATTACTTCAGTCTACTGTATGAATAGTTTAAAATAAGCAAAGACTTCAGTTACTTTATTTATTATTTTTTATTTTACTATATTATTATTTTATTTTATTTTACTCTATTTTAAGTTATCTTAGGAATTAGTTGACAAATTAATAATTAGCTATGAATAGCTTTTGCAATACTGTATTTGTTATAGTCATGCAAATAAAGCTTGTTGTTGTTGCCTGCCACCAATGTGGCCCAGGTTCAATTCCTGGCCAGAGTGTCACATGTGGGTTGAGTTTGTTACTGGTTCTCGTCCTTGCTCCGAGAGGTTTTTCTCTGGGTAATCTGGTATTCCACTCTCGTCAAAACAAACATTTCCAAATTCCAATTAGATCTGGGTAGTATACCCAGTTAAGTAAACCATGATCTTTCCACACTTCCCAAGGCCATGACCATGTTTCAGTGGAACTCACACAAAACTGGATTGAAATGCAAGAACCCAAGAAAAGATCTGATTATACGCCTACCTTGAATTGGGATGGTGCATTTAATTCAGCTTGCAGACATTCAAGCTGTACCCTGAAAACCAACAAAACAGTACATCTGACTACTAAAAGCACCAACAGCTGTATTCATCCACTCGAGCCCATTTGTTCAAAAGCTAATTGCTGCCAATCTACAAAACCATGGGATTTCCTTTGGTTCGCCAAAAACGTTTTCAGGCATTAATAATTATTATAACCTAAATGTGACAAAAAGTTAAATTATGTGGAAACTGTAAGGCAAAGAATGTTTTTTTTTTAAATATTATTTCATTCAGCACTACTTGCTTTGAACAACTCAGGACTGGGTTCATTTGTTCAAATTGTGATTATGCAAATCCACATATTATTTCCAATTCAAACTTAAACTTGTCATTTCGGTTCAATGTATAAATGTTTGACTCTACACTGTATTGAAAGTAAAATTCTAAGCTTTTGACTCTGCTAGAGTCTTGTTCACAGTGATTTGGCCAGGTCATGTGACATGACCAGCCTTGTCCAGATTGCTAGAAGGTTGTTTTTAAGAGTGAAAAATCTTTATATGATTAATAAATCCAGAACATTAAGTACTACTTGAATTCAAACTACTGGGCCTTGACAGTTAGCAAGAAAAAAATCTACCATTTACTGGGTATTTTGGGATTAAATTAAGGTTAGTACTACACAACAACTGGTGTGGAGTGATAAGTGAGACAGGCTTGATACCTAAGCTGTTCTTCATCAGCTTGCACAGAATAACCACTCTTTCTGAGGCATTCTTGTTTTATCATAACCTGCAAAAGACAAATGCTAAATAAATGTACTGCTACAAACATCTACAACAAAAATTTACAAGTAAATACAAATAGATGAAACATATATTTCAAACTGTGGATGAAAGATCAAATAGGAGAAAGATCCTCACAGTTAGTATGCAACTGAAGCAGTTGCGAAAAGAAAGCCTGAAAAAAAATTCAGGCTTGAACGGGGTTCAAAGCCATGACCTCTGTGATGCTGGTGCAGTGCTCTACCAACTGAGCTATCAAGCCAACTGGGAGCTGGTCATATTGTGAGTTTGTAAAATACCCGTAAAGGATGAATAAATGAATGTAAATATATGAAACATATATTTTGAACTGCGGATGAAATATCAAATAGAAGAAACATCCTTTACTTCAATTCATAAGAGCAATGTAGCAGGGTATTGTAGATCGTGAAGACCCTGGTTAAAAGCATTTAAAACTCCAGTCAATAAAAGCAAAAGCAGTGAAAGTCCAAGGCTAGCATTATTTTCGCTCCTTAAGACATTGAGTTGAATTTTAGTCAATGTTTTGTGTGTGTATTGTAAGATTTTTACCTCAAGAATACTATGACTTAGTTCCAAATGTTTTCTTTTAAACTGTGCTAGTTTTGCCATGGTGGTTGCATGGTTATGCTGCAGCTCAGCTATCTCCTCACTTATGAGCTGCAAAAAAAAAAAAAAAAAAAATAATATTAATAATGATAATAAATAAATAAATAATAATAAAACAACTGGTAACAATTCAATTAAGGACAGTGCCTACTATTGTTACTGCGCATATGTTCTGCGCATCTCGAGATACTCTGATTTTCTGTCAGTGGTGCCCACTAATACAGGGATATTTTTGTGCTGTTTAAAACTATGCGGACAAAGCAGAACTTGGCAAGTACTCTTGGTATCCATAAAGAAAATCGGGGGTAACCATGCATTTTTCAGAGATAATTGATCTTCAATTTAGGAAAAAATGCCACACATTGTTTTGCATTTTTGTGCTTTTAAGAAATACTGTTGCTCAATTATCTCTGAAAAATGCGTGGTTACCCCAATTTTCTCTTTGGATTCCAACAGCCCTTGCTAAGATCTGATTTTCGCACATAGCCATAAACCGCACAAAAATACCTGTGCATTAGTAGGCACCGCCTTTAAAGTCTGACGATAGTGATCATGGGATCGTAACAGTGATAGCAAAGGAAGCGCAGCATCCAGAATTGGAACTCTCAGAAATCAAGTCTATGTAACATACATGCTGCTTGGACCCTGATCCTAAAACATTCTATCACAAACCACATAAAAAACCAAAACAAGCATGTATTATGCAAACATACACAAATGTGCAATAATCATGCTACTTTATGTATAGAAAGTTGAAAGTGGACAGGATGATTTATTATTATATAACAGTGCTTACAGAAATTCTCTTCTGATGTTGCAACGTCTCCTGCTCCTGTAGCTTTTGTCGCTTTTTCAGTTCACTAAATCCAGTTATAGCCATTGGAATCAACCTTTAATCATTGACAGATAATCAAAAATAAAAGGTTATACTGACAGTGGAATCTACATTTCCCAAGAATTTGATGCATGTGACAGAAACATTTAGCATAATTAATAAGTAAACAAGATTTTAATAACAATGATTTAATAACAAGAAAAAGGTTTCATGGGAACTCTAATCAGCTCTGGTGTATTTGGCTTTTAAGGAAGCCCTTAAAATATCAGGTAATATTCTACCTTGGATGACATCTCACCTACAGTTATAATAATACTACTAATAATAATAATAATAATAATAATAATAATAATAATAATAATAATAATAATAATAATAATAATAATAATAATAATGACATATTTATGCAGGATGACCATTTCAGTTATAAAAACTGCTTTCAACATGGGTCCTGCGTTAAAAAAAAAAAACTAGATCTAAAAAAGCTAAATAAGAAATCCAGAAATCATCCATATGAAAAGAGATAAAAGGACTAAAACTAGAATTCACATACAATTATTAAAAATATCTGCCCCTTTACAAAAAAAAAACCAACGCTCTTTTAGTCAATTCCAATTTAACCCTATCAATAACTAGTTTGTTCTTATTCCTAATATCATAATCATGAATATCATGTCGTTTAAGTTGCAGTTGCAGCTAAACCCCTTAAAACTTAGATGAAACTGTTGCTGTTTGTTGTCAGCTGTGTAACATACCTTGAGTAACAATGAAAAAGCTCAGAAATTTGGCCAAAGACTCCATACAAGGTACAGCCATCCACCCAGCCACTAACCAATGAATCAGTTAGCCTCTTTCACCAAATCACCCAATTAATTAAAAGGTAGATAACACTCGCCAGTAGAGATGATAACTAATACCTTTGAGGGTCAGGATTGTCCTTCTTGGCTTGTTCCCAGAGTAAAGAATCAATTCCTACAAACACATTAACAAGGAAACAAATACTAAAAAAAAAATACTGTTGTAATGAAGTACTTAATAGATGTTTTAATTAGTATCAATCACATTTAACTTGGAAAGCTACACTTTATGACATGTAAACAGTTCATGATACCAACTTTAGTTCCATTTTGAGATGACATTACTGCATTCAGATAAATTAATTAAACTCCATATAATCATTCTGCTGTGCACACTAGAATACCTCCCACCTTTAAGTCACCATGAATAGGTTTAAGGAGCTTGCAGTGCAGTAACGTATGGGAGTTGTTACATTCTTGAGCACTGTATCCTCTCAACATCAACAACAACAGCATTGAAAGACAGTTTCTTATTTATAACCACTTGTCAGTAAATTTCTTACTACCTACTATACATAAAACACATGTAACAACTATCATTAAGCCACCTTACACAGTATAAAAAGCACATTTTTAACTTATTTAAAATCAACAAAAGTTGGTAGCACTCTACATATTAATGTGCACCGATACACTGTATGTGTTATCCTGAATTCAGAATTATACAATAATATGTATTACAAAATAATGTTAACAATAATTTGCCTGAGAATATATTGTTAGCATCAATAGTTATACAGTGTAATAGGCCAATTTACAGTTGCTTACTCAGTGACCGGGCCTATAAATGGTAGCGAGGCTGCCGTTGACCTTGTATTGATACAGACCTCACTGTTTTTATCATGTAAATTGTGTTGTTGTGATGCAAACTAGCCTGCATTTGCATAAGAAAAGTAAAGAGATTTGTATCAAAACAAGGTCACCGGCAGCCTTGCTTCCAGTCATAAGCCAGGTAACACAGCAACAACTGTAAAATGGTCTATTGCAAAACTTTGAGAAAATAATACAAAGTACGTTTTTTTCTGTACACATAATTCTTTTCAAACATTTGCAAAAAGATTTTAGATATATTGATTCATTTAAAATTTTGTTGATTTTTGTTCGCTTAAGCCACAGAAAGATCTAGAATTCAGGATTTACACAGGATGGTTAAAATGGCTTTGGAGATGTCTCCAAATCTTTTCAAAAATCCAAATCTTCCACTCTAGAGTTCAATGAAGTTTCCATTTAGCACACATTTGTGATTGTGGTGACATACCAACAGGAGGATTGTCCAGGTACTGCTGCAGCTGAGATGGTGACATACTTGTTTTCATTAAAATATTTACAATGCCAATGCTTTGCAGCTGAGTCTGCAAATAATTTTGCACAAATATTAGTACTCCAACCACAACACACATGTTGAAATTCTATATTAAACAGTTATTGAATGATGTTAATGTACATTACGTTGTTCTTTTATAAATTAGCAAAGAAATATAAAAATTATTAGTTTGTAACTTACAAAAACTCACAAGGATGGATGTGGTGTAGGTATTAATTTTTTGAAGTGTGGCCTGTTCACTCATTCACAATTCATCCTCTGTATGCATGGCTCGTGCTTCTCCATTTTGAATTCTTAAGTCTGAATCCATGACAGGGCATACACACTCAAAATCTTCATTTTTCTTTGGCAGAACCTCTTTCTTTTGATGGCATTTTAGTTATATTCAGTAAAATGTAAAGTTATTGGAAGTGAAAATATACATTGAAGTCACATACATGTATTTGAACTGCAGATGAAAGTATTAATCACTGATAATCTCATAGACCATCATAGTAAAGTATGCAACTTTCTTTTTTCAGCTGCTTAAAGTTGCAGACATAACTGCAATTTCACCTGACATTTATTAATTATTTCATCCATAGTTCAAATATAATTTATGACTTTAACATAAATTATTTCACTTCCATCTTTTAATTCACCTGTAAACTCAGGTATATTATTAATTTACAAAATGACAGCTCCCAGTTGGCTATAATCAAATATGATAGCTCAATTATTGCAGAGCACAGCCACTGCACTGGTATCACAGAGGTCATGGGTCTGAGTCCTGTTCAAGCCTCTAATGTTTTCAGGCTTTCTTTTCACAGCTGCTTAAGTTGTGTACATACCAGTGATTTTATTAATTTTACAACATAGATAATATAATGTCAGTGAGCAGTGTTCCAGTAGTTCAATAGAAGCTGACTGGATTGAATAGCTTAACATACCTTTATGTTGCTCTGATTAAGGTGTGTGTAGACATCTGTGGCTGCAATAGTTCTAGAGGACCCATTTGGATGCCTTTCAACAACATACATAACAACTTCTGCCCTGAAAAAAAAAAAAATGATTTCTTGTTACTTCTCCAAACCATTGACTTGATAAGCACTATGCTTTTGTTGCAGGTTCTCTCTCTTGTCCTCAGGTAGTCTGTCTGAGGTCTTGGGTTCAAGGCACATTCAAAATTCTATTCACCTTTGCAAAAGAATCAGGTCACTTATTCATGGATGTTACAACTGAAAGTAAACTTGGATGCTGGCTGCTTAAAAGTTTTGGGTGAACATGCAGGTTAGGCTCTTGATATGGCTTGCTATTCAAAGAACATTTTACTAGGAATTGTCAAAATAAGGTCGTGTATTTACTAGTGAAAAAATAATTGTTTGATGATGTAGTACATGTATTCCTCCATAAGACCTGATAGCTTCATTGATGGAATTAGTGTGATATACATGTAGAAACCATTAAAAAGTGTTTAGTGCATGTACATGAAGATGTATAAAATTAATAGTGTCAAACCTGTCATCAGGCAGAGGCTTTATTCCTTCTATACACACCATCAATGTGGGTTTGCTACCCAGACACTTGTGTAGAGCATCAACAAGACCCTGCTGGCTGGCACGCACTTCGCTTTCTTTCTTCTTAATCTCAAGTGATAAATGACCATCCTCATTGCTAGCAGTAGGAAGACGACTATAACCTACAACCTTAAAAACATACAGCATTACATATGTAGTGCTTAGTTTGGGAGATACTTACATTACTTATGCCATACCCTGGACTGTAAAGGCAACTGTCATCATTTAAACATGCACTTTATGTACTCTCCTTAAATAAGCAAGTACTTACTTTAAAACGACAAAATGGATTTTGTGGTGAAAAGTCCACGGCTCCCTGTTGGTTGTAGAAGCCTTTTCCAGTTCCCCAGCAAGCCTGTAACTGATTCAATTTAGCAATAATACCATCTCTTTCATCACCATAAATCTGAGGCCGAGATAAAGCAGCTGTTAGTTGAGCTAACAGAGTGGGTGCAGTCTGTGTGCTCTGTGGAAGCAAACCCAGTGAAGGCTGCGTAAACCCTGTAAACAAGAATTCAAAATAAACGTACCCTGACTCACACCTTATTTCCTTCATTTTTGGTAAAAAATGTCAGTTTACAGAGGTTAAAAAGTTCTCTCTACGTGGCTGTAAAAATGTCACTTGCTTTGTTTCTGTGAAGCATTGGTATGGACATACTAAAAAGTAACATTATCACTTGTAATGACTGTAATCAGTACTCAAGAATTGTTCACAGCACCTTTTGTTTAAATTTTACTTGAAACATGTTACCTCAGAGAAGAGAAAAGCGGTTACAAGAAAATTTAACCTACAACTGCAATGGAAAAACACAATTCATGAGTTGAGAAGTTATGTAGGCCATTTTACTCAAATAGTCACTCCAATTTCTCTGCTAAAAGTTGGCTTCAAATTCATTGACCTATATCATTCAATCTAGCCAAGACATGCCACTCAAATTCATATCATGAGAGCTGTGCTCTTTCCAAGGGTATCTTCTCCATAATAATTATTTAAAGTGGTCTAACATCATGTCTTTGTCTAATCTGAATACCTGTAGTGGGCTGTTGACCGAAAGTAGAAACACCAAGACCTCCAGTTGCTCCAAATCCTGTAAGACCTCCTCCAAGAGAAGGAGCAACACTTGTTGTTGTTCCAAAACCTGTAAACAAATAATTATGTATGAGTATGATCTTTAGACCTTATCAAGGTTCTGGAAGCTATCTTGATGGGTAAGCAAACATGTCTTGAAATAACAGTGTTTGTATGGAAATCCAAATATGTCAAATAATTTTCAGAAAACCTAGCTTCTGAACAATTCATGAATTAGAAACTTTTCGCACTAGTTAAAGGATTTAAAAAAAAAATTGGAGGGATCTAGCTGTGCCAGAAATTGGCCAGTCGTGTTTTGAACTTCCCATACATTTCCCTGTATTTTTTCCTGCAAACTATTTTTGACAGCAGTTCACAGCTGGTTCGCTGGAAAAGATTTACAGACAAATGTATGGAAATTTCAAAACGCAACTAGATGCTTTTTAGCACAGCTACATTCCTCAGTTATTTTCTGTAAAATCCTTTGCCTAGTACCTAAAGTTTCCAATTCATGAATTTTTCAGAAGCGATGTTTTATTTGACATCGGATTTCCATACAAAAACTGTTATTTCCAGACGTGTTTGCCTACCGGCCGCATCAAGATGACTTCCAAAACCGTGATGAGCTCTATTAACATCCCCCATACAAGTATTTTTAGACAGAATAAGAAATTTGGTTTTATTTGACAGTACGCAAACTTACCAAAAGTAGAAGAAGCAGTTGTCTTCACTCCAAAGCTCGTCCCAAACACTGATCCACTAGAAGCTGTAGTTGCCGCTCCAAAGCCACCAAAACTTGGTGTACTTGTTGCACCAAAAACCTTACCGGCCGTATTTCCCGCCTGACTCGTTCCAAAGCCAAATGCTGTACTTGAAGGAGTACCAAAAGTAAAACCTCCACCAGAAGCATCAAACAGTGACATAATGGCCCTGGGAGGCCGAAGAAAAGTATAGAAACGTAAGGGAAAACGATAAGAAACTCAGTCGGGCGGCAAAATGCGCCAGGCGTTTACATTGCGCCCACAAGCGCAAGTGTCCAGTAGTTTCGTTTCCAGGAGTGTTCATTTTGTGTATGCTTACTGAAATGTACCCACTCAGGCGCCTGAATCCAAACCGTCGGACAAACAGGTTATCGACCAAAAATTTCACTTCTTTTATGTATGATAAATTAGACTACAATAGTTGCTAGCGATGTACTGTTGAGACTGATGTCGTAGAAGCAACAAAAGTAATGGATGACAAAGAATTAGAGAGGTGAGTAAGGAAATGGCGTCTGACTCTCAGGCCTCTCGCTTTTTGAGAAGTCTGAGGTTTTAGAGAGCAAGTTAGCTTAATACGGACTGAAGAGACATTGTATTTATTTCCATAGCTGTTTCTCTCTGTCTGTCTTAAGTATTGGCGATTTTTTTTTCATTTTATAGATGTATTTTGTTAGTTGTAAACTAATAGCGAAGCGCGCGAGTGACGTCATTGAATGTACGTAGAACCCCAGGAAAGAATCAGGCAAACAAACAGCTGTCAGCGATAAGAGATGACGGAATGTTTTACAAATTTTTTCGAGAACGAGGTTTCAAACAGCCACAATTCTAACAGAAAATGACAGTTCCAGGTTCCATTAGTTTGAGAGCCTGGGAACCATCATATCCTTGAATCAAGTACAGGCAATGGCAAACCTCGGTTTCTAAATTATTACTATTCTCTGAAATATCTGATAGATCCTCGGTTGAAGTCGAAGGAATCAGCAAGTCACAATCATCTTTTCTTGTCTGTTTGTTTCCCAAGACTCTTGGTTGTGGTGCTTAAGAAATGCCTCCCCCCCCCCCCCCCCTTTTTTTTTTGTCATGATGGTCACCTACCTCAGTTTCACTCAGTCAAAACACTTGGGAGTTGGAGCCCCAGCCATCGTGGAGTGAAAATTAAATTTTTCTACCAATTTCTAGGTAATATGCCAGCAGCCTAAGCTAACAATCCGATAACATGAACGTGAAATGAATTTATAGACTTTATACCTTTTTATTTTGGTGACAAAAGAGCCCTGTTGAAAGGCTCGAATATGTTATAGTTCAAGTTAGCAAGGATTTCAGGCTAAATGGAAGGAGAAAATACAATGGTGAAAATTATGTCTGAGGGTGTTCAGAGCTCATTTGCTTGTATTTTGGGGCAGTGTGAAGTCTCTTAACTTTTAAAGCAATTACTAAACAGTAAACTTGGAGAGGTCATGATAACTTAGAACTAACCAGAAGTCAGGTCTCTCTGGTACATTGGTTATTACATTACCATAAGCAACTTTCGGTATGACATCAAGTTATTGCGTGATATTGTTTTGCTGACCTTATATTATGCTATTAAGTATTGTAACAGATGGTCAGTAAATCAATATCACGCTATCTTTCTGACTTAAACTATTCAATCGCGCAGCGAGAAAAGGTTAAACAAATCTATGAGGCAAATAGTGGGAATAAATTAGGTCACTTATTAAGCCTTTATGGCCTTCTTGTTTACTCTGGTCAAACAAAGTATTAATACTAACAGAAATTATTGAAAGGAATTTTATCAAAATATTAATCATTAAAAAATGGAAGATGCGCCAAAAGATTGTTTTGTCAAATTATTTTTGTTTCATAAATTATAATTCAATGGCAATAGAAGAGTTGAGCGCAGTGAACCCTAAAAGTCCCTGGTACTGTACATGTACATTGTACTGATCACAGCAATAGTCTCCGAACCATCATCATCATCATCTTTATTTATTTAAACATGGAATCCCTTTCATAAAAATGCTCTTCCAGAGAGCTGTGTAAAAGATACAATAAGTCATACAATATGGGAGATAGGAGTATTAAGTATAAGTATATATGAATAAATTACAAATATAATACAATATGGAAAACATGTAATAGAACATACAACAGGAGATAATTAGAACTAAAATGTATAAATAGGAGACTAAGATCTTAAATATACAAGAATAAATTACAAATGTAATAAAAATGATTTCAAGCTTGTCTGACCTTTGACCTAATACCAGGCAGACTATTCCAAAGAACTGTCCCTCTATAATGGAAGCCAAGGATGGAAGCTGTTTTTTCCAGCTTGAGTACATGGTCTTGGTACAAATAAATTGTATGTAGAGTTTCTTAAGTTGTTAGAATACATAGAGTTTGTGCATGTAAAAATTTGAGTTAAATGATTGGGCATAGTTCCATTAATCAGTTTATACACTACTCTGTAGCTAATTGCCTTATCTTTCATGTCTCAAGATTATCCCATCCAAGTTCATCCAGTATCTCAACTGACCGTCTATCATAATTTGTACTCTGGTAGTTTTAAAATACTCTGGTAGCCCTGTTTTGGAGGACCTGGAGTCGGTCACACATCCCCCTCCCACAGCTCCCCCATATTGTATTACAATAATAATATTGAAATATGGCAGTACAAGGGAGCTGTACATTGTAATTAATGTTTCATGAGGTATGAGATGTCTAACACGTCTCAGAGCTCCAATCCCTCTAGACCTACATGACCTCTCCACGATAATGATTGATCTTCAACACCAAGACATGTGAGTTATCCCTTGTAAGGTAATGGTGATTTACTTGTATATTGAATTGACGCTCAATGTGTTTTATCCCATATTGACTAGCTACAATCATGTATTTAGTCTTTATTACATTCAGGCTAAGTTTATTAGTTATTAGCCAAGAATGAATTCAATACATGTAAATCATGGTTCATCAGTTGTTCCAGGGTATATTTATCAAAATGTGCAACAGTTAAGCTGGTATCATCTGTCCATCAGGTGTCAAAAGCCTTTTTAAGATGTAGGAAAATGACACCATTTAATAGCCCCTTATCCATATTTAGAAACCAGTCATTAGTGGCACCCAATAAAGCAGTCGTAGTGGAGTGTAGTTGGTCTAAAGCCTGATTGGGAGTCTGAGAGTATGCCACGCTCTGTCAGATAACTGTACAGTTGGTTAAAAATAATCCTTTCTATCAGTTTGGTGACAGCTGGCAATACCGAAATAGGTCTATAGTTATCAGGAATGCATTTCTTGCCATCTTTGTATATCGGTGTTACTTTATCTATTTTCCATTCTCTTGTGGAAAAATTCCTGACCACTTCTAAATATAGAAAGATTAAATAAATTAGCAAGCGATGGAGCTATTATGGGATCAGCCTCCTTTAACAGCCTTGTAGAAATACCATCTAGACCAGGGGCTTTGTTTGTTGGCAGACCTCTTATCAAACTAAGAACCTCCTAAATGGATGTTTCTCTAATACTGAAGGAGTAGTGTGTTGGGGAGATATAATCAGATGTTTGTTTTGAAGAGAGTGGCAGTTGAGAGGCTAGTTTTGGTCCAATTTCGGTGAAATGGGAATTAGAGCATTCACTATAATTTCGTCTCAGATGGTATAATTTGTGTTGTTATAAGTTATGTTATTAATTTTAGAGACGTTAAACTTAGATTATTACTCAATAAAGTGTTAATCCCTTTCCAGGTCTTTTTTATGTTCTTGGAGTTTTCACGAAAGTACAGGCTGAAATATTCTTCTTTGGCAGATTTAATACCAAAGTTGACTCATTTCTAACACTTTTGTAATCCACCCAGCTTTCTCCTGTATTAAGCCTATTAGCTATCTTTTTTAGCTTGTCTCTTTCAAACATTAGCTCCTTTAATTCCGAAGTCAGCCAAGGAGCTTGTCTGGCACCTACCCTTTTGCACCTGAAAGGAGCATGAAGATTACAAATGGAAAGAAAAGCTTCTTTCCATATCTTCAAGGCTAAATAGGGATCACTACAAATGTCAATACTTTCCCAGGGGATTGACATAAGATCCTCTCTAAACTTTCTTTGGTCAAAGTCTCTATACTGTCTTGATTCAATAACTGTAGGCCTAGCTTTAATGAGTGGTATTTTTCGTATGGCATAAATTAAAATATGGTCACAGATCACTGTTGGAAGAATATTATGTTGTCTTGATATCTGTGCCCCTCATCACTTGGTCCATGCAAGTATCAACTAATTTTTCTCTCCTTCCATGCTTTGTTCCCATCATAGAAGGTTTGGGATGACTTGATCAATGACCCATTTGCTAATCATTTTAAGGAAGGTGCCCACTTTTGTTACTGCACATTTCTGCCCGTTTTGAGACGCTCAGGTTTCTTATGGGTGGTGGCTACTAATATAGGGATACTTTTGTGCAGGTTATAACTACGTGGAGTAAGCAGAACTTAGCAAGTGCTTTTGGTATACAAAAAGAAATTGGGGGTAACCATGCATTTTTCAGAGAGAAAAAAGCTTCAAATTATTAGGAAAAAACGTCATATTTTTCTTTGCATTTTATTGGTTTTTAGAATAATTGTTGCTCAATTATCTCTAAAAAATGCATAGTGTTTACCCCCAATTTTCTTTTTGGATTTCAATAGCCCTTGCTAAGATCTGCTTTCACAGCAGTCATAAACCATGCAAAAATACTTCTTTACTAGTAGGCACCACCCTAAAGTCATGTTCATGAATAACACTTTAATTAACTGTGTTTTAGGCTTGCCCAAGAGGAACTGTTACAGGAAGCAAAACGGGCTCAACAACGAGCAGAAGAGATGGGGCCTATGGGATGGTAGGTGCATACATGTATATGACAACTAGGAAGAAAAGGTCAGGGGTAGTCTTAATAATCTTACCCCAAGGGTATGGCCTTAATTAGTACTTCAGAACTATTTTGGTCTGAAATTTGTGCATAGATGTTCCTATTATGGTCAGGAAATGTTTACGGTTTTCTTTAGGGAGCCAAGAAAGCATCATCCTGCAAGCATAAGGTTCCTTGGTTGTCCTACGTATACCTTCCAGCAGACAAATAAGAAGCTTAATGCAAACATACCTCATGTGTATCATCACTGCCTGTCTAAGTCTTGCCATGCACATACTGTAAGCCCCCACCCCCCCCCCCCCCCAATTATAGGCCCATCTACGTGTAAACCAAAAAAAAAATCCGATTATAAGCTTCCCCCCCCCCCCCCTGCGACATAAGCCCCCCTAGCTTTCCTTGGTTTGAGTGATATTTTTAAGCACTTTCACAAAACTCTGTACTACGTCAAATAGAAAATTGGAAAAAAAATTGTGGAACAATAAGTTTATTGCTCCCTTTTTATTATCTACTCTTTATATATCTACCGAATAACTTTATTGTAAAATACCATTAAAGTAACTCTTCCATGCTTACTGTAGTATTAACCGTACAACACTTTTTAAAATTTTGTTTCAAATATTGAAGTGAATTCCTTTTACTATGATGTTTTAAAGCTTAATTAAAAACCAGTTAATGAAAAACTTATTTTGATCAGCACTGATATAGCTCGTTTCAAAACTTTTTTTTTTTTTGTTCCGGTCATAAACCCCGCGCGCCACTATCCTCCATTAATTATCCCATCTAAAACCTGTTACGAAGTTGTATAAGCCCAGAGCTTGTAAGCAGCAGTTTACGGTATTTGAAAATATACTAAATGAAAGATCATTGATAATCACTTTCTATAAATAATCTATTTCAGTAGGTACATGTATTTGTGACGATAAAATGGCACAATGGTGCACAACATAATAATTCATTGACATGAAATTTGAGAACGTCAATCAATAAAATTATTGTAAAGGACAACAACAACAACAATCTTTATTTTACCAATTTACAATTGGACTGGCCAGCCGGTAGCTAGTGCTAGTTTTGGCGGGCCTGTCTATCAAAGTTTAATTACAAAGTATCTATTTTATAATAGTAGTAACAAAAAGAAGATAGAATAGTTCAAACGAGAGAAAGAAAGAGAGATTTACACTTGTATACAACATATACAAGGATACGGTGCCTATTAAAACATTCTTTTACAGAAAGCAATGTTAGGGCAAAATTACAATCTCTACGCTAAAAAATGATAAAGGGATTCAGAGTAGTTATTGTTATTGATAGATTGTTTTCTACTTCATGAACATTTTGTTCTTTCTCTTTTTATTTATTTATTTTTTTTTGCACAAGGCAGAGGTGTCCCCTTCCTGCAACCAACAAGAGGTTCCTTCGCAATGTATTAGTTAGCACATTGGAACCAAGGAAAAAGAAACCAAGACAAGAAGGTAGAAATTACTGTCTTTCTGTTGTTGCAGAAAATACCCATACCCACACTAAAGGATGACCCTCTAAGACCCCCTACCCACCCCTGTGGAAAATTCCCATTTTAGTTTCATACTTTCCTTTAAATTTCTTGGCCTTAAATCTTACTTTAGTTATAACTTGGCCTGGAGACTGTATAGAATTAGGCATACCACTGCAAACCAAAATAACTTGGCCTGGAGACTGTATAGAATTAGGTATACCACTGCAAACCAAAATAGCTTGACCTGGAGACTGTATAGAATTAGGTATACCACTGCAAACCAAAATAGCTTGGCATAGAGGCTGCAGGCATACCACTGCAAACCAAAATTTGAACAGCATTTTTTTGTATCATGTCTACTTCTACCTTTAGAACCAGTCTTGAGCATTGTTATTTTAGAAGTCACACACATAGTATTTTATTTATTTAGTTACCATAGTCTTTCTTTTTCTTAAAGATACCATGCAACCTAGGAATCAAAGAAAACCTACACCCAGGGAAACACTCTTCAGAAAGAAGGACAGTAAGACACCTTCCAAATATAATAAGGGAGAAAAA